>NC_067227.1:6350000-6690000 GCF_019924925.1 Ctenopharyngodon idella
TATATAAAATGGAGATTCATGATAATTTTATAGACTATAAATGTAAGCAAAAACAATTATGGTTGAACAAATAAATGTGTTTTAGAACTTCAGGACACACACATCTCAGTCTGTTTGTTCTGGATTTGAACCCGTGTCATTGATGTTGCTGACCAACGCTCATACCACTCGACTACTAATTGACTTTCCACGAAGTGCCCAGAACAGAAGTTCTCTTTTCTAGCAGTAACTAGCGTGTCCGTGCACGTGAGTAAGGAGCGCTCTTCATTCCTCTCACTTCACAATAGTAAAAATAATCAGCTCATTGCACATAATTTGTTGAGGAAATTTCTGGCACTGACTGTGAGATATATGATGGTCTTGTGGTGTATTATTATTTTATTTTTTTTATGTTTATTAAAGTGCAAGAGGGCCGTGTTCAAATCCTGATCAGGGATCATGCTGCATTTTGTGGAAAACGTCTCAGGTTACGTATGTAACCATGGTTCCCTGAGAACAGGGAACGAGACACTGCGTTTGAACGCATATGGGGAACGTCATCACGTGAACCGGTGTCTGAAAGCAATTATCAAATCTCACCAATCCTATTGGCCGGCGACAGCCTATGACGTCATAATAGACAAGACCCGGAAGTATAAAAGGAGCACCTAGAGAAGCAGTCAGTACCTTATCGTCTAAAGGGACTGTTCAGCAGGCAGCCCCAAAGCATGGCAGGTAACGCAGTGTCTCGTTCCCTGTTCTCAGGGAACCATGGTTACATACGTTCCATGGTTACATACGTTCCCTTTCGAAAGGGAACTCTACAGTGCGTTTGAACGCATATGGGGAACGATATACCCACGCCGCTATGCTTGAGGCTAGTGCATGCCAAAAAATGGCTAGACAAACGTCAAAATTAGCAGTTTCAACTGAAATGCCAGAACCACTCCCCCTACGGGTCATACATAGGCTGTCAGTGACAGCATTCCCTATGGCCAACAGCCTAAGCTATAAGCCTCAAAGAGGCCTTCCACAGAAGGCCTACCAAGGCTGCTCAAAGACTTCTGGGACCAAACTTCTTTTCGAAGAAAAGAGGGTACCTCTAAGGGAATGTAGCCAGGGGGCCCAAATGTGGGGGGAATAGCTTAAAGGGCGGCCTGTGAAGGCCACACACCTAAAGCAGCTCACTTGCTGATAAAGCAAGAGCCCACAAACATGGAAACTCGTTCTGATTGAAACCGAGTTAACCCTCTGGGGTCTGAGGATTTTTGGGGCCCTGGAGAAGTTTTGACATGCCCTGACATTTGTGCTTTTTTCAGTTGTTCATAAACATATTAATGACAAAAGTGTCATTACACTGTATTCAGCACGAGCTAGGCTACAATAATATGTGAGGAACATGTATGTACATGTTTGTGTTTTTGAAGGAATAACGTTTATGCCTGGTTATTGAAAAAACAAAAAACTTATTATTATCCTGCCTACTCGTTTTTTTAAAAGAAGTCTTAAGTCTCTAACCAAATAATGGTTTTCTATTTTAATATACTTTAAAATATAATGTATTTCTGTGATGCAAAGCGTCTGAACATTCCTACCTTTATGGCATTTCATATAGGCTAATATATTTGTTATATTATATAGCCTAAATGTTAATGTGCAGTTGACAAACTATACATCATTAAAAAGATCTAAGACTCAAGCTTCACATTTTGACTCTTAAAATCTTATATTGACCGTAATTTCTTAATATGCTTAAAAGCATGCACATTTGGAGAAATATTGATGGATTCTCATATGTTTGTCAATTTTCTATACAGTGGAGTAATATTTATTCAATATTTATTGTCATCACTGTGAGAGCTGGATACTGTGTTTTCAATTCATACTTGCAGCCGAAGGGCGCTCTGTACACCTTTAGTCCACAAATATCTCCGTAAAAGAAGAGGCATATCATGTGACATTCCAGGAACTAACAGAGGCTTCCAGAGATCGCTATAACATACAGATAAACACTTTTCATGATAATAAATACACGATTGCGATGATGTATACATGTATTGCCTCAGAATTTGCGTCTGAATAGCGCTCGCTCCGTGGGCGTGGCCGCATTAGCGGATAATGAGCTGAATCACAGGCGTCTGACATGTGTCTATTTTCATTCAGATTACATAAACAGAGAATTTTTGTTTTCGATTTGACTTACACAATTTAAAACCTGACATTTCAACATTTCTTTAGACATAAGTCTAATTTTTTTGTGTTTAGTATTTACTAAGTTACAGTTCATTTTCTGAGAACTATCAGATTGGACTTCGTTCAGAGGGAGACGACAGATCACGCATCATGTTAGTTTTCTTTATTTTACAAAAAGCACAACATTTTGTTTTTACTCTGAGTGTACACAAATAAAAGAAGATATTTCACAGATTAAAATGGTGTATAACTCTTAATTGTATGTGCAACAGTGACGGAGTATTTTGAGTCTCTTTCATACTGATAAGAAAAAAAACACGGTGGTATCGCCGGCGCGACCAGCCGACCCCTGAGTGTTAAACTAGCAGATAAGACTGTAGAGTGCCCACATAACAGTCTACCTCAACACATTCCAACAAGCAGTGTACTCAGTAAAAACACTTTTTACTCTTTCAATAAGAGGAGTACAAACTTACGCCATCATGTTCTTGAAGGAGGCCTAAAAAAGGGCTTGCGATTCCAGAAAGACACGTGGCATCAGCTAGTTACAGTGTCTAAGCTCTAAGGGAGCCATATATGAGAACCAAACTCTCCAGTGAGGTTAACTAATTAACTCAACCTGAGCTTAATTCTATTCAACACATTCCAACAGGCAGTGTTCTCAGTAAAACACTTTTTAAGGCCGGAACACACCAAGCCGACGGTCGGCCATCGGGCAGTTTTTGTTCGTCGGCCGACTAAGTTTTCTCGGTGTGTTCCGCACCGTCGGCTGAAGTTGGACCTCGTCGGCTTTTTTTTGGCCGATTCGAAATGTTGAATCGGCGTCGGAGCTTGTCGGGCCATCTGATCATTCTGATTTGCCGTTCAGCTACTGCCACCTGCTGGTACGGAAATGCATTTCATCTTGCGCAGGCGCAGAATGACGTGCTACTTGGCTGTCGGGTGTCGAGTGTCGGTTTGGTGTGTCAGGGCAACTTTGGACACAGACACTGCCGACGTGAGCCAACCCCGCAGTCTGCTTTCGTCGCCACTAGTGCGTCGGCTTGGTGTGTTCCGGCCTTTACTCTTTAAGCAAGAGGAGTACAAACTACGCCACTCTGCTCTGAAAGAGGCCCGAACAGGGCCTACTATTCCAGAAAGACACAGGCGTCAGCCAGTGGCAGTGTCTAAGCTCTAAGGAAGCCAAATCTGAGAACCAAACTATCCAGTGAGGTTAACTAATTTAACTCAACCTGAGCTAATTTAATCCACACATTCCACCAGGCAATGTACTCAGTAAAAACACTTTTTACTCTTTAAGCAAGAGGAGTACAAACCTACACCACCATGTTCTTGAAGGAGGCCCAAACAGGGCCTGCGACTCCAGAAAGACACGTGGCGTCAGCTAGTGGCAGTGTGTAAGCTCTAAGGGAGCCATATATGAGAACCAAACTATCCAGTGAGGTAAATTATTTAGCTCAACCTGAGCTTAATTCTATTCAACACATTCCAACAGGCAATGTACTCAGTAAAACACTTTATACTCTTTAAGCAAGAGGAGTACAAACTACGCCAACATGCTCTGAAAGAGGCCTAAACAGGGCCTACCACTCCAGAAAGACACAGGCGTCAGCCAGTGGCAGTGTCTAAGCTCTAAGGGAGCCTAAACTGAGAACCAAACTATCAAGTGAGGTTACCTAGCTCAACTCAACCTGAGCTTAAAATCTACACATTCCAACAGGCAATGTACTCAGCAAAAACACTTTTTACCCTTACAGAAAGGGAAGCACAAAGAATATATGCTGCCATGCTTCTGAAGGAGGCCAAAACCGGCCTACTACTTCAAATGATCACAGGCATAAACCTGTGGCAGTGCTAGTTCTAAGTGAGCAAAACTCTGGCTAACATCTACCAACAAAACTTGTGATACAACAAGCTATTGTGCTCTGAAGGAGGCCCAAAACAAAGCCTTCTACTCCAAACAACACAATCAACATCTTGTGGCAGTGTTCAAACTCTAAAGGGAGCTACATAAGAACCAAACTGAATAGTGAGGTTCACTAAACAAACTCAACTGGAGCTATGCATTCCAACAGGCCATATACTCAGTAAAAAAATAAAAATAAATAAAAAATAAAAAATTCCCTACAAACTTAGTCACCATGGTCTGAAGGAGGCCAGAACAAAGCCTACTACTACAGAAAACAGGTGCTAACCTGTGGCAGCAATAGAGTTACTGGGCTCACATTGTGTAGGACAAAATAGAACTAGAGCATTAACCACCCTGAGAAACAGGGGAATGCTTCACTTTTCATTCATACCACCCTGAAATTGTCTGAATCTCAAGGGTGAGCGCTTTCACCAAAGACAGAGACATCTGTACTGAACCCCAGGGAACAGGAGCTTAAAAAAAAGCTAACACTGTTTCACTTAAGCTTGAATCTTAATTCAAGGGGTTCAGGGGAAAAGACTAAACAAAGTGGGGCCACAGCAACACTAGCATTTTCTTATTCACATAGTGATAAGGGGCCTACCACCTGAGACAACGGCACCAGGGAGACTTAGCAATAGTCTGCTACCTTAGCTGCTATCTATCTTGCACCTACACCAAAGGGGTAATGGGCCTTGGCCTGACAACTCTGATAAGAGGAGGCCAGAACTAGGAAAAACTACACTCTCCTGACAGGGGTAGTAAAAAGGGTGAAATGCTTCAGTATATCACTTAAACCCTAGTTCTAGCCTAGGCCAGCAATAGCTGTGGGTCTATAGGGCCACACATAAGCATAGATCTGCCTGGGGCTTAAACTCAGCCTCTAAAACTCTCAATAGAGAGGAGGCAACTCTGAAATAAACTCTATAAACAAGAGTTCAGAGGAGCGATGCTCAACCCAAGCCAAACAATGTCAGGCGGCCTCGAAGGCCGACGCTTAACATAGATCTATCTGAAGTAAAGAGTGCCAATCTCTAATACAAACTCTAGCTATGACCAGAGGAAAAAAGCTACTCTACCATATGGTGGCTGTAAAGGTGGCCATATAGCCAACACAAAGATAACCAGCCTAATGGGAACTTCAGGGCCCTAATTTTCCCCTTCTATTTCTTTTAACACACCCAGGAAAAAACTATACAGGAAAACTAAGGTCAATATATTTAAATATATAAATATAGACCAAGCTTACTCCCTGCGGCTCGAAGAACGGAGACTTACCATCATAGAAGGATGGAATCAATGGTTCTTTCAAGCCTGAAAGAGCCCCTTCCCTATCAAGCCAAAATATCATTACTCAGGAGGTGGAAGAAGAAAGAGGAAAGAAGAGGAAATCAATCACCGACGCTGCTGGTGTCTGTAATTGATTACCTCCCTCAAATCTTCTTCTTCCTAGAGTCCCGCCTTCTCTGGGACCTGCTCCGATGAGGAGGAGGTGCCCGAGAAGCGATACTGGACTTCTGGCCCTGTCCCCGATCCTCGGATCGGGACGGGCCAGGACCTCCTGTCTGTCTGGGCCCAGAATTGGATCTAAACGGTATGCAGGTTTTAAACGCTGCCGTTGATCCAGATCCTTCAGCAGATCAGCCTGTTAAGCCTGTAACACTGCCATCATGTGTAAGGCAGCACCAGTCTGACCCGCTGCCGCGTATGCCCTGCCATTCAAGCGAGATGTCATCTTAAGGAGTTAGCAAACATCTCGTCAATAGGGGGCATCAACACATACCCATACTGGCTCATTCCCTCAACATCATGTTGTTGAGTGAATATGATGTTGGTGAACATCTCCACATGTAGATCAGGAAGGAATGGAAGGCTGTCAAAGAAAGAACATCATCATTCAGCAGCTCACCCTCATCAGCTGCTGGGGGTTGCAAGAGATTTACACCTCTCTCAAACTCCTCAGTAAGCTCCATCTATGAGCCCCATGATTTCATTCGCCGTTCCGCCTCAGCACGGGCAGGACCAGAACCACCGGGCACAGATGCCGGCCCCTCTTCCCTCAAGAAGAGGGCCAAACGAGAGCGGAGTGTCCTAATAGACAGACGCTCACAGTTTACACAGCCAGCGCCCTCAAGCACTGTCGGTGCATGCTCCTCTCCCAGACAGAAAACGCACAGATTGTGTGTGTCATTGGGTGTCAAAAACCTGGGACACGGATCCACACACTTCCTGAAACGTTTGTAGACATAGTAAATTCCTTACCAGATTCGAAGAATCGCCATCAAACAAAACAGTCCCTGAAGACGATAAGATACTGACTGCTTCTCTAGGCGCTCCTTTTATACTTCCGGGTTGCATCTATTATGACATCATAGGCTGTCGCCGGCCAATAGGATTGGTGAGATTTGATAATTGCTTTCAGACACCGGTTCACGTGATGACGTTCCCCATATGCGTTCAAACGCAGTGTAGAGTTCCCTTTCGAAAGGGAACAGCAGATTTTTTAATAGGCTATTAACAGTTTGTTTTATGGGGAAAACATAACACAACATAGCCTAAAATTATTTATAATAAAACTTTAATTATTATTTATAATAAAACTGAAATTTTTGCTGTAATATTATAGTAATGTACCAACTGGGATTTCCTGTATAATTTACCGCTTTAGTAGAGACATTTTTTTCTTGAGAAAATGTGCCATGTACTGTACCTGATACCCAATTCATCGATTTCGAATGGAATGGAATTGAATTGCAAGTTTGAGAATCGAAATCAAATCGAATAGTGAAATTTTTCAGTACCCAGTCCTACAAGCAGTGTTTTCATGGTAAAAGTTTAGTGATTGTTTGATTGTCGAACACAACTGACTACATGAATTCTTTACCATAAGCAAGTCTCTTTTGAACTTCACTAAACGAATGTGTGTATATGTATATTTATATTTATATATATTTCCATTTGTTTTAGAAAAATCACAATTCGATTTTTCCCCCAAATCGTGTAGCCCTACTTGTAACCTAAAAGGTGGTAGGTTTGGATTCTGCAAAGGTTGATTTGTGAAACTATTACCATTGTGGGCATTTAACCTGAATTGAGCTTCCTGTGGCCTTCCTGTGAAGCGGTGGCTTCTTATCAAAGAATAAGGCAGAAATTATATTATTTAATGGTATTCTATAGTGATAAAGGCTATGTTGATTAGCATTGCGTTATTAATATACATTATCCTTATGAAAAATTCCCGAGATGGCTTGAAGAACAGAGGGCCGTTCCACCAAATGGGTGCCATTTGCTTGTTGTAACTCTTAAAAATAAAACTTCATTTTTCATCTTTTTAAAAACTGAATCTTATATTTATATTTACTTATTCAAAATATGTGTTGGTCCATCTCAGGTAACTTTATTTCATTTTTACAAGGTTTTTAAGTGGAAGATGGATGCATTTTTCTCAGGCCTGTTATCAAAATGCATATGTCTTTTGATGATTATTTAAAAGAAGCTGTTGGTTTATGTTCAAATAATTCATAGTTGTAAAAAAAAAAAAAAAAAAAAAATCACTATATATGTTATACGTGTATTTTTCTAAAAACACAAAGTCATTATTTTCCTTTTAAAGGTGGCTCAAACCTTTTTTTTTTTTTTTTTTTTTGTAAATAATGCAGTTTGTTAAACAATGGGACAAATGATTGACCAAACATAATAAATATTCATTTAAATAGTGTTTTAACTTTATTATTATTATTATTATTATTATTTAGAAAAAAAAAAAGAAAAAAAAAATTCACCTTAACCCTAACAGGAATGAACACTGGGTAGCTGGGTAGGAATGTGTGTCCATATGTGTATACAGGTTTGACAACACTTGTGAGGTGATAATGTTCTCATTAATATAGCGAAACCTGTTTAACACCGATTTGTGAGCCACACCTCTCTTGTTTGTATTTAAATGTAGTGTTTTAGACAGGTTTCTGTGATGGTTATGTTTAGGAAATTATGTTATTGAGAAAATGTCATTAACCAAATAACAGAACAATGAAAGTCTATGAGATGTCCTCACTAATATAGTGATACACGTGTGCACAAGTGTTTTGTGTGTTTGTATGTAATTAAGTATATTTTGTGGACATTGTCAGTGTTACAAAAATAAAAAATAAAAAAATAAAAGCATGCAGCCATGGGTGGGTGTTTCTGGCTCTTGCACAGTATGGGTTCTTTACATGTTCTTCTGAGAAAACCCAGATTCTCATGCATCCTGCACATGCATGTGTCCCAATCACTCAGAGTGGAATAAACAACCTTGATTATGTGCCTAAACCTCATGTCTGTCACAACAAATGACACCTTAACAGTAGTTGTGACAATGTACTGTTACAAGCCAAGTTGTGTTGTGTTTTGTTGGATTTTTTTCACATAGCAGCAAAATTTATAGACCCTCAACATGTTCACAAGTTCGTTGTTTCAAATGTAGACGCGCGGCAAGCGTGCTCATAATAGAAGTGATCAGCTTCGGCCTTTCCATAACAAAACATCGAAAGCTCAGCCGAGATGGACGAACAGCTGATCATAGCTGTACAGGACGGGTTGTGTGTATATAAAAAAAAAAAAAAGTAATGTGTGTAAAAACGACAATTTATGAAGTAACTCTGACGTCATGAATATCGATTATTTTCTTAGCACCCCCACATATTGGTCTAGCCCCCCCTTAGCACCGGTAGAGAAAAAATTCTGGCGCCGTGCATGCTCCAAACTCACTTCATAACTTCAGCTGAGTGTTTGAAAATAACATCCTTCTGTGAGATGATGTGGCTTCTTACACAAAATAAGGCACACAACATATTATTTCATAGTATTCTATACAGTGATGGCTGTGTTGATTAGCATTGCATTGTAAATATACTTTATTATTATGACAAAAATCAAAAAAAGGCTTGAAGAACTCAGATAAACCATATATTGTCGTAGCTGTGTGTTTATTAGTCATGTTTAATCAATCAAGGCATTTCAATCTTCTGTTTATTCAGCTATAGCAATAGTATGATGCCCATAGGGATTTCCTGGAATGATGTGCTTTATCTTCTTCGGGGCATATTTGGAGTTTCTGCGTGAGAGCGCCCTCTGGCATTCAGATGGAGCAGCATTTACTACTGAATTTAGCCATGCTTCACTGACAATCTGCGCCTTTGACAAATCGCATTCGGTTTAATTTCGATTAATCGTGCAGCCCTACTTAAAATACTTCGTCACTTGAGGTCATACAGATAAAAGTAAAAAATCATTTGAAACTAAAGGGTCTACTTTTATTTGTGTACACCGTCCCGGTTTCCTTTCTGTGAAATTTGTGCATGGAGCGTATCACAAAAATGAATCGAAACTCAGTGTGTAGGCTACTAGCAAGCTCTTACTTGCCATCTGAACTCGCCAATGGCAAGTTGCCATTCTTGTTTTGGGTTGGTGCAGTGATCTTCTCTTCTTCATCTGCTCTTTTTCCTGTTGTGTTGGTTAGCAAACAGCATTGCATTACTGTGAGCACCCTTTCTGGATTGGAGTGTGGATCGCCTGTGACTGAATGTATTCATTATCTGACTGTTTGCACCGAACCGTGACGTCCTTACCGTGATGGTTCAGGACAAATGCATGTACCGTTGCACCCCTAATTTTTTTAAATTCCTTAAAAAATAAAAATAAATAAATAAATAAATAAATCAATCTCACAAAATTTTGTTGACCTCCTGTCGTTGATGGCGTCTGCAGAACTCATGTTGTTATGTGACTCTGTAGTCAGCAATAACATTTATGTAACACATTTAAGTAATGCAAACATACACTACCATTCAAATGTTTAGAGTCAGTTTTTTTTTTTTTTTTAAGAAATTAAAGTCGCAATGAAACTGAAGTAGCGACCAATTTTTATTTTGTATTGTTGATTGGATTTTGAGATCTGCATTGCACTCAAAAGTGGAGGGAGATGAAAGGGAGCTTGAAGGGGTAGGGTTTAAGTGGATTAAGTTATTGGAGAGGTACTGCATATGTCACCAGAGAGAAGTCTGTTGTTTTCACTGGGAGGTCTAATTATGACATTTTAATTAAACATTACGAGGTCAAAACGTTAAAAAGAAAAGAAAAACATATGCATGTATTAATCAGGGTTCGTACAAGGTGCTTAAAAGTGCTGAAAGTACTTGAATTTAACTTTTTGAAATTTGAGTCCTTGAAAACCCTTGTAAACAGCCATATTTATTAAAAGGTACTCTAAAAGTGCTTGAATTATTGAAAGACAATATATATGGAATTTTAGTGATTAATTTTTTCGCTAAAACACATACAATCTTTTCACGCAAAATTAACACTGCAACCCGTCTGATATATGTTTGCATGGCTATGAGTGTGATATTGCTCATATATTTCCAAGTATATGACACAACTTTCATTCTTCAGGTCAGTCATATATTCATAAAAAAAAAATCACTTTGAATGAGGAAAGTGATATCTTTGTCATAGTATCCTTTCAATGGTTAAGGGGATTTACCATGACGAGCGGCAGCGCTGGTCAGTGGATTTGATCTCTTTGAAGTGAAGCATCTGATTCAGCTTCACCCCGGAGATGCTTTGCTTGTCAGGTTGGGCCTGACAAAATAATACCTTATATCTGAAATTTGAGTATTAAAAAAGAGGAAAAAGCAGTAAGCAATATTTTTATTGCAAAAAAAAAGTCATTAGATTGCAATATAATTATTATAAATACTTTATTATTAATTAACATGAAATGCTTCACATTTTACAAATAAATCCTTTGTTTTCATCTGTTATTACATCTTTTAACCCTTTAAGCCCTGAAGGCTGTAATATTATGTACTTTTACAGCATTATACTGTTTATCTACAGCTATTAACTGCATTTATACAGCTTTTCATACTGCACTTATATTTGTCATTAAATAATTAAAAAATATACTTTTGTTATTATGTTATGGCAAAGGAAATGGAAAGCAACATACTCTGAGTTTTAAAACTTTTATTTTTTTCTACGGGAAAAAAGCAGAAAATTGCAACATTGAAAGGTCAACATTTTAAATGCACTCAACAGTTATCAATGAACAGTACAGCAATCTTATTTACTTTTAACATTTTTCCAAATGTGGAGTAAAAACAAATAGTAGGCCTACAAGTTTTTCAGTACTGCTCCTTTTTTGCAGTGTTGCCAGTCACTTTCCCTTCTTGTTTCTTGAGCCGTGTTCATGGTTGATGTCAAAGTGCCTAAAAAAGCAGAAAAGAAAGAGGAAAAAAAAGGAGAGAGAAAACAGTAATGAATATTGTGAATATATGCACCATAGCATTTTTGTAAACACAAGGACTAACAGCCTAAGCATTTGATTGCAGTATGTTAAAATTTCCAATTAACACTTCAGAAAAGATGCAACAAAAAAATAATGCTTATAATTGTATTCAATGAAATCATTCATTCATTGAATGGACTATATGCACAACTGCTTCAGCGTTGTATGTCGTACTACATCTCGGGAGTTTCTGGTAAAAGCATTCAGCTCACCTACATACACCACTAACCTGCTGCAGTCCAGTGCTCGTCTTCTCATTAACTGTTTTTCTCTTACTGATTTTCTCATATCTTATACATGTTGAATTTAGCTTGTGTGTGTTGGTGCTCTTATCCCAGTCTTTTAAAATAGTTAAATAAATAAGTGGTACCTGCCTCGAGACATTTAGCAATGTTAAATATTTAAATTAATCTTTAAGGGTTAGTTTACCCAAAAATTTAATTTCTGTTGTTAATTACTTTCCCTCGTGTCGTTCCACACCCGTAAGACCTTTGTTCATCTTTGGAACACAAATGGAGATATTTTTTTTGATGAAATCTGAGAGCTTTCTGTTCCTCCATAGGCAGCAGCACAACTTACACATTCAAGGTCAAGAATGGTAGGAAACACATTTTTAAAGTAATCCATGTGTCTCTGTGACAGTGACAGAAAGCTCTCGCATCAAAAATATCTTAATTTGTGTTCTGAAGATGAGCGAAGGTCTTACGGGTGTGGAACGACATGAGGGTGAGTAATTAATGACAGAAATTTCATTTTTGGGTGAACTAACCCTTTAAACAGTAACGCACTGACAAATATACTTTGAATATTAAGAATTTAAATACTAAGAATTGTGTGAATTACATACAGTGAAATGATTGTCAATGAAAAATAGGGATTAAAATATTTAATAAAAATAAATGAAGGTTTGTTCTGATCTTATTCATCGGGTCTCACACACACTGCAGCATTGATCACTAAGCGGAAATGGGCAAGTTGTATTATTTCAAAATGCAAGTGTGTTACAAGCCTCAGTGCAAGTAGTCCATTCTTTGCCATAAACCTGATTACATCACATGTGAAATTAGGTGCAATACTTACGTTAACAAAACCATATTTCAAGAAGGTCATTTCCCCCCCTTCCTGGTTCTTGAGCCATGTTTAGGGTATATGTCAAAGAGCCTAAAAGCAGAAAAGCAAAGAGAGAGAGAGAGGGAGAGAGAAAAAAGTGAATATTGTGCATTCATTCACAATAGCATTTTTGTGAACACAAGGACTCACAGCTAAGCGTATGATCTCAGTAATGTGTCGTGTTACACTTCAGAAAAGATACATCTTAAAATAATGCTTAAAATAATTGACAAAATAAAATCGTTTATTCACTGAATTCTTTGTCATAAACCTGATAGGCTACATGTGAAAATAAGCACAACACTTACGTAAACAATGGAGCTACATCAGATGATTCAGCCTGAAACGAGAAAAAAAATGCAAAAAAACGAAACAGTTTAAAAATCTGTAAGAATTACATATGCTTAGGTTTGTCTATAAAATGAAACATCAGTGTTACTGCGTGAAACAGTAACGTTAACCGTTTGCTCATGAGAAACAAAAGTTTAACATTTCAAGATCAAACCATTCATGACAAAGTAGAAACGCGAATGAAAAGCTCCAGAAAAGACTGACTTATCGTATTCTCAGCCGAACAATTGTTTATCCGTCTTCTCGACACAGGCACAAACGTTTTGATTAATCAGGCGGAAAATAACATCTCCGTCTTCTCAGCAGCGCCGTCCAGTCATCCCGCGTCTCAGGCAAACTGACGCTTCAAAAGCTTAAAACTGCACACTATATTCACTCAAATATCGTTTAATGATAACATTAAACCCTGAAGAGTCGACGTGAAACACTAAAAGCGTTGGGAGAGAAGCTAAAATGTATGCCTGGCCTAGAAATTTAAAAAATGAGCACGAAAAAAAAAAAAAAAAAAATCAATCCCATAATGCAACGCCTCTACAGTATTATACTGTATTATGAGTGAAACCGACTGAAAACAGAAAACTACTGTATATTTACAGACATTCTGTAAAATATACAGCATGTTACTGTTTTAGGAAAATACAGTATAATACTGTTAGAAATTACCTGTAAATTTACAGTAAAGTTTTACAGTATAGCCTTTTTGTTTAGCACTTGACACCCTCCTAATGGGCCTTTTTGAAAACGTTACTCCGTGAGGAATATCTTGTGATCGACGCATTGGATTATGTTGATCTTAATCTCACGGACTCATTTTAATTGTAATTGTAATCTGCTGTAAATAATGATGTGCCATTATCCACAATCGAAGCATGTTTCATGATGTTACAAGCAAAAACGTAACAAATTGCTACTCCGTGAGACCTTTCAAACGACATTGACACATGACTATCTGAGCTGTATGATGTTTTTGACACATTGCAGTACATAGTACAAAAAAGTATTTCATAAATTATGAAGTTATTATTTTTTATTTATCAGTAAATAACTCTGCACTACTTAGGAGTTAATCATAAAAGCTACATTCATTGTACGCATTGTACATCTACGCTTTCAAATGACCCGTATTTTGTGTTGATCAAGGCAGGAGTTTTTAAAAATATGATTATTAATTTTATTGTAGCTAGGTGGTGCCTGTGGGCCTTCGGGTTTAAAGGGTTAATAAGAATCATTTAAGAAGTTTATGCCCTCTTTCTATTTGCTCTTCTGTGCAGTGAAAGTAGTAGGACTTTGTTAATGTTCCCATACCTAAAGTTGCCACAGTCATTGCATACTTTGCATGTGCTCCATTTATTTGTAAAATTTTGTTTTATTAGTATATATTTATTTATCTAAATACCTTTTTTAGAATTTGCAAGATAATAAAGATATTGTTTGATAAGTGAGATCTCTGATTGTAGTTATTGAAAACCCCAAAAAATAGTGTTTGAAAAGTCCTTGAACGTCTTGGACTTTCATTTTACAGTATCTGTACGAACCTTGATTAATATTCATAAGATGTTTGTTGAAAATAGGGTTAATTTTTTATTTCATGCAAACTTGAATACTTTCATTCAGCAAGGATGCATTACAGTTGATCAAAATAAGCAGTAAAGGCTTTTACATTGTTACAAAAATTATTTTTAAAAATGCTAGTTATGGTCAGAATTATTGGCACCCTTGGTAAATATGATCAAAGATGACTATAAAAATAAATCTGCATTGTTTATCCTTTTGATCTTTAATTCATAAAATTAGCAAAAATCTAACCTTTCATTGAAGGAAAAGAATTGAGGGGGAGGGGGAGGGGGAGGGGAGGGGGAATCACATTATGAAATAAATGTTTTTCTCCAAAACACGTTGGCCACAATTATTGGTACCCCTTGAATTATGAGTAAAATATTTCTGAAGTATATTCCCATTCATATTTACATTTTTTTTTTTTTTTTTTTTTTTCTTTTTTTTTTTAAGCACACCAGGTTGATCATGAACATGAAATTGTCCAGGAGTATAAACATGAGGAAACACAAAGGCCAAATTCCCTTAATCATTTATCACAATGAGTAAAAACCAAAGAATATAGTTCTGATGTGCAGCAAAAAATTGTTGAGCTTCACAAAATAGAAAGTAGCTGTAAGAAAATAGCTAAAGCATTGTAAATCCCCATTTCCACTATCAGGGCAATAATTAAGAAGTTCCAATCAACTAAAGATGTTACAAATCTGCCTGGAAGAGGACGTGTGTCTAAATCGTCCTAAATGCGCGGTGAGGAGGAAAGTTTGAGTGGCCAAAGACTCTCCAAGGGTCACAGCTGGAGAATTGCCGAGATTAGTGTAGTCTTGAGTCTCAGAAAGCCAAAAAAAAATGATCAAATAGCACCTACATCCCCACAAGTTGTTCGGGAGGGTTTCAAGAAATATCCTCTGCTCTCATACAGAAACAGTCTCCAGCATATTCAGTTGTCAGACAAGACTGGAACTTCAAACGGGACAAGTTTCTATGGTCAGATGAAACTAAAAAAAGAGCTTTTTGGCAGAAAACCCACCAGATGGGTTTGGTGCACACATAGATAAAAAGTACCCCATGTCCACGGTTAAATATACTGCTGGATCTTTAATGTTGTGGGCCTATTTTTCTGCTGGAGGTCCTAGACATCTTGTTCAGATACATGGTATCATGGATTCTATCAAATACCAACACATAAAAAATCAAAATCTGACCTCTTCTGCTAGAAATCCAATAATGGGCGTGGTTGGATCTTCCATCAGGACAATGATCCAAAACAAACATCAAAACCAACACAAAAATGTGTCACTGAGCACAAAATGAAGCTTCTGCGATGGCCATCCCAGTCCCCTGACCTGAACCCTAAAGAAAATGAGTGGAGTGAACTGAAGAGAAGCACCAACAACATGGAGCTGGGAATCTGAAGGATCTGTAGAGATTCTGCATGAAGGAATGGTCTCTGATCTCTTGTCAGGTGTTCTCCAAACTCATCAGGCATTATAGGTGAAGACTCAGAGCTGTTATCTTGGCAAAAGGAGGTTGCAAAAAGTATTGAATAAAAGGGTGCCAATAATTGTGGCCAACGTGTTTTGGAGAAAAACATTTATTTCATAATGTGATTTTTTTTTTTTTTTTTTTTTTTTTTTTTTTTTTCCCACTTTCAATTCTTTTCCTTCAATGAAAGGTTAGATTTTTGCTAATTTTATGAATTAAAGATCAAAAGGATAAACAATGCAGATTTATTTTTACAGTCATCTTTGATCATATTTATCAAGGGTGCCAACAATTCTGACCACAACTGTATTTTTAAAACGTTCATTAAAGCACTTTAATATCCTTAAGATAATCGATATCATGCTTTTACAAAGAGGGGTTGAGTTTCTGAATTAGGAATTAAGTAAATATTTATTCCATTTGGAGTTGTCTTGCTTGTCACGGACCAAACACTTTCTGTTTCATGATAACTTCATGGTTGTGGTTCCAGTTTTTAACGAGTAGCAGATCTGGAAACAATTTTGATTGGTTTCTTTGGTTTTAAAAAGGTGCTTCTGGAATACAAACCATATACTTGTTAACCAGTATAGAATCACAATAAGAGTGTCAAGTGGCACAGGACTATAAAGCTAGTGCCAAAGTAGGTGTTTTACGTTTAAATGAAGACCAGAAACACATTTCATTATATTATATTATATTATATTATATTATATTATTTCCGTGTTACTGTATTGACAATAAGAACATAAGACTGTCACTGGCCTACTGTCCACAGCAGTTTTACAACCAAGTTTGTCAGTCTGTCTTGAGGTATCTACCTTTTTCCTATATACCCATTGACGCTTTGTGCAATTTATGAGAGTAACTTCCATTAAATTGTAAACGATCAGCAAAAGGTTTGCTCTATGAAAGCAAGCATTTTTAAAAAGTGGGTACAATGAGATGACATTATTCTACTCACCCTTTAACCATTGAACATTAAAAGGACATTTAAATGTGTAAAAGCATTAACAAATTACTACAACAGACTATGAATAACCACAAAAGCTCAATATATTTCCACAGCATTAATTGCGGATGTGTTAAATATCACTGTCTGTATTAGCCTATGTAATATACGTTGTCGTAGTTATAAAATGTTCATTTACTGGAACATTGAGTGATCAAAGTGATTTCAAAGTGATTTCTGCCATTTGACCATTAATAAATATTATAAAGTATTTACCTACTTTAGAAACAATCCAGTAAACACTGCTAATATAGGGATAAGTAGTGAAAAGGAAAAAGGTGGATATTAAGGATGTGTATTTTTGCATTTTTTTAATTGTTGATCTGTTGATCATTAATACTGTACTGTATCATAATGGCTGTTTCTTTTTAGTGTTGTTGGTAACATCAATGTTTTTGGTACAATTTTTTTTTTTTTTTTTTTTTTTTTTTAATAACTAATTAGTTATGTGTTTTTTGGTTTGGATTCATGGCATCATTTGCTTTCACTGGGATTCTCTTACCCTTGTAAAAGCAGATGTATTGGCAAGCTTTGCAGTCATGGAAAACTTCAGAGTGGAGTTACACAAGAGTGCTTTCAGATGGGAAGTTTTTGAATTGGTCATTAGCAACATCATAAACATAACAATGTAATAGTTGACAGATCATTTATTGTGCAAATTTACTTATATAGGTTTGTGTCCACAATTTTTGCTCTGTGTTTGTAGAATGCCCTTTCCTACTTGTTTTCAGAAAATGGTATTTTCTGGTATTGATGAACTCCAGAGTTACATTTGAGACTATACTAATGCCAAAAGGTCTTTGAATGGGTCTATTCCAGGCAAATCCTCAAATAGTGGAGCTCGGTCCGGTTCTGTACCCTGGCTGGGTTCCAACTGGACCGCGATAGATACTGACAACTGTGGCACTATTTTACCATTTGTACAGTTTAACGCCTTAAGCCTGAAGCGTCCCGCCGGCAGGACACCACCCCCCGTGAAAAAATTCATAATCAAATTACTAAGCAACCACTGACAGGAATAACACAAAAAACCATTTTGTTCAACCCTTAAAGAGTGCTGAGTTATCACTCTAAAACAGAGCTATAAAAAAAAAAAAAAAAAAATCATATTTTTCAAAACTCCTGCCTAGATAATCACAAAATAGGTGTCATTTGAAAGCTTAGAGCAGTGGTTCCCAACCTGTGGGCCGTAGCCCACTAGGGGTCCTCAATGATCCTCCGGGGGGCCGCAAGATAAATTAAAATTAATTAAATATATTAATATAATTCATTAATTTAATTATTAAAATGTTACATTAAAAAAATAAATTAATTAAAAAATACATTTAAAACAAGGCACCACCTCTCTCGTAGGTATTCTGTGATTGTTTCCGATCACCCCAGGCCGTTTCTCATCGTGCTGCTGTGAAATACAGACTGAATGGTGGCTCAAAACGCATCTCACAAAAAAAGAATTGTCCTCCTACCTTATTTCCTCTCTGAGTTATTGCATGTCAAATATGAAATATATGTAAAATTTCCCTTGAGCAAACTTTTATTTTTTGACATTATCAGCAGTTTCTCAGCATGAGAATGTGCAAATTTAATTAATTAATTTTTTTTATTTAAAAATATAAAAAGTTTTCTTTCAAACGATACCAACCTTTTGACTCTCCTTGCTAGAGATTTGAAGTTATGAGTCATTATTTTTGTGCATGTCACTCAGAAAAAAAAAAAAAAAAAAAATTAAAAATGCCTACCTTTGTTCCAAAAGCTAGAACTTTTGATTTCTTGAATTTGATCCAGACACAGCTCACATATAGAGAAACATCACCAAAAAAGAATGAACTGCTACCATATTTCCTTCATGAGATATTCCATTTTTTTTTAGAAAGATGTCTATTTTCCCTTTTTTTTTCCCTTTTTTTTTTTTTTTTTTTTTTGCTGTTTATTTGCAGTTTCTCAGCACGAGAATGTCCAAATTTAATTAAGTTTTTTTTTTTTTTTTTTTTTTTTTTTAAATAAATTTAAAACGTTTCTTTTCAAACGATACCAACCTTTTGACTCTCCTTGCTATAGTTTTGGAGTTACAAGTCTTCACTCTGAAAATACCCTCAGGGCTTAAGGGGTTAAAATGAGCAGCGCATCAAAACAACGGAGCTATATACTCAGTGCTTTGATGACTGTTTTGACTGTTTAGATTTTTTTTTTTTTCTTTTACAAAGCACTACTTTTGCCCAGATGGAAATTAGAACTATTAGAACTATTCCAAAAGTCTTTATATTTACTTGCTGGGAAGGAAATATAAAGACCGGACCACTTTAATTGAATACCCCTGGTCTATACTTCATACTGTAGTGTTAGTCATACATTGTATGACTTTATACTGACAGTTGTAATAAGCCATGGCTTAGCTGTAATAAGCCATGGCTTCAGCCTACACCTTTTCGGTTGATTCTGTTTGTATTTTTGTGTAAGTGAATCATGCATTCATGTGTTGTGCAACCGAAATAAACATTTTTCATTCATTGTTTAATTGTTGTTTACAGCTGACCTAAACTTCTATCCAGTATCATATGTGCAGTATTAGAGTAGATTTAGAGTGTTTCTGGACTAAAACATTGCTTTTTTTTTTTTTCTTTTTTTTTTTTTTAGCATCAATAATAAGCTCCAGCAGCCAGAGGCCGCATCAGGAGTGCTGGAGTATGCCATGAAACACTTTGGAGAACTGGTAAGAGCTTTAAACCATAACTAATCTGTTTATTATTCATGCATTGACTACATAAGATGAGGCCTTGGGTGAATTTCACAAAGCCTGTCAAGAAAGGTAGTAGCTAAGCCTTTGTACACATGTATCTAACCTTTATTAATTAATTAATTAATTTATTTATTTAAGAAGTTTTGATGCATCATATGATGCACAGTTCCTTTCCTCAAAGTGTCTCCTGCTGTCCAGACAGACGGTCCAGAAACATGTCTTGGAAGATATGTTGCTACATTTACCACATCTATTGCGTAACTCCACAGACTTTCTTTATTAACACTTCACTGTGATTCCTAATTGCTCCAGCATGTTTTGCAGACCTCTTTGATTATTTTTAGTCATATTTGTCAAGATATAAATTTAAGCATTTTTAAACAAATTAACATATGGATGGGTCACAGTGGTCGACTAGACTAGACCTGAGATTGTCCTGTTTGTTTGTTGCATGAGCTCTTGAAGCTCTGCCCTCCTCTTGAAAGGGGGCCAGAAGCAGCAGCTCATTTGCAATTAAAGAGAGACATACAAAAACGGCGTGTTTTTGCTCACCCCCCAAAAGTGGCAATTTTAACATGCTGTAAAAGTTATCTGTGGGGTATTTTGAGCTAAAACTTCACATACACACTCTGGGGACATCCGAGACTTATTTTACATCTTGTAAAAAGGGGCATAATAGGTGCCCTTTAGGTCAAGTCAAGTCATCTTCATTTGTATAGCGCTTTTAACAATACAGATTGTTTCAAAGCAGCTTCACAGTGATAATAGGAAAATTAATGGACAGAGATTATTTTGGCTTTACAGCAGATCTAGGAAAAAGTTATTATCGAGCTAAACTAAGTTTTTGTTTGAATCACTTCCATTGTAAAAATCATTAATTATTAACTTAGGGGCCACTTAAATGACACTTTTTTTTTTTTTTTTTTAACTGAAAACAGAAGACTTTAAATGTGTTCTTGCCATTCATTTACTTGTTAAGTCTATTAGGTATGCGCGTTTGAATGTGTATGTGCGCAGATGCTTAGTCTTTTTTACAGTGACATCACCAAATTACTTGTCTGGCCCGCATAATATTAGGAGCAAAACCATTTTTAAATATGCTAAATAATAAGACATGTTTCTTGAGTACCAGATCAGCACATTAAACTGATCATGCTTTTCTTAATAGGTTTTACATACAGTTTTCTTGAGTATAAACTAGAGTATTGGCTGTGGAAAAACAATAATACTGTTTAGACTACAGTTTAGACTGTTTAGACTACTTTTTTTTTTTTTTTTTTTTTGGAAAAGTACTACATTGGTGAGCAGATCCGTTTCTTTCAAAAACAATGAGGTGGTGATTCCAGTTTTTTTTTATACATTTAGCAGCTTTAATTAGTCTTTAAGAACATGAACACTAGTTCAAGTTAAGTATTTCGAGCTAGTTTTTTGTATAATATATTAAAACAAATACACATTTTCTACTTATAGTCACTCTGTTTTTGGTCATTTTCTGGCCCTTGTAGCAGAATTCAGGCTTATGAGTGTTGATTTGCTTTATATTTTTCTGTTGTAGCCTTTCAAATCTTAGTTCCAAATGACATACCGATACTTTGTCTTATGCTACAGTGGGGATCGAGAGTTTGGGCACCCCAGGTAAAAATTTGTATTAATGTGCATAAAGAAGCCAAGAAAAGATGGAAAAATCTCCAAAAGGCGTCAAATTACAGATTAGACATTCTTATAATATGTCAAAAAAAAGTTAGATTTTATTTCCATCATTTACACTTTCAAAATAACAGAAAACAGAAACCGCCCCCTTTGGAAAGCTGAGACCTGACAGTGTCATGGATTGTTCTCAATCATCGTCTGGAAAGACCAGGTGATGTCAATCTCAAAGGTTTTAAATGCCCAGACTCATCTGACCTTGCCCCAACAATCAGCACCATGGGTTCTTCTAAGCAGTTGTCTAGAAAACTGAAACTGAAAATAGTTGACGCTCACAAAGCAGGAGAAGGCTATAAGAAGATAGCAAAGCGTTTTCAGATGCCAATATCCTCTGTTCGGAATGTAATTAAGAAATGGCAGTCATCAGGAACAGTGGAAGTTAAAGCAAGATCTGGAATACCAAGAAAAATATCAGACAGAACAGCTCGCAGGATTGTGAGAAAAGCAAGTCAAAACCCACGATTGACTGCACGATCCCTCCAGAAAGATCTGGCAGACACTGGAGTTGTGGTACACTATTCCACTATAAAGAGATACTTGTACAAATATGGTCTTCATGGAAGAGTCATCAGAAGAAAACCTCCTCTACGTCCTCACCACAAAAATCAGCGTTTGAAGTTTGCAAATGAACATATAGACAAGCCTGATGCATTTTGGAAACAGGTTCTGTGGACCGATGAGGTTAAAATAGAACTTTTTGGCCGGAATGAGCAAAGGTACGTTTTGAGAAGAAAGGGCACAGAATTTAATGAAAAGAACCTCTGTCCAACTGTTAAGCATGGGAGTGGATCAATCATGCTTTGGGGTTGTATTGCAGCCAGTGGCACAGGGAACATTTCACGAGTAGAAGGAAAAATTGATTCAATAAAATTTCAGCAAATTTTGGACGCTAACTTGATGCCATCTGTGAAAAAGCTGAAGTTAAAGAGAGGATGGCTTCTACAAATGGACAATGATCCTAAACACACCTCAAAATCCACAGTGGATTACATCAAGAGGCGTAAACTGAAGGTTTTGCCATGGCCTTCACAATCTCCTGACCTCAACATAATTGAAAATCTATGGATAGACCTTAAAAGAGCAGTGCGTGACAGACAGCCCAGAAATCTCAAAGAACTGGAAGACTTTTGTAAGGAAGAATGGGCGAAGATACCTCAAACAAGAATTGAAAGACTCTTGGCTGGCTACAAAAAGCGTTTACAAGCTGTGATACTTGCCAAAGGGGGCAGTACAAGGTATTAACTCTGCAGGGTGCCCAAACTTTTGCAGACGCCATTTTTTTGTTTTCTGTTATTTTGAAAGTGTAAATGATGGAAATAAAATCTAACTTTTTTTTGACATATTATAAGAATGTCTAATCTGTAATTTAATGCCTTTTGGAGATTTTTCCATCTTTTCTTGGCTCCTTTATGCACATCAATACAAATTTTTACCTGGGGTGCCCAAACTTTCGATCCCCACTGTATATGAGCAATTAGAATTTACACACTCATTCATCAAAACAGCCTGCTTTAAAAAACTAATTTTCCTTCATTTATAAAATATGACCTGGTGAAGTGTCATTTCAAACATTGCTAAGCCATCCATTACTCTGGCAGATCCTCACAGTGGGCTCGCTGCCAATTTTAAAATTAACAGTTGCTATTCCCTTCCATTAAATGTTGGAACAACAGTTGAAGCTGTCCATACTCGGCTGTAAAACAATAAAACACCTCAATTGCTTATCAGACATACTTGTCGCTACAGCTGCTAGATACAATGGCATAGATACAATTGCAGATAGTGTACAACTCTCTCAGGGCGGAAACTATGCTAATACGGCAGAGTCCGTCAGCAGTCATGAGCGGGGCCTATACAATGTGACATCACATTGTACAGAAAATGAAAATGGCTTGTTCTGTGACTGTTGAGGTTTTGTGGGGATTAAAGGGATAGTTCACCCAAAAATGAAAATTTGATGTTTATCTGCTTACCCCCAGGGCATCCAAGATGTAGGTGACTTTGTTTCTTCAGTAGAACACAAATGATGATTTTTAACTCCAACCATTGCGGTCTGTCAGTCATATAATGCTTGTCAATGGTAACTCCATCTATAAGAGTCAAAAAAACATGCACAGACAAATCCAAATTAAACCCTGCGGCTCGTGACGACACATTGATGTCCTAAGACATGAAACAATCGGTTTGTGCGAGAAACCGAACAGTATTTATATCATTTTTTTACCTCTAAAACACCACTATGTCCAACTGCCTTGCGCATCCGGTTGGTGAGGTCTGAACGCGCTCTGACAACGGAAGTGATGTCTCGCACTCATTGAAGTATAAGCACGAGACATCACTATCGTCATCAGAACGCGTTTTCAGACCTCACCAACCGGATGTGCAAGGCAGTTGGACATAGTGGTGTATTAGAGGTAAAAAAAATGATATAAATACTGTTCGGTTTCTCGCACAAACCGATCGTTTCATGTCTTAGGACATCAATGTGTCGTCATGAGCCGCAGGGTTTAATTTGGATTTGTCTGTGCATGTTTTTTTGACTCTTATAGATGGAGTTACCATTGACAAGCATTATACGACTGACAGACCGCAACGGTTGGAGTTAAAAATCATCATTTGTGTTCTACTGAAGAAACAAAGTCACCTACATCTTGGATGCCCTGGGGGTAAGCAGATAAACATCAAATTTTCATTTTTGGGTGAACTATCCCTTTAAAAAAAGGAGTGGGTGGATTTTTATCATTATAAGGTGTTTGTGTATACACACTGCCGACACGCATTTATGTTCAAACACCATGTAAAAGTGAATTTTGTATAATAGGTCCCCTTAAATCCCATCTGGCTAGCGCGCTTCTCTAAATGTTTATGCGTTAGTTCACTAGGCAGAGAGTAGGTGGTCTTTTGTGGCTGTTCGAACACATTCGACCACATGAGCATATACACTACGAAAGCAATCCGGTCGAATATGTTTTCTACAACATCTGGAAGTGGTTGAAAGTGGACAAGCTCAAAACGTTTTAGACCCTGTTTACACCTGTATTTAGCATCGTCCATTTGTGATCCGATCAACCAAAGCATCTTAATACCAGGTGTAAACAGGGCCTAACTCCCTGAACTTATTTAAGGTTTTGCAGAAAGAGTGATTTATTTGACAAAAGGGTTTAGGCCTTTGAGAATTTGGTTCAGAGAATGGCATTTAGTGTCTTAGCAATTGTGAAAAACTGTCATTTGTGTTCTTGAGCAAGCACTTTCATCCCCCTCCCCTCTAAAAGAAATTTTAGTTCCTGATTTTTCTGACTGCTCCCTTTAGGAATGATATGATGTGTGCTCTGAACTCATTTTAATTATTTCCATCATTCACCCTTTTATGTTTTGTCTTCCACTACAGGAGATTCAGGCCACCTGGTACGAGAAACTTCATGAGTGGGAAGATGCTCTGGTCGCCTACGATAAAAAGATTGACATGAACAAAGATGATCCGGAGCTAATTCTGGGTCGCATGAGATGTCTGGAAGCGCTAGGAGAATGGTATGCACACATAACTTGTCAGTTTCATTCTTGAAAGGCTTATTCTTGCTTGTCTACAACTTTGGTTCTTTTTTATAATTTTCATTTGCCAGTCCTTGCATGTCATTTATACGTTTTGCAGTTTATGCAGGATAAATTTATTGAATATCCGCCTTTTTCAGACAGTTCTATGTAGTCCTATTCTTATTGAAGGTAAATGTTTATTTTTTGCGACTAGATAGGTCCATGTTCCTAAGCAGGCAGTTTGTAGTGCTGTTAGATGTTGTTAGTTGCTCTTTATTAGTTACTGATTCATTTGTGAACTTATTTTTACAATTGTGCTAAACATGGTTTTAGAACCTTGCATCTTTTGTTAATTGTTTTCTTAATAGACAATTATTCTTCTTAATAACATCAAGAAACCCATTATATTAATGGGAAAAAAATACTTGCTAACCACAAGCTGTGAAATGTTCAAAGGAAAATGGACTGCAAAACGTTACACTATGGAAAGTAATTTCCAATGTGAAATATAATTCCTCTCAATACAGGGTCATACAATGAGGTGAGAATATGATTGAGTGAGTAAAATCAGAGACTGAGTTTGTGTACTTACTGCGTCTCTTTTTGCCCTCATGGAATCTGACAGTGCTGTCATTTTTGTTTTTTTGTTCTCAACTTTTAAAAGGAAAATCTTACTGATTTCTGTAACAGTCATTTACTAGGAAGGATGAGGATGAGTTTGTGTGGGAGAGTGACTGGTAAGAGGGCTGACTTGCTGGATACCGAACAACACCAGACGGTTAAGTTTAAAAAAATAAATAAATAAATAAATAAAAAAGAGATGATGAAAAAGTATCATGAATTGACAACTCTATATATTGGCAAGCAACATGTGGAACATATTCCATTCCCTCTCTTAGAGGTGATTAGGAACAGCTTAGCAGTGGTGAGTGGTGACTTTTTTAACCGGTTATGCTGGGTGGTGTGTCATGTACAAAAAGTGGCCGATGCACATGCAGTTACGTTGAATGGGTTTATAGCTAATAAGCGAGACACTCGTGTTCTCTCTAGACAGTGTTAGTTTACTCAGTTGCTTACTCATGACACACAGTGAAAAGTATTTCTAATATGTTGGACCTTTTATTGAGAATAACCTACATTTACCTGTTGAGACGAGCCTTCACAAGCAAAGAGCTTTTGTGATGTTTGAGTCGACGGAGGCGCGACATGCGAAAGGTATGTTTGCAAAATATGCTGTATTTTTGTAAGTCCGCTAGGTGCCGCCAGTGTCACAGAAACATCATACTTCACCTTTAAACATATCAGTTTACGACACAGATCTACATCAGACACGACAAATAAGAAACACCATGGCATCAATTTGAAAATAGTTTTAGTTATGATTTTTTTTCTCCATTTAATTTAGTCTAGTTAGTTTTGTATCAAATACAATGTGATTTTCGGTGATCGAGATCTGGCAGCAACAGCTCATTTTTCCTCTTGGGCGAGCGATCCGCTCACAGCTTATCCTGCCCATGAAATCCCCATAGGCCAGCAAACCAATGAGAACGCAGGACAATGATGACGTTCCATAACAAAACGCGAAGGCGCAAAAGCTGCTGTAGATCAGCTTACCCGGAAGTCTCTGTAACTGGCAGATTTAAAGAAAATTACAGTCATTTGTCAAATAAATAAATTACGGACAGTTACATACATATTACCAACATTTTATCAGGGCCTCAAACAAGGGATTTAATAGTAATTTATGGTATTAATATTACTAATTGCCGAGTCCACGAATAGCTTGGGTATGCAGAGCATTTGCATCTTAGACCGCACGCCACTGATATACAGTAGCATTCATGTGAAATAAATAATAAAAATAAAAAACATGTTTATTTTTAATTGATACTTAATGATAACAACATTGTAAATATTTGCTCTTAACTGGTGTTAGCTGACAGTCTTTGTTTTACTGTTCTTGATGCTTAAGGAACAGCAGATTGGTCAAGGGTTTGGTTTTGTGAATCACTCATGAAATTGAGATGACTGACAATGATAACCAACGGATAAATGATAAAGCAATGGAAGAAAAACAACAATGTATTTGTTCTGAATTATGGACCAAAGCGCGTTCATATTATTAACTTCTTTACTGAGGCTGCATTGTCTTAATTTTATTTCATTATTTTATCCTCATTTAAAAGTAAAAAGTCACAGCAGCCTTACGCAATGTTGCAAACCGTCCCTTTGCGCCACCTGGTAGTGATTTCGTGTCACTTGTCACTAGATTGCATTTAACGCTGTGGCCTCGCGGTGGCGTTACACGTGGTGGTAATTGGCATTTTGGTTGACTACATACTGTAGGACTTATTTCCCAACTGTTGATGTTCACTTAAAGACAACCTACGGTGTTAAAGCGAATACTCATGAAGCTGGGCATTTTGACACATTTCTGTATGTTTTTATCCGTTTAGGTGTGAACCTGAAGCTCAAAGTTCACTATGCTTGTCCATGTTTCACTCCGTCTCGGAGCACGCTCTCAGAAAGTAGACTGTATTTTACTGCAATCACTGATTTATCTGATTTGGATGTTAAGTTTGGGTATTCAAGGAAGAACGAAAGAGCACCGCTGGGAGGAAAGAAATGCACTAAAATATCACATCCCTAGGTTCTTGCTGTTATTGCTGTAGGGTTGCTGTCATTGTAGTGTCTCCGCTCTCCGCAAAGACGTTGCAAATTTATTGTCCTTTTACACCTGGTAGAACTGCCTGGTAGAACACCTGGTAGAACTGCCTGACCAGTGAATGTAGTGAAGCAATTTTAGCTGTGCATAGAAAAATTATCTCACGAGTTTAGCGTCATCTGATCGGCTCATCTGATCGGCCTTTATAGAGACCACATATCAAATTATACAAAGCTATTATCGGCTGATCATGTCCCATCAATTGGAGCACCCTTAATGGGTTTATTGTCTTTTGTCACATTGTGTTGTGCTGTCTGAGCCCGTTGTAGACAGCATCACTGATTATAATGGTTCTATTGTCTTATGTCACGTTTTCCTGTGTAGACACTGTGTTAGAAGTTAGCTCTTTGTTTTTTAAAGGGGTGTTTCACCCCAAATTATAATTCTGTCATAACAAACTCATAACACTTTCGTTCATCTTCAAAACACAAATGAAGATATTTTTCATTGAAACCTAAGAGATTTCATTCTACCAAAACTTTGACATTCAACAAATTCATAAAGACATTGTAATCCATATGAATCAAGCGTTTAATCCAAGTCTTTGGAAGAGACAAATCACTTTATATGATGAACAGATTTGATTAATGCTTTTATTCACATATAAACATTGATCAAGGCACATAAATAGAGCACATTAAATATGGTGGATCAAACATGCTTTCTTGACGTGTGAGGACCAGTGCGGTTTAAAAAGTGGAGGGACAGAAATCTCTCAGGTTTCATTAAAAGTATCTTTATTTGTGTTTCAAAGATGAATGAAATTCTAATAGGCTTGGAATGACCTGAGTGTAAGTAAATGATGACAGACTTTTTTATTTTTGGGTGAAATTTCCCTTTAACTTTACATTCTGATAGGTGATCAGTCTGAAACTGAGTCAGAAATTAATGGGAGCTTGGGGCAAAAATGTCACTAAAACAAACATAAATGGCCACAAATTAAAGATATAGTGGCAAAAAAAAACCCACCCCTGCACAATTAAAGTAAAACCATTACGACTGTCATGATTAAAGTGAAATGTGAAAATGAATAGCACTACATTTAGATCTGTTTTTAGGCTTTTTAAAATGACATTTTCTTTTACATGAACACCATGAGTTTTCCAGTGTGCTTGGCTACCTATTTCCTTTCAGCTTTGCAGAAAGAGTAGTTTGATTGGTGATATTCAGAGGTCAACCCCAGACCATAACACATTTTTAAACCATATTTGTTTTCATCTATCTAAAAGACTTTCTTTAAGTCTTCAACTGACCAATCTCAGTGTTTTCTGGTTCATCCTATTATTTTTTCACTGTTTCAATATCTTGAGCGTTTTTGGCTGCCACAAATCCGCTTAGACCAGCTCAGAATATTGATTGACCCTGTTTACACATACTTAAGAAAATGCCTTTTTCTATGGTTTTTACATAAAATCATTCTGAAACATTCTGTAAACAAAAGAAAAAGTTGTAACACACATACCATAGGTTTCTTTCGAATAGTCCGACTTATGTAGCCATGTAAATGCATTAATGGCGTTCTTACAGGTTTGTCAAGAGTGCATGGAAATGATTGGATAAAGAACAGAAAGATGAGGACAAAGCTGTATACAGGGATTTAATGTATACAGGGATTTAATAGCACACCGCTAACATAGTGCATGTACTATAAACGTGAATGTCACTTTCATGTCTTACTATAAATAGCTTTCTCTGCTTTCTGATGTGTGCATATAAAAGCACTTACAGTATTAACTCTAGTTCTTGATATGTTCAGTAAGCTTCACTGAGCTGATTAATGATTGACCTCAGAGGTTTATCATCCTGAGATTCATGGTTTGTTGCTCAGTAGTACATTTATTTATTTCATACCTGATTCTGGTGTCGAGAATTCCTTCTGATGTATGCTTCTTAAAAATATGCTGGACTCTACAGTATTTTTTTTTTATTTTTGAAGCTATGTATTGCATGGCCTTCGAATCATTATACAACAGTAGCAGTATGCTAACGTTTATGCTAATAATTCCAGGCATTTTGGTTGCGGAAGCCTGGAAGAGGACGTGTGTCTGTCTTGTCCCAGTGCGCTGTCAGGAGGATGGTTCGAGTGGCCAAAAAATCTCCAATAATTACAGCTGGAGAATTGCAGAAGTTAGTTGGGTCTTGGGGTCAGAAAGTCTCCAAAACTACAATCCGACATCACCTACATCACAAATTTTTTGGAAGGGTTTTAAGAAAGAAAGTCTCTACTCTCGTCCAAAAATAAACTCAAGCATCTTCAGTTTGCCAGACACTACTGGAACTTCAAATGGGATCAGGTTCTATGGTCAGGTGAAACCAAAATAGAGCTTTTTGGCAATAAACGTCAGAGGTGGGTTTGGCACACACAGAGAGGTAGCCATATGGAAAAGTACCTCATGCCAACAGTTAAATATGGTGGTGGGTTTTTAATGTTTTGGGGCTGTTTTTTCTGCCAGAGAACCTACCTGGACATCTTGTTAGGATACATGGCATCATGGACTCAATTAAATATCAACAGATATTAAATGAACACCTGATTGCCTCTGCCAGAAAGCTTAAAATGGGTCGTGGTTGGATCTTCCAGCAGGACAATGATCCAAAACTTACATCAAAATCAACACAAAAAAGGTTTACTGACCACAAAATCAAGGTCTTGCCGTGGCCGTCCCAGTCACCTGACTTGAATCCCATAGAAAATCTGTGGGGTGAACTGAAGAGGAGAGTCCATCAGCATGGACCTCGAAATCTGAAGTATCTGGAGAGATTCTGTATGGAGGAATGGTCTTAGATCCCTTGCCATGTATTCTCCAACCTCATTAGCCATTATAGGAGAAGACTCAGAGCTGTTATCTTGGCAAATGGAGACAGCACAAAGTATTGACTAAAAAGGTGCCAAGGGACTAAAAGCGAGCATAGATTTTTGTTAATGTTTTGAGCAAAAGTTAAATCAAATGTTAAACAATAAAGACATTTTTCACAGCCTTCTTTGATCATATTTACCAAGGGTGCCAATATTAGTGGAGGGCACTGTAGGTTTAAAGTGTCTGCATGCATTACTTCAGCGTAATTACCCATAAGTATCCACACTGCACACATCTGTAAGTATCTAGCTCTCTTCTAAATGTCTTCTTTGTTTGACGCCCAACTTCTGCTGTTTTTTTTGTTTTTTTGTTTTTTTTTTCCATGTGACATTCCATCCCAGTGAGTAATAGACTGTTCCCGTGTAAAGGTGCTGGAGCCCTTTTTCCTGTCTCGCTGTTAATGTGCGTCTTTGTGTTTTAGGCCTGTCTGCAGCCTGAAACCTTGTATTTTGCATGGCCCCATAAGTAATGTTTTTTCCAGGTGGCAGGGAAAGCACATTTGTTTCAGATCCCCCACCACATCTCATATGAAACCCATATGAGCAGTGTCTCACAGGGCTAATAATGGGGCCCCTTTCTTCACAACCCCCAGCAATGACACACATGGTTTGCTTATGTCTGTGTCAGCACTGTTAGGCTCAAAGGGCCCATTTGTTTTAAAGGTGCACCATTTCTAAATCTGATATGATGTCATTGCTTTTTGCAGTTTATCACAGCCTGAGCTGTGGCAAGGGACTTTTTGGTGAAAAGTTCCCGGCTTGGACACAGACAGAAGCTCTCACCGAGGAGTAACTGACCTTTCACATTTGTTCATCGCGTGTGGTCTTTATAAACTGTTAGATGGAGTACTTATGCTTTGCCAAAAACAGTCATTAAAAACACAAAAAGTTGTGTGCAGTGCAGGTACGGAAGTGGTAGATCCTGTTCTTTTTCCACAACATTTTTACTTAATAAACACAATAATGATACATGTTTATTTGTATTTAATCATTTTCATATTGTATGCAGTATTTTAATATACAAGGCAATGAGAAGAAATTCAGACCCCTTCATTTTCTTATATTTTGTTATATTGGAAGCTTGGAGCCTTGATAAACTGCTTTAAATTTCCTTTTTTTTTTCACATCAATATACACTCCACACCCCATAATGACAAAGAAAAAAACAAAAACAAATTTGTGATAACTTCGCAAATTTATTTAAAAAAAAAAAAAAAAAAAAAAAAAAACTGAAAAAATACATTGTGTAAGATTTCTATGAAAAATCTTTGATTTTCTTTTCTGTGAAACTTAAAACATAGCTCATGAGCATTCCCATTTCTCTGGAACATTTTAGATGTATCAACACTTTGATTGGATTTAACCTGTGACAAATTCAATTAATTGGACATGATTTGATAGACACACACTTGTCCATCCAGGTCTGATAGCTGAAAATGCATATCAGAGCAAAAACCACTGCAGAACTCAGAGGCAGGATTTTTCAGAGTCACAGATCTGGAGAAAGAAAAAAAAAAAACCTGCTGCATTAAAGGTTCATATGGTCTCCATAATTCTCCATAATTCTTCAATGGAAGAGGTTTAGAACAACCAGGACTCTTCCTAGAGCTGGCCGCCCAGCCAAACTAAGCATTTAGGGGAAAAGGACCTTATAAAGAGAGGTGACAAATAACCTCTGATTGAGCTCCAGAGATCAAATGTGGAGATGAGAAAAATGTACGGAAGGACAAGGATCAGATGACTGTAGCGGTTCACTGATTTGGAGTTCATGCAGAGTGGTCAGATGGAAGCCTCACCTCAGTGTAGTCACATGATGAGCTTGTTGGAGTTTTAAAAAAAAGAGACAGGGATAGCTGCAGGTTGTAATGGGCATGCTAAAAAGGTACACAGTGTTACAAGAGAAACTAACCCCTAATCCTACCCCACACCCTAACAGGCAACTTTCGCGGCCAATTGTAAATATCTTTTAGCACACCCACTACATTTCAGCAAGCCCATTACTATGTTCTGCAGATTCCCACACTTGAAACAAGCACCTAAAAGACTCTCAGACTTTGAAAAACATAGTTGATTGGTCTGATTAACCTCAATTCCAAGCATCATGTCTGGAGGAACTCATCACCTGCGCAATACCATCTCAATTGTGAATTGTGATGAACACATCATAATACAGATATATCCTTAATGAAAATCTGGTTCAAAGTGCTTAGGACCTTACCCTCCAACAGGACAATGACCCTGAGCACACATCAAGACAATGCAAAGTGACTTAGGGACAACTGTGTTGTAACAGATGTGCAAAGATGTTGCATCATACTCAAAAAGACTTGAGTCTGTAATCATCGCCAAATGTGCTTCAACTAAGTACTGAGGATCTGAATACTTACGCTATGTAATGATTTTTTTTTTTCTTTTCTTTTCTTTAAAAATAAATATGCCATTATCACAAATCTTTTTTTTTTTTTTAATTTAAAAAAATAAAGGGGTCTGAATACTTTCACAAGGCACTGTATATGAATGCACCAACCAATTAAACAGAATTATTTACTAATAGTTTTTGCTAAAGTATTATAAAGGACATTTTTGAGTGATGATTCAAATTAATCTTTGAATTGCATTTCACAGAAATTAATTGAAACTCCCAACTCTAATGATGCAACTTTATTTATTTTTTTTCTGAAAGAAGCTATGACCATGAAAACATTCTCACTCATACATTCATCACTCTCACAAATAGCAATATTGTCAAGCATCATGGAGGATGGGCTTGTGCTCATTTTTACATTGATTTTCACAGAACGGTAACCAAAAAAAATAAATAAATCTGTTGTTGCGTCTGTGACTAGTTGGTGTCCCTTAAGTGTGCAAACTAGAAGATTATTGGCAACAAGCATGCATTGCAATCTGCAAGGTTCTTGGCCAGAGTAAGCTTTAATGTGATCCAGACTTTACTCTAACACTCAAAAGACTGGTTATGTGAGACTGCTTCCTTCCCTGCTGTCTGTGTTTCTCATTCTCTTTCTCTTGTTTCTCTGTCAGGGGTCAGCTGCACCAGCAGTGCTGTGAGGAGTGGACTCTGGTCAGCGAAGAGACTCAAGCTAAGATGGCCCGCATGGCAGCAGCTGCAGCATGGGGACTGGGTAAGGGGAGAATAAAAGAGACATTTCACCTTATTGTATTTATATTAAAATTGTGATTTGCGATTTAAAATGCGATTTTATAAAACAAATGAAAAAAATAAATAAATAAACAATACCAGGCTTGTTTTGCTTGTTTGTAGAGCTGCACAATTTAGCCTGAAATTTTGTGCTAATATATTATTTTGACTAATTATTATTATTATTACTATTATTATTATTATTATTATTATTATTATCATTATTGCTAAATAAAAATATTAAACCAAATAAGAAATATTACTGTTGTAATAACTTTCATTATTAAAGTATTTAGCATTAGTATTTAATTATAAATATAACTATAATAATTAGAAAATAATATTTAAAACTTATATGACAAAATGTGGGGTTATCTGTTAACATGCAAGCAATATGTCTATAAATCATTAGAAAGGTCTAAGGATTTATTATCAAATATTATATTATTATGATAAAAATCTGTCTCAATAATTTCTTTATTTTTGTCAGGAGGTATGCAAAATCAAAAATGGAGTCCATGTATTTAATATGAACTAAGTGCCTCTTATGCATCCACTGTGGAAAAAAAAACCCTGTACACTTATGTACGCATATTGATTATATGTTTCCCTCAAAGTTCTTTAGAGAGAGGAATTATTTTTCCTATTTTTACCCTGAATAGAATTGAGTGAGCTTTACTTGGCGCTAAACATGTCTGTTTCATACTGGACGCCGGAGGGCGCCCTTGAGTAGATACTCCAAATATATGCAATTTAACAAATGCTGTTCCAGGAAATCCCCAATGGGCATCATGCTATCGCTGTGACTGAATAAAAACAAGGTAGAAATGCTTTGATTGATTAAACATGAATAAAATAAACAGACGACTAAAACAATACATGGTTTATATGTTTTCTTCAAGCCTTCTCGGGTATAATAAAGTATATTTATAATCCAATGCTAATCAAAATGCTATTTCAAACACTCAACTGACGTTATGAAGTGAGTTTGGAGTAAAAACACATTAAATGTTGTCTTTTGTTAGAAAAGAAGTTCATAAAGGCTTCTCATGTTTGGAAAGTTTGTATATTTGACGTGTGTTGCTTTTTCTAATGCAGTGCTCTCAGATGGAGCGTCATTTACTACTGATCACAGAGCAGCTCTTCACTAACACGCTGTGTACATATTTACAGGTGTGTACACAGCGTATAACTGACAACTAAGGATTTTCCTTAGTTGTCAGTTATAATCATCAAAATTAAAAGAAATAAACATTTGAAATATATCAGTCTGTGTGTAATGAATGAATATAATATACTAGTTTCACTTTTTGAATGGAATTAGTGAAATAAATCAACTTTTTGATGATATTCTAATTATATGACCAGCACCTGTATATAATTAAAAATCGCAGCCTTTGCGATGTCATTATCGCACTAAGCCAAATCGCTATTTCGATTCGATTATGATTAATCGTGCAGCTCTAGGACAAACCGCATCTTATATTTCAAAAGAGATCTGTGCATTAGTGTGAGTGCAGCTTATTAGATATCCCGTCCTGCTGTCTATGATGTCATCAGTAATAATCAAACAAGCTGAGAAAGACAAAAATCACTCGCAGCTCTTGAATAGAAAATGTTCAGACTGCCCACTCCTGAATACCGAAAGCACTATTTATTGCTTGTAATGTTTTTTGTTCCTCTTTATTATTTACTAGCTTTAATGTTTTGAAGCTATATTTGTTTATATATTTTAAATTCTTAACATGCAATTGTTTTAATTACATTTTTATTGTGTAATTATTTTAAAAAGTACTTATAATTACATATGTAATTAAATAAAAATGATTTTAAGTTTTATTAATACAGGGTTCGCACAAGGTGCTTGAAGTAGGCTACTTGAATTTGACTTTTTGAAATTTAAGGCCTGGAAAACCTTGAAAATAGTGATATTCCTGAAAAGGTACTTGAAAAGTGCTTGAATTATTGGAAGACGAAGTATATATGAAATAAGTTTCATTTTTTTAATAAACAAAATCTTTTAACGCAAAATTAACACTGCAGCCCGTCTGATACAGACCTTATGTAGCCCCGCCTCTTCTCAGTGCTGCGCTCGTTGTCTTCTGTCTTCCGGTTTGTATTTCCACAGTATTTATGAGCCGCTCGTTTTAAAATCTTCTCGGTCGGGTCTACTGAGATTTGTTGAGACATGTTTTAAACATTACAATGCTCATGATAATTTTCGTTAACTCAGCAATAAGTTCACCACTTCACCAGCGAATTACTCTTATTAGACAACGATGCCATTAAGCTATATGGTTTGTACTGCATAGAGAATTACTAGGCCGCCTCCGGCTGTCGACAAAACACAGACAAGGCAGTCACATGCTCAGAGATGCCCCCCTTTCACTGACACGGTTCTGTTGTGTGTTCCCGGCCTTTGTGCATTCTCGAACCATTCGATAGTGATGTGTGGATTGCGGTTATATCCGCGTATACTGCGGATAATCCGCGGGTAATTAAAGTAATAAAAAAAATAACATTCCAATTAATTGCGGGTGGGTGAGAGAGAAATCATTAATGTGTTGATTTTAATAAAACACCGAACTCTCATTTCATGGTAAGATGCAACGAACGTGCATCACTCTTTTACTTTAGTTTTCAACTGAACGTATTTCTCTTCAGGGAAAACCAATCAAGGAAAACATGTGGCTAGAGCGCCTCCTAGTGGTCATTATATAAAACACAAAGGAAAACCCCTACAGGAGATATTGCTTTATAACTTAACAGCTTTAACTAAAAATATACACAAGCTTAACTAACAGACATTATTCTGATAAGAGTGTTTTCCAATGATGTAATGAAACAGTGACAATTTAAGTTTGAAAGGAGTAAAGCCTGTGTTAAGGCTGTTAAGGAATTTATAAGGTTTATAAGCAGCCTACTTCAGTGTGATATGTTACCATATCATCATGCTTAACACTGAGAATTTGAATAATTGTAATGTGATGATCAGGTGCAGATATCTAAATCAGAGAATATCATCAGGCAGTTGGCGGGTGGATGATTTATTTTTAACGGTGGATTCAGGTACAAGTCAATGCAGTCTTTTTCTTTGTTCAATTTGCACACTGAACACACTGGTTGGAGCTCTTTATTTTGAACTCTCAAAGTGCACCAGATTAATGAATTTATCTTTTAAAATGTACAAAATTTTCTTTGGACGGTAATTGTTTTTTCATGTGGTCGTCTGTAAAAATTACTTTTTCACCTGAATGCCAAACTCATACATTCGGGTGGTGATTTATTCACGGTGGAGGAGCGAGTTTTGTGGGAATGCGCGCTCTGCTGACGTAGTCGGTAGCAAGATTGTCTGAATAAAATAGCACATGCCTGGAATAATGAAAATAAATTAATATGTAACGTATATATAAATATCCTATTCATAACTTGATTAATTAAACCTCCTGTTTAAAAATAGGAAAATAAACGTGCTATAGCTGAAAATTATAGTCATTTTAAAAATGGGAAAATTAGCGGGATTATGTTAATGCAGAAAACCTTGAAAACCAAAAAAGTAGTCCTTGAAAGTCTTTGAATTTCATTTTACAGTATCTGTACGAACCTTGTTAATAAGATAAGTAAAAGTAAATCAAGAATCGTTTTGGAATTGATCGCGACTCTCGGAATAGGATCGTGAGGTGCCTAAAGATTCCCATTCCTAATATACAATGATTTATCGTTTGTCTTTGTTGAATAATACAGAAGATAAAGAGTTTAAAAAATAATTGCATATTGAATCACAATCGCAATATTGGTAAAAATGCGAACACACAACACATTCTTGATGTCAGAGGGCAACAGCAGTCAATTGCAAGTCTGAGAATACTTATACTAGTACTTAATCCTGTATTAAGCTAGATGTTAACTACAGTTGGTTACATGAAGCAATAAGGCAACTTCTTAATGTAAGTGTTTTAAAGGCCATTAAAATTAGAATATCTATGCTATTACAAAAATATTATACAATCATGTAATGTTCATGTTTTATATTTCATCTTATTAGGGCCCGAGCACCAAGGGTGTGAGGACCCTATTGGAATTGCTCCGTTCATTATTATTCCGCTTCTTCTTCTTCTTCTTCTTCTTCTTCTTCCTCTTCTTCTCCCAAATGAATTGCATTTTTGAGGGCCTGAATATGCACAAACTCATGAAACTTTGCACATGCGTCAGAAGTAGTGAAAATTTACGTCTGATATAGGTTTCAGAATTGGGTGTGGCAAAATGGCTCGATAGCGCTATCTATAAATATTCAACGAAGTGCCCTTTACGCTATGTTTCACATACAAGTATGAAATTCGGTACACACATACCAGCCCAATACCTACAAAAAAGTCATTGCCATAATTCTCCTGTATTTACTCGCTTACATGCATATCACCCACTGTTCACTGTTTTCCTAAAGCCAAATGGGTTCCGGTGAGCCCGGGTGCGAGGGCCCTTTCATCGCTGCTTGCAGCTTTAATATTAATATTGTGTTTTAAAATCTCCAGAAGAAAATTGTATACAAGTTTTATAATTGTAATTCACTAAATATTTATTTCAATTTTAAGACCTAATGTAGGCGTCTTTATCTCTGCTTACCCTGCATAAACCAGCCAAAGTTGACAGACCTGTAATAATAATAACCTACATTTCACAACCCATGTTTCAAGAAGGTCAATTCATATGAAATACTTCAAATTAATAACAGCCCAAAAAAAAAAAAAAATTCTAAGAAGTTTCAGTATCAGTTTAGAATAAATATAAATTAGCATTTACTGTAATTTCATCATGCTCATTCTCTCCTTGAAACATTTGGATGTAAGATAGAGTACTTCTGCTTTTAAAATTTCCCATCAGATATTCCACGTCGCTGGGAAACTTTATCTTGAATATGAGTCTCAAATATTGCAAACAGATATTTGTTTGTAATATTAATTTATTATTTTATAGAAGATGTCATAGTTATAATTTACTGCTTTGTGTGTTTGTCAGGCCACTGGGACAGTATGGAAGAGTATACCTGTATGATCCCACGAGACACCCACGATGGAGCCTTTTACAGGGCAGTGCTTGCTCTACATCAGGATCTCTTCTCATTGGCTCAACAGGTACTACATAATGAACAACTAATGAGAGTTATTAAATGAGCTTGATTTAAACTACCTCTAACCTCAGTTTTCATCATCTAAAAATGTCTAACTCACATTACATGGAAGAAACAACCAGGAGGGAGATGTTTAAGGAAAAAGCTGTTCAGTCAAAATGATGAGCACAAAAGTTGGCGTGGTGCATTGTCTCTGTTATGTAATATTGGTCAAAGGCTACCCTCAGTCTGCACATAAAATTACTTGGCTGATGTTTCGACCCTGTGGTGATTTGATTTTCCTTTTTCCAAAATGAATGTGTGTGTGTGTGTGTGTGTGTGTGTGAGAGAGAAAGAGAGATGAGCTCATACACATGGAGAACATCACAGACACACCCATGTACTCTTTGTGTTCATCAATATTCTCCTGTAATCCCACCTGCTCCATTACTCATGAGGACATTGTGTCTAAGGTTACTTTAATTAAACACAGTCCCAGGATCACTCCAGTTTAATGCTGTAAAGGAAAGTAACCATTGAAAAAATATCTTACACATCTGAGTCCCTTTCTAAACCATGCCTGAAAGGTATGGTCGATTTAGGGATTGTGGGAACAGCGCATCAGCAGTAGCAAGGAAAGTGCCTGTTTTTGCTTAAAATGTGACCTAAACTGAGCCCATTTGTGACCTGGGAAAACAAAGAGGCTGCCCTCAAGGCGCCTGTTTCATCTCGACCCAAGCAGGTCCATTCTCCTGATTCAAATGCTCTACCCAATGAGTAAGTTTATCACTATTACAAGAGAAATATTAATACATAAAGTTGGGCAATGCAAGTCCCCTTGTATCTTTCTACCTTTCTAAAAAGCTTTCTTAATTCCTGGAATGCTTTTATTCAATATGAAGGAAGATAAATGCTTATCTAACTCCTTAAAGAAAGATTTGGGCATAAACAATGGGACATTTTAAAACAACAATAAAAACCTGGGCACAATGGACGTCTTAACTGTGTTTATTCTGCCTGCCAATGAAATGGGTAATAAGGACCATCGGCTAAAATCTTTTTTATTTTATATCCTGATATTCCCTCGAAACTATTTATAAGTTTTATCGCTTTGGGGATGGACGCATTAGGCTTATATATATACATATATGTATATGTATATACAGTGGGTACGGAAAGTATTCAGACCCCCTTAAATTTTTCACTCTTTGTTATATTGCAGCCATTTGCTAAAATCATTTAAGTTCATTTTTTTTCCTCATTAATGTACACACAGCACCCCATATTGACAGAAAAACACAGAATTGTTGACATTTTTGCAGATTTATTAAAAAAGAAAAACTGAAATATCACATGGTCCTAAGTATTCAGACCCTTTGCTGTGACACTCATATATTTAACTCAGGTGCTGTCCATTTCTTCTGATCATCCTTGAGATGGTTCTACACCTTCATTTGAGTCCAGCTGTGTTTGATTATACTGATTGGACTTGATTAGGAAAGCCACACACCTGTCTATATAAGACCTTACAGCTCACAGTGCATGTCAGAGCAAATGAGAATCATGAGGTCAAAGGAACTGCCTGAAGAGCTCAGAGACAGAATTGTGGAAAGGCACAGATCTGGCCAAGGTTACAAAAAAATTCTGCTGCACATAAGGTTCCTAAGAGCACAGTGGCCTCCATAATCCTTAAATGGAAGACGTTATACCTCAGACTGGGCCGAAGGTTTACCTTCCAACAAGACAATGACCCTAAGCACACAGTTAAAATAACGAAGGAGTGGCTTCACAACAACTCCGTGACTGTTCTTGAATGGCCCAGCCAGAGCCCTGACTTAAACCCAATTGAGCATCTCTGGAGAGACCTAAATATGGCTGTCCACCAACGTTTACCATCCAACCTGACAGAACTGGAGAGGATCTGCAAAGAGGAATGGCAGAGGATCCCCAAATCCAGGTGTGAAAAACTTGTTGCATCTTTCCCAAAAAGACTCATGGCTGTATTAGATCAAAAGGGTGCTTCTACTAAATACTGAGCAAAGGGTCTGAATACTTAGGACCATGTGATATTTCAGTTTTTCTTTTTTAGTAAATCTGCAAAAATGTCAACAATTCTGTGTTTTTCTGTCAATATGGGGTGCTGTGTGTACATTAATGAGGAAAAAAAATGAACTTAAATGATTTTAGCAAATGGCTGCAGTATAACATATACCTAGCATATCTGCCTCTTTCCTTAAAGCTACTGCCAGGGGCTCTATCACTACTGTATATCAAATAAGTGTGAGGGCAAGTGGCAGCCCTGTCTCATACCTCTGTATACAAAAAAAAAAAACAGTCTGATATTATCCTCTTGGTTCTGATACAAGCACTTGCATAAAGAGAGTTCTGAAACCAAAGGTGAATAAATGCTCGTATTCAATGTGGTCGAAGGCTTAATGTGCATCTAACAACAACAACACCTCTGGCAGGCATGAGGTGTCTTGTGAATAGAGTATATTAAATAGCCTTCCCAAGTTACTCAAGAGTTGTCACCCAGCTATAAATATTGTCTGGTCTTGATGTATAAAGGGCTGTTTCTCAATATGCATTATTAAGCGATCTTGCGTCCTTGTGTTCTTGCTCTACATCATCATCAACCATCAAAGTTCAGTTCCAATACTCAAGAACGCAAGAACAGAGGACACATGAAAGTACCCGGATGTGTTCTTGATATCGAGGATACATCGAATGCAAACTTGAGAGAATCGAACCATTAAAAATCCCAGAAGTCCCAGGCAGTCGACGTACAGAAGCCTGCAAGCTTTAAAGTTCTCATTCTCACTTATGAGATTCCCGCTACAAGCTCACAAATACATGACGGCTCGTGAAAGTAAACATTTGTCCGTTTGTTTTGCTTAATTTTAATAAAGTGGTAACCTGAAGAAAGCCTGCAGTTTTATTGGCATATAAAAAATAATCGTAACATTGACAAAGCATATAACACAAAGGCTACTTATTTTCATAAATACACGCAGTAAAATAAACAGATATAAAATTATATGAAAACAATGTCTATAATATTATGATAGAAGTCTTTTAATAGGTTATTACATTTGTTTGTGATGTTATATTGCATTTATTGTGCATTAGCCGCTACTTATAATATGCTGGGATGGTCAGTTGAGCAACAAGATCGCAGCACACCTCCATTCTCACAAGGATGCGTTCTGTGTCCTCGCATCCTTTCGAGTTCGTTCTTTCAAGGTCGCCTGGCAAGACCGGACTCCACGAGAGCGCAAGTCCATTCTCTGCATTCTTGGAATTGAGAAACAGCCAAAAATGTACTGCCATGACCTTTGCTAATATCTTGTAGTAATTTGAGAGCAAACTTATAGGGTGGTATGAGTTTACTTTTTATGTGATAACAGCCTTCAAAATAGTTGGTGGTAATCATTTTTGCTCAATTATTTCTGTGAAAACTTCTTTCAAAATTGGAGATAGTTTGTGTAAAAACATTTTGTAAAATTCAGTTATGAATCCATCGATGCCAGGTGCGTTTCCACTTTTCATTTGATTAACAGCTTGTTTGGTGTCCACTGTTGAAATGGATTGTTCAAGACTGACTTTATCCTGTTAACTGAAAGTAGGTATTTCTAATTTGGCAAAAAAGAATGATATGTTTGCATTGTCACATAACTCCGATGTGTATAGCTCCTCATAATTTTTTTTAAACTGCTTGTTTATGCTCAACTGATCTGTGGTTATTCCATGCAACATCTGAATTTCTGTTATATAACAACAGCAGCTTCTGTTGTTTGTCTCAGTTGGTTGAGAAAGCATTTTGCTAGCCTTTTGTCCATACTCAAATTCTTGCTGTTTAGATCTCAGATATAACATCTCCTCTGCCTTCGTGGTTGAGGTATCTAATTCTGACTTTAATACTTCTCTCTCCTTCCATAGGGTAGCGGTGGGGGATCCAGAATGCTCTTGATCTATAACATTTATCTGAGATAATCTGATTGACCCGCTCCATTCTTTTTTTTTTCCTCATGCCTGCACTAAATGAAATTATTTGGCCTCTTAAAAGGCCTTCATTATCGCCCTGGGGTTATAATAGCCACTTTTACACATTGGGGTCAAACTGTTCTCATTGCTTAACTATTCCATTCCGTGCCGATTCGGGCCACCCGGTATGGATATGGTTTCATTTTCCAACATGGGGATGATAACAGAGCTCTTTGGAATGTAATACAAATGCGTCAGTTGTTGCTTGATAACGCAACAGTTTACAGACAATATGAGATGCAAATAGCAACCGTGTTATGGAGGATTGTCGGATTTTTATTTTATTTTATTATTAACTTGAGTTAACTTCGCTCAAATAGTGTGCTTGGCTAGCTACAGAGAAAGCCAACCGTGCTGAGAATTCTGGGCAGAGAATGGAATATTGGCATATAGATGTCTTTAGGCCAGGACTCTAATAAAACATGTGAAGTTTGGGGCAGATCAGACATTGTTTGCCCGAGTTACAACAACTTCCTGTTTCATGGTGAAACATCGAACTTTGCCAGGCCTCCACAGACACGCCCTTCAGGGAAAACTCTAGATCTTCGCAATTTAACGTCGCAAAGGCCTTTAGATTAGACTGACCAAATATGATGTTGATCTGATTAAAGCTGTAGGAGGAGTTCGTTAAAGTACAACATGTGGAAATGGCAAAAACTGCACAAATTTTGCAGAGAAAATTTCTCACTTCCTGTTGGTTTTCAGATTTCGTACCGGGAGACTTTTTTGTAGGTATTGAGATGTTATATGTGTCTACCGAATTTCATACCTGTATGTGAAACGCAGCGTGAGGGGCACTTCGTTGAAATCTTGTAGGTGGCGCTATCGAGCCATTTTGCCATGCCTAATTCTGATATCCATAACGGACGTAAATTTTCACCACTTCTGACGCGTGTGTAAAGTTTCATGAGTTTTCGAGCATGTTTAGGCCCTCAAAAAAGCGATTCATTTGGGAGAAGAAGAATAAATATAGCTGCAAGGTGGCTTCAGAACAACTGTGCACGGCCGGCAATAGGCATTTAAAACGGTTAAACATAAAAGGACTATTTCAAAGTCATTTGAGTACACCACATTTACTGCCGCAGTTGGTGCCCATATGATCACTCTCACACACACACAGAGAGAGGGAGACAGTGTGCAAAATCCACATTCAAACCAAAATATCTGACTTCCTGTTGGTCGGAGCTAATGACTGTAAATTAGAAAGTTGTCAGGCTTAATGAGAACAATATGTGTAATTTGGTGACTGTAGGTAAAACTAACCCCACCACTTTTGTCAAAAGGTGGCGCTACTGAGCCCCTCCTCCCCGCCCGTTTCTAGGGTTTTACCCATGTCTGCTGGCTGACATCTCTGATGTGTGTATCGAGTTTCATGCAATTTGAAGCATGCTAAGAGTCTCAAAAGCTTCCAAAACGAATATTAAAGTTTGATGCATTGCCATGGCAACAGTGTTTGAGATATCACAATTCTTTTCAAAGGTCTACATTCACCGTGTCTTGACATTATTGTGATGAAGTTTGAAGCAAATTGGGTAAAAATAAGAGGGTGATCTCTAAGCATTTTGAAAGTGACACAATTGCTGCTGCCAGTTGGTGGCGCTTTAACTTTGACTCACAATAGTCACATCTATGTGATCAGCCTCGTACAACGAACACACAGCTGAAGTTTCATAAAAATCAATCAATGTATGATAAAGTTATAACACATTTCCTGTCTCCCTTTTCTCGCCATAATTTCGTTGCCTCGCCACGGCCAAACTGTTCGAAATATCAAAAATCTGCTGACAATTTTTCATCATCAATGTCTTGACTTCATGCGGACCGAGTTTGGTGGTGATTGGATTAATCGCCTAGGAGGAGTATATCAAATTCCAGAGCATGCGTTTTTTCAAACAACCCATAATAACTGACTTCCTGTTGAGTTGGCGTATAACTTAGAGCACGAAAGTTGTTAGGCCCGATGAGGTCTTTATGTGTAGCGAGTTTCATACTAATACATGCAAGCGTGTTTGATATATGGCCAAGTTTTTGGATCCCATTCAAGGGGGCGCTGTCGAGCCCCCATGCCACGCCTGGGTCCCAGCCTCTGCGGCGTCCTAATGGCCGCAGATTCCAATGTGCGTGCCAATTTTCAAGAGTTTTTGAGCACATTAAGGCCCCCAAAAAGCCCTAAAAGGTTGAAGAAAAAAAAATAACTAAATAAAAATAATAATAATCCTTAGGAGAAAAATAGGCCCCTGCGCCTTAGTGGCTTGTGCCCTAATAATAAACGGAGCAATTCCAATAGGGTCCTCACATCATCGGTGCTCGGACCCTAATAAACGGAGCAATTCCAATAGGGTCCTCACACCATCGGTGCTCGGGACCTAATAATCCTTAGGGGATCAAGAGGGCCCTGCGCCATTAGTGGCTTTGGCCCTAATAATCCTTAGGGGATCAAGATGGCCCTGCGCCATTAGTGGCTTGGGCCCTAATAAACGGAGCAATTCCAATAAGGTCCTCACACCATCGGTGCTCGGGCCCTAATAATATTACTTATAACAAACTATGGTATTTATAATGACAAACATCTTAAACACATGAAACTATAAAAATAACCTCTATAAAAGTGACTTGTGTGGTCCAATATTTAATATAAAGCTAATAATAGTAACTTTTTGGTAACACTTTAGTATAGGGAACACATATAAACTATTAACTATGACTTTTCCCTCAATAAACTCCTAATTTACTGCTTGTTAATAGTTAGTAAGGTAGTTGTTAAGTTTAGGTATTGGGTAGGATTAAGAATGTAGAATAAGGTCATGCAGAATAAGGCATTAATACGTGCTTAATAAGTACTAATAAATAGCCAGTATTCTAGGAATATGCATGCTAATAAGCAACTAGTTAAAAGACCCTAAACATAAAATGTTACCACTTTTTTATTATTTACCTTTATTTTACCAGGAAGTCTCATTGAGATTAAAATCTCTTTTACAAGAGAGACCTGGCCAAGGTAGCAGCCATACAGTAAAACAACATTTTAAAATACAACAAGTACATAATAAAACAGGAATATTAGAACAAAGTATCCTCTCAACAAAAACAATCACAAGCCTCCATAACTACTCTCTTTAAGATGCCTTTAAATTCACCAATAGACACAAATTTATCTAATTTTAAATCTTTTTGTAAATTATTCCATGCCCAGGGTGCGTGGTAGGAAAATGCAGTTTCCCTAGTTCTGTAAAAACTCGAGGTACAATAAAAAAGCAAACACTTGGAAGAGTGTAGCTGGTAACTGCCAGAACTAAGACAAAGAAAGGTACAGAGATAAGCTGGAAGTTTACCAAGCATTGCTTAATAAATAAAAATGTACCAATGCTGTTTCCTGTGTATGGTTAATGATGTCCAACCTACCATCTCGTGTATGGGGATGGTACACCATCAAGTATGAGTACGGGATACACCATACACCATCAAGTATGAGTACGGAATTTTGCATTTATAATAAAACTTAATGCTGCATGGTACACGGAATCAAGGCTCGTTAGGATAGAGGAGGCTCCGTGCATGTATAAAATGTCACCATAGTCAATCACAGTAAGGAAAGGAGCTTCTACAAGATTCTTTTTAGCATTAAAAGTAAAATTAGATTTATTTCTAAAATAAAAGCCAATCTTTACTTTGAGCTTCCTCATTAGATTATCAATAAGTATATTGAATAAAAGTGTATCGTCTATCCAAATGCCCAAGTACTTGTAAAAGGGTACCCTTTCAATAGTTTTACCATCAGATCTAAATATGCTAAGATTATCAAGTACTTGTGAATGAGCTTTTGAAAAAAAAACACAAACTTTGTTTTCTGTGAATTTAAAACCAATTTTAAGTTCACCAGGGCACTTTGCAATGACTGAAATGCAGTCTGAAGCTCTCGCCTGTGTTACAGATGGAGCAAGTGTATAAATAATAGTATCATCAGCATAAAAATGTTTTTTTTTTTAATTGAATGTCCTTACCCAAATCATTTATATAAATAGAACACAAAATAGGTCCCAAAATGGAACCCTGTGGGACCCCTTTAGATGCATCAAGAAAATCAGATTTGTGATTCTCCACATGAACACACTGAGTCTGATCTTGCTAAATAATTTCTGAACCATTTCACTGTCTCCTGTCTGAAACCAGAACTGATAAGTTTGTTCAGCAGCAATTCATGATCCACTGAATCAAACGCTTTAGATAGATCCACAAATAGGGCTGCACAGTGCCCTATTTGTGCCCTTTTGCCCTACTGTTTTCTATTCAGGGCACCAATAAGGTCATTTATCACCACCGTAGCAGCAGTGGTACTATGGCCAGTTCTAAAACCAGATTGAAAAGAATTTAAAATATTATCAATTAAAAACTGTTTTTACTGTGTATTTACATGAGATTCAAGAATCTTGGCCAAGATTGAGAGTTTGGAGATCGGATGGTAGTTGTTCATGTCTGAGGGATCACCACCTTCCAAATTTTAAGTATAGAATTCGACAAAAGGCTCAGATTAAAAATATGAGTAATTGGCTCTGCAGTAATATCTGCTGCCACCTTTAAAAGATAAGGATCTAGGTTATCTGGGCCTACAGATGATTTGTGGTCGATGCCTTTCAACGCTTTACAAACTTGAGTTACTGAAACAGGTTTTAAAACAAACACATCCAGATTTCCAACTGCTGGTGTAACCATAGAACATGGGACAGTTGTATTTACATTTAAACTGTCAAATCCAGACCCTGCATGAATGAAGTGTTTATTTAACTGGTTGATCATAGCAGCTTTATCTTTTATTTTATCTACATCAACCTGAATATATTCAGGAAGACTAGAGGCTACATGAGTCCCTGACAAGGATTTAATTAATTTCCAGAATTTTGAGGGGTTATTTAAATTCTCTGTGACTGACTTTAAATAAAACTCTGATTTAGACTTTCTAATCATCAATGTGCACTTATTCCTTAGTGTTTTAAATTTTGACCAATCAGCAGGGGCGTTTGAAAACCTGGCTTGCGCCCATGATTTATTTCTTAAATGAATTAACTCTGAAAGACTATCTGAAAACCAGGGATTGTCCCTACTGCTGATCCTGAACTTTTTAATGGGAACATGTTTATTAGCGATGGACAGAAAAAAATTATTGAAAATATTCCCATGCCAGTTCCACACCTTGTATTAGAGTTACTCTTCTAAGATCACTGTTGTATAAATCATGCAAAAAAGCCTGCTCCTCAAAATTTTTAAAATACCTTTTAAAAAATAAAAAATTGGGTTTTAATTTGGGTATTTTTGTATTCCTGACACAAGCAATTACACAGTGATCACTGACATCATTGCAGAATATGCCAGTTGAATTAAATTTGTGAGCAGTATTCGTTATAATTAAATCAAGTAAGGTTGATTTATGTTGCACTTTAGGATTGGGCCTTTTTGGTGCATTAATAAGTTGTGCAAGGTTTAAGAAGTCACACAATTCTTTAAAACAATCAGAGGTCCCTGAGAGCCAGTCCCAATTTAAATCACTCATAAGGATGAACTCGGAATCATTTAACTCATGTAAAATATCCGAAAAGACTTTGAGAGCATCTGTTACACCTGGCTCAAAGATGTAACATTAAGGGAGACGACATGGTGGAATAAATTCAAACATAATATTTATTAACCAAAATAACATAATTAAAAGGTCAGTATCAGTAGAGTCAATCAGTATGAATTGCACGTGAATGGATGCCCCAAATGAAATGTTGTCAGTGCAAGTGAATGGATGTAAAACAAAACACAAATATCACAACATTAGAGCGCGGTCCTGGCAAACTGCCCCCAAGCAACAGCTGAGCAGCTGCCTCGACGAACGCTTGCACTGTTTAAATAAGATCCATGATGAGCAACAGGTGTGCTCAATTCACGCCCCAATCACAAGACCCACAACAAAGAAAAGAAACAAAAACACCCAAACCAACACAACTCAACCCTAACACACACCCCCTAAAAAAAATAAATAAAAAAAAATAAAAAAAAACACAACAAGTAATAATAATTATAATAACAATAAATCATAACATACATACATATAGTAACCAGTCAACTCACATCAGTTGAAAACAGAAGCACCATCTTGTCACCCCATCACGGGGGCACGTGACGGGGTGTCCGCTAAAACATTCTCAACAACCTTAATGTGTTTAATCGTTATAAGTTATAAGGCTGTAAGAAAAGTATTCATCGCATTAAGCGTTGACTCTGACTCTCGCAGAACCCTCTTGATCAACGCAGTCCTCCATTCTCTGGGGTGGAAAAGCGTCAGGTGTGGTAATTTTATTAATTCTTCAATAATCCGTACAAAACCTGAACGTTCCATCTGTTTTTTTAACTAATAAACACGGCAAAGCCCAACTCGAACAAGACGGTTTTGCGATGTTATTTTTCAACTCAACCCTAACAGCATCCTTTGTGGCAGACGGGGGTCTATAGCAGCCAACCACCATAATATTAGAGACTTTTGAAACACCCACTTTGATGGCCAAGACCTCAAACTGTTTAGCTCTAGTAACTGACAAAGTTACAGAGCTAACAAACTTAGATTTGACATAGATGGCCACTCCACCTCCTTTACCCACCCAATCAGTTCTGTAGACTTTATAGCCATCAATAAAAATTAAATCGTCAGTTACCGATTTCTTAAGCCAGGTTTCAGAAAGAAAGATTATGTCAGCGTTTGTCATATTTACCCAAATCTTAATCATATCCAATTTAGGGACCAAACTTCTAACATTTAAATGTATAAACCCAGGCCTGTTCTACTTTTAAAATCTGAGGGAGTGGATAAACAATGCATAGATGTAGCAGGCCCAGGATTTGACTGAACATTTCCAGATAACATCAGTAAAAGCATTACCATACATCGTAATTTTAGTTTAACAGGAAATTATTTATCAGGACCCCCACTCACTGCAAACGGGAGTTTTAAGACAAGGTTTTAAGTTGTCTGAAGTGTAGCAAGTATAACCAGGATTCACTCTCCTTGTTGTGTCTATTTAAATCATTTAATTCCTGGTTGCAAAGAATAAGCATCAGAAATATAAGAAAATACATGATGCCAACTTATATGCTGACATTTTAAGGACAAATCAGGTAGCCGGGTGGGTTTCAGACTGAAAGGTTAAAGAGGGGAGATCTGTAGACCCAAAGAAACTCAGTCACTCTACCACAGTCCACAGCTTTGAAATTAAATGTGCTGCTGGGCCTGGAAAACCCCACCAGCAAGATTGAGTCCTTAATTAAATTTTTATATATATATATATACAGTGGGTACGGAAAGTATTCAGACCCCCTTAAATTTTTCACTCTTTATTATATTGCAGCCATTTGCTAAAATCATTTAAGTTTTTTTTTTTTCCTCATTAATGTACACACAGCACCCCATATTGACAGAAAAACACAGAATTGTTGACATTTTTGCAGATTTACTAAAAAAGAAAAACTGAAATATCACATGGTCCTAAGTATTCAGACCCTTTGCTCAGTATTTAGTAGAAGCACCCTTTTGATCTAATACAGCCATGAGTCTTTTTGGGAAAGATGCAACAAGTTTTTCACACCTGGATTTGGGGATCCTCTGCCATTCCTCTTTGCAGATCCTCTCCAGTTCTGTCAGGTTGGATGGTAAACGTTGGTGGACAGCCATATTTAGGTCTCTCCAGAGATGCTCAATTGGGTTTAAGTCAGGGCTCTGGCTGGGCCATTCAAGAACAGTCACGGAGTTGTTGTGAAGCCACTCCTTCGTTATTTTAGCTGTGTGCTTAGGGTCATTGTCTTGTTGGAAGGTAAACCAGGTCGTCCTGTCCCTGCAGCTGAAAAACACCCCCACAGCATGATGCTGCCACCACCATGCTTCACTGTTGGGACTGTATTGGACAGGTGATGAGCAGTGCCTGGTTTTCTCCACACATACCACTTAGAATTAAGACCAAAAAGTACTATCTTGTTCTCATCAGACCAGAGAATCGTATTTCTCACCATCTTTAGCAAACTCCATGCGGGCTTTCATGTGTCTTGCACTGAGGAGAGGCTTCCGTCAGGCCACTCTGCCATAAAGTCCCGACTGGTGGAGGGCTGCAGTGATGGTTGACTTTCTACAACTTTCTCCCATCTCCCGACTGCATCTCTGGAGCTCAGCCACAGTGATCTTTGGGTTCTTCTTTACCTCTCTCACCAAGGCTCTTCTCCCCCGATAGCTCAGTTTGGCCGGACGGCCAGCTCTAGGAAGGGTTCTGGTCGTCCCAAACGTCTTCCATTTAAGGATTATGGAGGCCACTGTGCTCTTAGGAACCTTAAGTGCAGCAGAAATTTTTTGGTAACCTTGGCCAGATCTGTGCCTTTCCACAATTCTGTCTCTGAGCTCTTCAGGCAGTTCCTTTGACCTCATGATTCTCATTTGCTCTGACATGCACTGTGAGCTGTAAGGTCTTATATAGACAGGTGTGTGGCTTTCCTAATCAAGTCCAATCAGTATAATCAAACACAGCTGGACTCAAATGAAGGTGTAGAACCATCTCAAGGATGATCAGAAGAAATGGACAGCACCTGAGTTAAATATATGAGTGTCACAGCAAAGGGTCTGAATACTTAGGACCATGTGATATTTCAGTTTTTCTTTTTTAATAAATCTGCAAAAATGTCAACAATTCTGTGTTTTTCTGTCAATATAGGGTGCTGTGTGTACATTAATGAGGAAAAAAAAAAATAACTTAAATGATTTTAGCAAATGGCTGCAATATAACAAAGAGTGAAAAATTTAAGGGGGTCTGAATACTTTCCATACCCACTGTGTGTGTGTATATATATATATATATATATTAAGAGCTGTACACCAATAGATGCATTCCTGATAGTCCTATGCCTCGGCAAACCAGAGTCAGAAATGTATGGCAATCCAATAACAACTTATGCAATTGTATCATCAAAAGATCCCGGAAAGATATTAAAATCATGTTTATAGGAAGAATCTCATCTCAACCTCAACCAAGGTCCAGAGAAACCCAACAGGATCAGATCTTTAATTCAGATTTAAAATAAGGCTGTAATCCACAATGAATGTAAATCTTCCTCGAAATAGCAGAGCACTTGCAGTCACTGAACCACTTTGAGGATCCAATAGAATATAGCTTTTTCCTTTTTAGGAATTGTACACCAACAGGTGGATTCCAAGCAGGCCTAGGCCTTTGAAGGCCTGAGCCAGAATTCTGTAGAAATCCAATGACATCTAATAAAAGTATAGCATACAAAGATCCCAGATTAAAAGGAGTGATGTTTTTCTTGAAAGAACCACTCATTCAGGCTTAAATGAAATAAAAAGATTTAAAAAAATCTTAGAAAACTTATACCTCATACACTGACACTCAAACAATAAACTGCCTTGGCTGCCATCTTGTCATTGCTCATATTATGGCCATTAGTGTCAAGTCAAGTCAGCTTAATTTATATAGCGCTTTTTACAATGCAGATTGTGTCAAAGCAGCTTTACAGTGATAGCTGGCAAATAATTTTGGCTGCACAGCAGCTCTTAAAGTAAATGGTGTCTTTGTCCAGCTTAAATAAATTCAGTATTGATTCATTCCATTGTAAAAATCAATATATATTAATTTAGGTAATTTATCTATATATCAGCACTGGAGAAAACAGTGATGTCATCATCCAGCTCAGTTCTGTTCGCATACAATGGTGTCAATGCAGGCAGATCGAAAACATTTTTGAATATCAAGTGCCCCCAACTAAGCAAGCCAAAGGCGACAGCGGCAAGGAACCCAAACTCCTAACAGGTGACATTAGGTGACCAACAGGTGACAGAAATTGAGAAAAAAACCTTGGGAGAAACCAGGCTCAGTCGAGGGTCCAGTTCACCTCTGGCCAACAGCGAACAGTGCGTGATTATGATTCAGGCAGCGTTACAGGTCATAAGTCTGATTGGGATTGCAACAGTACGGCTGACCACGGTAAACCTCGGGATAAACAGAGAGACTAATATTAGCGTAGATGCCATTCTTCTTCTCATGTAACGAGTACATCTGGTGTTATAAGAAATGTTCCCGGTTCCGGCTGACCTAATTTATACAGCCTACAGCCTTTAACAGATGTGAAAACATAAATTGATATGTAATGTGGATGCCAGGTTAAAGAGATGCATTTTTAGTCTAGATTTAAACTGGCAGAGTGTGTCTGCTTCCCGAACAATGCTAGGAAGACTGTTCCAAAGTTTAGGTGCTAAAAAGGAAAATGATCTACCACCTGCGGTTGATTTTGATATTCTAGGTATTATCAACTGGCCAGAATTCTGAGATCGCAATAGACGTGAAGGACTATAATGCGTTAAGAGCTCGCTCAGGTACTGGGGAGCTAAACCATTTAGTGCTATGTAAGTAATTAGCAAGATTTTAAAATCTATATGATGTTTAACAGGGAGCCAATGCAGTATTGACAGAACCGGGCTAATATGGTCATACTTCCTAGTTCATTTTTATAGGTAGTGTTGTGTGGACTGAAAAGTTTGTAATTATCATTGTGTACAGTTTACATTTTAACATTTCAGTTCGCGTGGTCAGAGCTATTCTGTCTGGCTTCATCTAGGTTCACACAGAGCCTTTAATGTTCACATATCATGTTGTGTTTGTGTTGAATTCAAATGGGTCATGCAACTTGCACTAATTACCACTTTAATAGAGTGGCGAAAGCATCAAGCAAGTTTTCTAATTGTGTCATACTTGTTTGCTTTGTCAGTGTCTTTGTGGTTTTTGGTTCTTTTGCTATTATAGGCTATAAGGCACTTTGAAATAATTGAAATAATGTTAAATGACTGTAATGTGGTCAACTGACTGAAACAACTGCAATACAGTCAACAGACCTACTTCATAGATGGATGTTTTCTGAAAAAAAAATTGCACACCTTAGTACGCCTGTAAAACAACCAGAATAAAACATTCAGCAACACCATGGTATAATGTTGTGTTCATGTGATTTCAGTGCATTGACAAGGCCAGAGATCTACTAGATGCTGAGCTCACTGCCATGGCTGGAGAGAGTTACAGTAGAGCATATGGGGTAAGAACATATACCTCAGTCTCAATACAGAAGATTGGCTCAAGTAAATGATCATTCAACTCAAGTAACGTATAGATTTTCTTTTTAATCGCTCATAGTCTGCTTTGATAGGAATGCTGTTCAAGATTTGAGGTAAAGTTGAGACCATTTCAGGGAAGACTATTACATTGTAAGACTAGTACATTATTTCAGCCAGACTTTTACCATTTCAGGGAAGACTATTACATTGTAAGACTAGTACATTATTTCAGCCAGACTTTTACCTTATATACATTACATAATGAACACACACACACTCACACACACACATCCTCTCTCTCTCTCTCTCTCTCTCTCTCTCTCTCTCTCTCTCTCTCTCTATCTATCTATCTCTCTTTCTCTTTCTTATAGGCCATGGTGTCATGTCAGATGCTGTCTGAGTTAGAGGAGGTGATCCAGTATAAACTGGTTCCTGAAAGGAGGGACATCATCAGGGAAACGTGGTGGGAGAGGCTGCAGGTAACAACAGTGTTATTCCCTCCATACTCAACAAGTCAAGTCACCTTTATTTATGTAGCGCTTTATACAATACAGATTGTTTCAAAGCAGCTTTACAGTGATAACAGGAAAATGATTCAAAGCTGCAAACAGAGTTAATTTTGGCTGTACAGAAGCTCTAAAAGAAAACAGTGTCATTGTTTGGCTGAATTCATTTCAGTGTTAATTCATCTCAAGATCATTTCATCTATAAAGCAGTTCTGCAGAAAACAGTGATGTCATCATCCAGCTCAGTTCAGTTCTCATCCAATAGTGTCAGTGCAGTACAAGTTAAATAAGTATTTGGGGTTCTATACATACTGTATGTGTATAAAATTTAAGATAAAAGTTACATAAACAAAGGGTTCACCAAACTATTCCAAACTAATAACTTCCAGCTGCTGCTGCTGTTGTTGTTGTTGTTGTTGTTTTGTTCCTTCATCAATAGTCCTGTCTTGACCTGGCTGACGCTATATGTGAGAACATTTTGTGGTTGGCTTGACATCAGCTCAGTAGGGTGCTTTGACGTAGTGTGTCAGCTTGCATTTCTTTTATATGCTCAGCTAGTGCCATTGGGGAAAAACAAATCATTAACAGTGTGAACTAATGGTGCCAACCTGGAGACTTTTCGGTTCATAAAGGCGTAAGAGTACAGAGCTGATGTATCATTGACAAGGAAATGTTAGTCAATGGTAATTGGTCAGCCTCTGTCTAGGAGAATTACAGGCAAAGGACACTGTGTTCATTTGTATTAGTAGGGGTTAATGTACAGTCAGCTTTTCATCTATATCAGCTAAAGCTGCACAGTTAATCGTTAAAAGATCTCAATCACAATTCAAAAACCCACACGATCTTATTCGTAAATGGAAATGAGTCTCCTGTGTCTGTTAAACCTTTGACAAAATCACAATGGAACATTCAGATCTGCATTGGCATTGCCACTGACCCATAAATTGCAGTTGTCAATGTATAGGTATTAAACCGCTTCACAAACTGTCTTTTTAACAACAGTATCATTATTTCTGTATTACAAATATTCAAATGATCACAGAAGTACTGGGATAAAAGTTGATAGTTTGGATAAAAAACACTGATGACTCAAAATACTCAAGATAGCAATCAAAATACAGCAAATCACCTTTTGAGAAACTTTGTGTTTTGTAACCAATTTCCCATTTAATTTCAGTCTAATCTAACCAACCCAAGCTTCAGCATAATTTATAAATGTAGGTGCTAAAAATTTTATTTTTTTTATTTTTTATTTTTTTTCAGGGTTGCCAGCGTATTGTGGAGGACTGGCAGAGGATCTTGATGGTGCGCTCCCTGGTCATTAGTCCACATGAGGACATGAGGACGTGGTTGAAGTACGCTAGCCTCTGTGGAAAAAGTGGAAGACTAGTAAGACCAACAGTGTCACATCCAATCTCAAGCTTAGAACCAAACTCATTATGTAACACATAAAACATCATTGCTCAAAAGCTCAAGCTCAATTTCACAAAAGGAAAAACTCAGTTGTGGAAGTTTTAAATATCTTCCAGAATGTGACAGTGTTTAGAACTCAAACTTCCTTGTTTGTCCAAAAAGAAAAAAACTTTTTATTTATTGAAACCAAGCTGCCAAAACAGTTTTTTACTTTCTTCTCTTTATTACATAATAGAGATGACTACATCTGCATAAAACTGCCTGCACAGACACAGATCATCCCCTCCTCGACCCACCTACTGGTGTGTTAGTCAAGTCAAATCACCTTTATTTATATAGCGCTTTTTACAATGCAGATTGTGCCAAAGCAGCTTTACAGTGATAACTGGTATATAATTTTGGCTGCACAGCAGCTCTTAAAGAAAATGGTGTCAATGCAGGCAGATCAAAGCACTGTTGAATATCAAATGTCAAGTGTCCCCAACTAAGCAAGCCAAAGGCGACAGCGTCAAGGAACCCAAACTCCAACAGGTGACATCAGGTGGCAAATAGGTGTTAAAATGGAGAAAAAAACCTTGGGAGAAACCAGGCTTAGTCGGGGGGCCAGTTCTCCTCTGGCGAACAGTGCTTTGTTACAATTCAGGTAGCTATCATAAGTCCGATGGGATCGCAACATTCAAAGTATTTATTCCAGTTCCATCCAGTTGAGGATCGTATTCATCACGCCGGTATGGACGGTTTGTTAAGGAACTGTGCCACTGGCTGTCGTGTTGATGAGGCCTTCACAGTGGATGATCTAGTTGACACTTCAGGGCTGCATTGTGGTCGTATCAAGGCGCAGATCCTCGATCTCACCTGGATATGGCCCGGATCCGGTTGACTATGGTAAACCTCAGGATAAACAGAGAGACTAATATTAGCGTAGATGCCATTCTTCTTCTGATGTAACGAGTACATCTAGTGTTATAGGAAGTGTTCCCAGTTCCGGCTGACCTAATTTATGCAGCCTAACAATCCTTTAACGGATTTGAAAATATATATTGATAATGTGTTATGTGTATGCCAGGTTAAAGAGATGCGTTTTTAGTCTAGATTTAAACTGACAGAGTGTGTCTGCTTCCCGAACAATGCTAGGAAGATTGTTCCAGAGTTTAGGTGCCAAATAGGAGAAGGATCTACTGCCTGCGGTTGATTTTGATATTCTAGGTACTATCAGCTGGCCTGAATTCTGAGATCGCAATAGGCGTGAAGGACTATAATGCATGAAGAGCTCACTCAGGTACTGGGGAGCTAAACCATTTAGTGCTTTGTAAGTAATTAGCAAGATTTTAAAATCTATACGATGTTTAACAGGAAGCCAATGCAGTGTTGACAGAACTGGGCTAATATGGTCATACTTCCTAGTTCTAGTAAGAACTCTAGCTGCTGCATTTTGTACGAGCTGTAGTTTATTTATCAAGCAAGCGGAACAACCACCCAGTAGAGCGTTACAGTAATCTAGCCTTGAGGTCATGAACGCATGAACTAACTGTTCTGCATTTGTCATTGAGAGCATATGTCATAGTTTAGATATATTTTTAAGATGGAAGAATGCGGTTTTACAGATGCTAGAAACATGGCCTTCAAATGAAAGATTGGTATCAAAGAGTGTTAGTGAAGTGATATGGACAGACTGAAAAATTCTGGGATAAATGGACTAAAAATATCATTACCTTCTAGAGGATCCTAAAGAGTTTTCATAGTTTCTTTGTTGCAAAAATGTTTGTTGCTGTTTATACATTGGTAAATCAAGCCAGTGACTAAACTGTCTACTTCACATTGCTGTACTTAGTAGCACAAATATTATCTATTATTTAGATTGTGTTTTTTTAATCCTACTAACATATATTATTATAACAATTAGAATGATAACATATTATATTATTATAATTATAATTATAATTATAATGCTGGCCATTATTTGTTATAACAAATAATTCTTCCGCCAAGCAGTGTAGTTCTTCAGCAACATTTAGCATAATAGTTGCCAAGCAACAGCTACATTCAGCATTGGCACATTAATACTGATGTATTGAGATCACATTAATGAAGATTATAAGAGTATTTTACAACAGCATTGAATGGGACCCTGACCCCTTGCCTCAAAAACATGAGCCCATGAGTCTTGAGTCTTGACTTAATCACCAGTAGTGACAATCAAAGGAGCGGGAAGTCACTGAGAGAAAGCAATTGATTAGGGGATGAAAGACAGATAATGAAAGCACTGTTCCTGTGGACTCAAAGACCTTGCTGGATTCAAGATTATATTATGGCCTCAGTGGATTCTGATTGACATGTTTATTTACAAAGCGCTTGGTTTCTAACAGATGTCTTTTGTGAACCAGAGAAGTTCAGGTATTGGAGTCAGGCATTGAAGATTAGTGCTCTCTCTGTGATCTCCAGACAAGCAGCTTAATTTATTTGGGTGAATCTCATAAAACATGTCAGATTTCACCACAAAATGTGTATATACTGTATATAAGAAAAAAGTCTGTTCTTAGAACCTTTTTTCTCACCATTAAGATGACATTATTTAAACTCACAGTTCTGTACACCTAGAATGTTTTATGGTTACACTTTATTTTGATGGTCCACTTTAGACATTCTTCTATAAGTAACTTTGCAACTACATGTCAACTAACACAGTATTAATAATAGACTGTTAGTAGGGGTGTAGCGGTACACAAACATGATGGTTCGGGATGTGCCTAGGTATTGAAGTCACGGTTCAATATGGGTTCGGTACAGCAGGGGGGAGAAAACTTAAGCATAAAATTGTTTTTTTTCTTATTTTTTATTAAACAGTGGGTTATTGGACAAATTGTGTCTCTCTCTTTAAATAAATCAATTAATTAACATTTTCTTAAGGATAAAAAAAAAATCTATCTCAGCTAATGCTGTAGACTATATACAGGGAGCCCTTTCTCACACAATACTATAATATTAAAGGTTACAATTAACAACAGAGCCCAAACTATTAAATTCAGTTGCTATCTATTTTTAGATATAATAATCAACACACAAATAAATAAAAAAAAACATGTAAATTGCACATAAGGCAGGTTTTGCATTAACTTCTAAATCTAATTATTAAATTATTTTTCAATTATTTTTTTACTCCAATTCATTTTTGAAATATGACCATTAACACAGTTACTGTCATAACTTGTTTTCATGACAAATTTATTTAAAAATATATTAAATAATTAAGACATTACTAACAGGTAAAGTAAATATAATGAATATATAAGCTAATATATATGGAGTTAATATTGTGCCATAATTAAACAAACAAATCCAGCATTTTGCAAACAAACACGATCTGCTTTGCAAAGGAAAACTTGACTCGTAAACAAACAGAAAGTGATGTGCAAATACAAAGGTCAGTTTGAGCAGAAATGCAGAGGAGTAACATATATATGTATTTTTTTACAAATATAAATAAATGAGCCTACATCATATTTCACAAATAAATACAAACTAGTCTCCCGAGAGAAGACCCGAAACATGCATTTATAATAATAATAATAAACTTTGTTTTATAGCGCCTTTAAAAGTTGCATCTCAAAGCGCTTTACAAGAACATACAAATACAGTGGAATAGGGGAAATAAAAGATAGAAACATGCATCAAAACACATTTTAAGAAATATTTAGTTATATATATAAAACAAAATAATCACGTATAGAAAATAAGTTTACAAGGAGTTTACAGCTGACGAAAATGAGTGGTGAACAGGTGAGTTGGGCGTTTCTCAATACCAAGAATGCAAAGGTTGGTAATTCTAAATTATCTGCAAAATGCAACAGCAGCAATCTTCATAACATCACTCGGCTTGCTCTGGCTATTCCGGTTATCTCTGTATGTATAACCGCCAGCAACATGTTATACAAAACATGTTATAAAACACCAATCTGCTTCTTTTCATTTTCATTTAAACATTAATAATAGCCACACAAATTTGATTCAGGCAAAGCTTACATTGATTATCTTCACTGCATGTACAGTACCAGTCAAAAGTTTGTAAACATTAAGGGTTTTTTTTAATGTTTTGAAAGTAGTCTCTTAATCTCACCAAGGCTGTATTTATTTGATCAAAAATAAAGTAAAAACAGTAATACTGTGAAATATTATTGCAATTTAAAGTAACTGGATTCTATTGTATATTTCAAAATGTAATTTATTCCTGTGATCAAAGCTGAATTTTCAGCATCATTACTCCAGGCTTCAGTGTCGCATGATCCTTCAGAAATCACCATACTCACCTGTTCACCACTCATTTTCGTCAGCTGAAAACTTCTTGTAAACTTTTTTTTTCAGGCTAGCCTATTTGTAATTATATATATATATATATATATATATATATATATATATATATATATATATATATATATACACCACCAGTCAAAAGTTTGGAAACATTACTATTTTTAATGTTTTTGAACGAAGTCTCATGCTCATTAAGGCTGCATTTATTTCATAATAAATACAGAAAAAACAATAATATTGTGAAATATTATTACAATTTAAAATTATGGTTTTCTATTTTTTATATATACTTTAAAATATAATTTATTTCTGTGTTGCAAAGCCGAATTTTCAGCATCATTACTCCAGTCTTCAGTGTCACATGATCCTTCAGAAATCATTGTAATATGCTGATTTATTATCAATGTTGGAAACAGTTGTGCTGCTTAATATTATTTTATAACCTGTGATACTTTTTCAGGATTCTTTGATGAATAAGTTAAAAAATATCAGCATTTATTTAAAATAGAAATCTTTTGTAACAATATCAGGGTATCCACGGGGCATTAAAAAGCATTAAAAGTCATTAAATGGATTTTGCGAAAATTAAGGCCTTAAATGGCATTAAAAAGCATTAAATTTTATTCGTACAGGAATTAATTTTTTTTTTTTTAGATAGTTTTGAAGGAAAATAATACCAGTTTATATTGAATATAGCCTTCATAATTAATAACTTTGATTTGCTGTCGCAAAATATGTACATTGGTGTGATACACACAAGGAACCAGTTTGGTTATTGCCTCCGGCCGGTGCAAAATTGCCGTAACGCCGTTTTGAACAGCGGCGAGCTGGGACCTGGAGACGGACGGTTGAATCAGTGTTGCCAACTTAGAGACTTTTCAGACCCCTTTCGCGACTTTTTTCCAAGAAAGCGCACTGTGACGAATATACTTGTTAACCTGATCTAGCTGCCGAGACTCCCAGGTACTGCCGCACGAGCGCGAGGTCTTGCTTCCCTGCCGCAGGCGTACCTGCGTCTGCTCTGTTCAGTGAGTGGCTGAGAGTAGCAGCGCATTCAGTTGAGGATGTCAGAGAACAAATAAAATAGATACTATTGCTTCTAACCTGAGTGATGATTTTACGTGTACATATAGCCAAAATCACAGCAAATGTCTTTATATTATGTGTATGGTGATTTGGTCAGACAACGTCTCAATTCTAAATCAGGATTTATCGCTGGTTTAACATGTCAGGGCTCGACACTAACTCTTGTCAACTAGTCCGGGATAAGTGTATTTTTTTGAAGGGGCAAGTGAAAGAGAATTTTACTTGCCCGGCCAGGCAAGGACCTGATTAAAACGTCAATACCAAAAAAAAAAAAAAAAAAAAAAAACGCGAGAATGACTGATTTTATTACATTTAGTTTAAGTGGCGATAGGTTGTATAATGTAGTGACGATAACAAGGTTGCGCTGTTGAGGCTCGCGCACCATCTCGAGGAGAAATGGGAACATGAGCGAAGCACACACAAAAATAAGCTTTTAACTTGATACAGGTAAGCGAAATCACACAACCAAGAATGCTGTTTTCCTAAATAGGCTACCGTCACGATTAAAAACGTGACACTGATTTCATACAACTGTTCAGTTAACAAATAGTTAATGTTAAGTCACTTACATTTTAGAAGGAACATTGACTGTTTTATTCTATTTTAGCAGCAAAAATAGTTTCAAACAAAGATCACAGCAGAACAATCCCATAACATTATTTAATGCAGTTGTAATTTTTTTATTGTAAATTTGTAAATTATTTAATTTTATTGGTAATAGCCCTTAGTGTCTTATTCTAATTAAATTTATTGATCGAATTTAATAATTTAAAATGAAAGATGAATCACACATTTTACATGAATCGTACAAGAATCGTACAAGTGAATGAAAAGGCTTAGTGTCGAGCCCTGTATGAAGTCTTAATGGGCCGCGTTTCAGTCTCAGTCTTCAGTCAGAAAAATATATAGATGAAACAATTATATTGGGAATTTGGCTGTATTAAAATATATTATGTGAAAGGGTAGCACCAGAGAAGCAAACAAATGTAAAGGGCTGATACTTGGCAGAATGCGAATGCAACAATGACATGATGAATATTCTAAGGAGTGAATATTCTGAAGCCTGTAGAAACCCTGAATATACACTACCGTTCAAAAGTTTGGGGTCAGTAATATTTTTTCTTTCTTTTTTTTTTGAAAGGAATTAATACTTTTATTCAGCACGGATGTGTTAAATTGATAAAAAGTGAGATTTATATTGTTAGAAAAGATTTATATTTTTAATAAATGCTGTTCTTTTTAACCTTTTATTCATCAATGAATCCTGGAAAAAGTATCACAGGTTCCAAAAAAAATATTAAACACAACTGTTTTCAACATTGATAATAACTGAGTATCAAATCAGCATATTAGAATGATTTCTGAAGCATCATGTGACACTGAAGACTGGAGTAATGATGCTGAAAATTCAGCTTTGCAACACAGAAATAAATTATATTTTAAAGTATATTAAAATAGAAAACCATAATTTTAAATTGTAATAATTTTTCACAATATTATTGTTTTTTTCCTGTATTTATTATGAAATAAATGCAGCCTTAATGAGCATAAGAGACTTACACATAATATAAGAGACTTCGTTCAAAAACATTAAAAATAGTAATGTTTCCAAACTTTTTGTTCAAAGGTTACATGCCATTTGTAGGATGGTTTGTATTTATTTGTGAAATATGATGTAGGCTCATTTATTTATATTTGTAAAACACAATACATATATTTTGTTACTCATCTGTGTTTTTGCTCAAACTGACCTTTGTATTTGCACATCACGTTTGTTTGCTAGTCGAGTTTTCCTTTGCAAAGCAGATCGTCTTTGTTTGCAAAATGCTGGATTTGTTTGTTTAATTATGGCACAATATCAACTCCATAAATATAGTGCATATATTTAGAGAAATGCTCCCCTCTATAGTTCATTTCTCTAATGAACTAACATGCTGTGGACACAAAATGACTTGCCTGAGGTTAATGTAATGCTACATGAGATATTATTCTAAAGATGTTTTATTGATGTCTTTCCGCAGTAGAAACACTGGTTGAGAGGCTTTTTCTGTGCTTTTTCCTGTTGTGGTTTGTGGTGGTTAGCTAACAGCATTGCATTACCACGTGTTCCCCTCTTCTGGATTGGAGTGTGGATCGCCTATGACTGACTGTATTCGTTGTCTGACTGTATGCTCGTATCGTGACATCCGTACCATGACGGACTTTTCAGAGGCGTCAGATCACTTTTCTTTTTACACAGCACGACTATCTGGGGCAGGATTCAGTCGCTGCTGTGTGTACATTGCACGATGGATCGGTGACGGGGGTTTCACATTGCATGACTTTACAATAAGGAGAATCACAGACAACTCTGTCTGGTCCGCAAACTATGTTTCACAACCAAACACACGTGAGAAATGATAAGGAAATAATGTAAGGTCGAACGTAAGACCGGAGCTCTCGCACGAGACTAGAAGCTTGCAAGAAGCCCACAAGAAGCTTGCGATCCAAATTGTCTGTGCTAATTTGCAGCAAAAAGGAGAAAAAGAAAAAAAAGATTATGGAGGAGGAAATGTTTGGGGAGACTAAGACTAAGCCTGATTAACTAACATAGTTTGGTAAAAGGCAATAACACATTCCTAAAACCCTGATAAACTGTTTGTTGCTGAGATTTAATGTCAAATCTTTGTATGTTCCTCAGGCACTAGCCCATAAGACCCTTGTTCTCCTACTTGGTGTGGATCCATCCAAACAGCTCGACCATCCCCTGCCCACCGCCCACCCTCATGTCACCTATGCTTATATGAAGTACATGTGGAAGAGCACTCGCAAGGTAAACACTCACAAAGTGCACTTGAATCAATGCCCCTGTGAAGTATTTCCAGTCATGTACAGTCAAGTACAGCTTCTGTCTGCTTGAATGTGAAAAAACAAAAAGGGTCAGCAATATCTGGAGGAAGCTATGCATTAGCATTCCTATTCATCTTAAAAGTAGTTGCTTATCTGGCAAATTCAGTCCTGGAAGTACATGACTTGTGTGCTGCAATCTTGTCTCATGGGCACTACAGCCAGATTGTTTTGAGCTAAACACCTGAGCAATAAATGCTATTGACTAATCATTCTGGTGTCACAGGAAAATGACATCATGACAACGCTAATTGGCACTGGTGAAAAATCTATATAATATAAATATCTACAATTTACATTCTTTGCAAACAATTTCATCTGAATTAGGGCTTATACTGTTCCCAAGATTCATACTGTCAAGGGCCATCAAAGCCTTGTGAACTGAGACTTCAGTAGAGCCAACCACCAGATGTGCATAATTATTAGGTACATTTTCTTTTACAGATAAAATGAGCCAAAAAAAGAGATTTAACTCAGACTGAAAAGTCAAAAATGATTAAATACTCATGAGAAGGATGCAATACTAATGCAATACTAGAAATTGCAGTTAAGGCATGACCATGGGACAGTGAAATGCTCATTGAGTCAGCAGGGTCGGACAAAAACAGGTGGAAAAGAACAGACACGTGTTAACTGCAAAAGAATTAAGAATTAAGGTGAAGAATTAAGTGTGAAACCATCAGGAACCCTTTAGTCTCCAGCGCCAGAACTTTTCCAGAACTGCAACCTACCTGGAGTCTCCAGAAGCGCAAGTTGTCAGGATCTCAGAGACTTAGGTTAGGTAAAGAATCCTAAAAAATGACCCCCACTTAATAAGAATCACAAGCTGAAGTATTGTGAAATATATGAATACTGTTTTTTTTTTTATATATAGGCTTTATAGATAGATAATGCTGTAAATGTAGAATTTTTGTTGTGAATTTAGAAGTAATGCATTTCTGTACTGGTTACTGTAATCTTATTACATAACTCAAGTTACTTGTAATGCATTACTCCGAACTCAAGCCAGGCTCAGACTACAGGAGTTTTTAAATCCTAACCAATTATGAAATCTGGTTGCAGCACGCACATAAGGAGAATCTTTTTTTTTTTTCTCTCAAATCTTTTTTTTTTTTATTGCAAATCTCAAACATGCACACGCTACAAGATTTGAAAATTGTAGTGTAGCACACACTACAGGATGTTATTAAGATTATCATGCCCAGAGGAGCACCTCACGTGATCTCATGGGGAAATGGATGTAAACATATATACGTAGCAGATCGACACTGCCATCTAAACAGGTAATGTTTACATTTACTAGCAGCTTTCTACACTCACCTGGTATGTTCAAAAGCATAGTGATTTCTCCCCAGCTTTTCTCTTTGTCCATACGGTTATGTCATGTTATTCATGCAGCCGTGTTGTTGCAACATTTCCACACGCCGTTCCGCCGTCTCCGCTGTCCAACAGACCCATACACAGCAGCTGGTTTCATGGTCGCAATTTCAAAAGCGTTCTCATTCACATCTCTCATTGGCTGTTGTTAAAGAACTGACATAATCTTCCCGATTTAAAATCCTAAACATGTTTGATATGATTGGGGCGGCCCCGATTTGTGTGAGAGCAGATCGGGAGGTGCAATGTTCAATTTGTGAACGCCTCACATTACCAGATAATCTGCACGAACATTCGAACTGATCAAGGTCCTCGACAAGATTTTTTTCTCAGATTCTTGGGAGGGGAAAATCGGGGATAAATTGGTCTAAAACTCCTGTAGTGTGAGCCCAGCTTCAGTGGTGTAAAGTAACGAAGTACAAATACTTAGGTTTTTTCCAATTTTTTTACTTTTCTTTTTTCTTTACTTTTACTTTGAGACTTTTACTTTGCTTCATTTTAAAGCCAAATTAATACTTTTTACTACGACCAATCTCCTATCATTATGCTGATTTTTAAAAATGGTTTCAGTATTTGCGAAAAGAGAGTGCAGAGATGCAGCATGTAGGCAGCATGCAACGAGTGACCTCAGTGTGTGAGTGCGCTGCAGTGTTGCAGTGTCCTCTTATTATAAGCGACCAAGAGCACCAGGAATTTTACCAATGGTGCATTGCATGAGAAACACCATACTCCAAATGCTCCAAAAGTGTGGCAAAATGGCGACTAAACCACACAAGTGCACTCCCATGCAGCACTGATGAACTTGCTCGCGCCACTTAACCAGTGATAAACACAACACAAGTTATTTGACCCATTTGAATTTGACACTCCTATGATATTGTAACCTTAAAAGGCAGTTTATAACACTAGTTAAACTGTATAAAGTTGTTGTTGTTGTTGTGTTTTGTATAAATCATATAGCCAAATATCTTAAATATCTCAGTATATCTCAATATATCAGTTTTAATGAACTTTAATTTCATTAAAATAGAAATTTAATAAAGAAATTCAAGTAAGACCCTGATGAAAGACCAATATCTCTCATTCTGTCAGAATTTAGCATAGCCCTATATAAATTAAGTTATAAATGTTTTACTTTTATTTTGTTGTTGTTGTTGTTAATAGTATTTATTTATTTATTTATTTATTAAAAAAAAACATTCACTGGGGAATGCATCAGACGGATAGGCTGGATTTTTCCAGACAAGCCATTTCTGATTCTCTATATGCAGCGGTTATTTATAATGCTGTTATTATCAGACGTGGATAGATACAAATTTGTGGTATTTACTTTTAAATACATTAATATTTACAAAGTCAGATAATTTGTACTTTTACTTTAGTATTTTACTGGACAACTTTTACTTTACTATAAATAATATATTGGTGTGGATTCTGTACCTTTCTTTACCCAAGTATAGAATTTGTGTACATTTTCCACCACTGAGATATATATGAGCAATATCACATAGTTGTGCGATGTGGCTCTATATCAACACGGCTGTGATTGCGCCAGTGGGGGTATTATATACATATAATACCAAATATTATGTATATAAAATAATATATTATTTATTAAACAATAAAAAGTTTGAATAGGAAATAAACATAAGCAAAAAATCCAGTCAAAAGTGCAAATTAGTGCTCTAGTTAGTAAAGGACGTAAGCTAAATAAAAATATAAAGTTACGAAACTTAACTTTGCTCTTAGCCAAATCGATTCACTCTGGGAAAAGTAATAGATTAATAAGACCAAAGATTGTCCTTCTATTGTTTCATATACCCAAAACAAATTCTATCTAAATAAGAGCCAGCAGCAAATTCCTGAAATACTGGCCGAGATAAAGCTGTTCTCAGCGGGTACATGAGCATTCAGATAGCTCAAATAGGCGCTGTTTATATATAAATTGCATATTTGAGATCTAAACAACTACATTCTCACCTTAAAAAAAAAAAAAAACTATAACTAGAATATCGCACAGCTGGAAAAGGCTCTCAGCTAATTAGAATAAGACCTAACTAACTCATTTTAATTTAAGAATAATACAGTTTAGAATAAATAGGTGGAGTCCACACCACATGACTGTGCTGTCAGAACATTACAAGCTATTACACTATTTTGACACACTATGTCCACCAGTTAGACTTCCATATAAATGTGAATAAACTTAAATAGCTCCACATAAACATTACAAATTTAAGCAATAGCAGGAGATCAAGCTCTCCGTCTTCTTAACTTAAGCTTGAAAATGCTTCTTGTTGGGGTTCTGATTAAGGATGCCAAAGAGATTGCCCAGTTAGAAAGGCTTTTTATGTTGCACCACAAGACTCAATAATTAATGATAGAATAGTAGATTCATGTAGATTCATGATCAGTCATCGGATGTTTTTTTTTTTTAAAAATAGACTCTAATCTAATTAGATAATTCCAGTATATTTAAGTTTAATTGTTTATTTTGAAAAGTTGTATTTTACAGTTCATTATGAGGACTGTCACAGGAAAATGTTTCTGTAACAGCAAATATAACACAATTGGAATGGGCAAGTTTGTTGATAGAAAAAATGTGTTTTTGGTTGTTTTGCCAAATGATGAAAATATAAGAGGAAAAATCTTAGCTTTTAAAGACAGTATAATTGTGTAACATCAACACAATTGTGTCCCATAATACAGCTTATGTTATGTCTGCGAGTGTTTACGTAAGTGCCAGGCACCGAAAATCACAGACCAAACCAGTTCCTGTCCACAGCGCAGCATTGTGTTAAAATTCCTGGCGTACACACATGGAGCCATTAGCCTCATTGAAATATTCCTGTAAAGATATGAGAAACCAATAAACAAAATTACTAAAACATATTGAATTGTGAATTGCTAATGGTCACATTAATAGAAATCACAAAACACATTTGACTAGTTGTTTGTTGTTGAATGAGCTGCTCAGATTTTCAGTATATGTGTATTACTCAAGGAAAATATCTACATAATGCAATGACCAGCTTATTGAAGTCTCTAGAAAATCAGCTGTTGTGGCATAGTGGCTAATGCTAATGGCTGACAACTAGCAAGTTGCTGGTTTGAGCATGGGCCATGGGATTTACTTGCATGATATATTCAGGCATTTGTTCTATCTGCATCTCTCTCAGATTGATGCATTCCAGCATATGCAGCACTTTGTGCAGGGGATGCAACAGCAAGCACAACACGCCATCGCAGCCGATGACCAGCAGCACAAACTGGAGCTGCACAAACTAATGGCACGGTAAGTACAGCTCACAACCATATGTTAAATCTTTGTTAAACGTGTTTAAAGGGTTAGTTTACCCAAAAAAGAAAATTCTATCATTAATTACTCACCCTCATGTCGTTCCACACCCGTAAGACCTTCGTTCATCTTCGGAACACAAATTAAGATATTTTTGATGAAATCAAGAGGTATATGACTCGTCCATAGACAGCAATGTAACACACTCAAGGTCCAGAAAGGTACTAAAGACATCATTAAAACAGTCGACATGACTACAGTGGTTCAACCTTAATATTATGTAGCGACGGAGATCACGTGACCCACCGGTAATAATGGCGGTGTAGTTCGATTGCTCCCTGACTCGGTATCCCTTATATACTTGTTCTCAGTTAAACCACCAACACTTGGTTAGTTTTGGTTGCTCTACTCACGGTGCAACGAATGAGGATGGCAAAATGTCAATTAACGTTGACTTCTCCAGAGAAAAAGAGAGTTAAAGATCCTAACGTTCCTGAGGGGGAACTTCGCGCCATTGTTGCAGATGAGCTAAAGATGCACCTCGGCTTCGTCAGGGAACTGTTTAAGGAAGAATTCGCCCCGATCGCGGATGGACTTGGAGTCCTGGAAGAGGATGTTCGTCTGATAAGAAATAACTTTGACAACATGCAGGCTGCTCTCCGTAACACAAAAAAAGACACTGTGGAAATCAAGGTAGTAGTGGACTCCCTTCAGGAAAAGTTGGCGAGAATTGAAGACAAAAGCCGCCAGTCTAATGTCCGTTTAGTGGGACTTAAAGAGGGTGTAGAAGGAGATGACCCTCTACGATTTATACAAAATCACCCTATTTTTTCAAGAATTATTACGTTTAGTTTTAAATTTGGAAGACTGTCTTGTGGTTTTAGGGGGCGATTTTAATGCTGTGTTGGATCCTCAGCTAGATAGATCTCAGGCCTCTAAGGCTGATTCAGTGATTACTGGATGCTTTAACTCATTTTTGCGACACTCTAACATATGTGATGTCTGGCGTCTGCAAAATGACGGTGCCAGGGACTATACATTCTTTTCAGCTCGTCATAAGAGCTATTCAAGGATAGACTATTTACTTATGTCCCCTTCTCTTATTCCATTTATTAGTAAAGTTGATATTCTGCCACTTCTTTTATCTGATCATTCCCCTGTAATTACTACCCTAACACCTGTATCGTTGGGCTCCAGACCCAACCGCTGGAGATTTAACACCTCCCTGTTACAGGACTGTACTTTTGTGGCTGAATTACGAAGCTCTTTGAAGGAATTTTTGCAGATTAACACTGATTCAGCCTCTAACCCTCAAGTATTGTGGGAAACCACTAAGTGTTTTATTAGGGGTAAATGTATAAGTTTTTCATCTTTTAGTAAAAAGCGTAGAGAGAGTCGTAAAATTGAATTAGAAAAACAAATTGATCTGCTAGAGAAGGAATTAAAAGGTAAATTTAGTGATATCAAAGCCAAAGAATTAAATGTTCTTAAATCAGAATTAAAATCTATATATTTGCATAGAGCTGAATTTATTATACATCGTACTAGGCAATCTTATTATTTCTATGGAGAACGCCCCTCTAAGCTTTTGGCTTTAGGGTTGAAGGATGGTGAATCCAAAGCCAGTATATCTGCTATTAGACATGAGGGTTCAGTGTATACTCAACCTAAGGATATAAATAAAGTGTTTGAATCATATTATCAACAGTTGTATACTTCAGAATCCAGCACTGATCCAACAAATTTTGATTTATTCCTTAAGCATTTAAATCTCCCTAAATTGAATGATTCTCAGCGTGATATACTGGACAATTCTTTTGACAATTGAAGAATTAAAATCTGCCCTGGATTCCATGAGCAATAATAAAGCTCCTGGCTTAGATGAGATTCCCCAGGAGTTATTGAAGATATTATGGGACATAGTGGCTCCACTGATACTTAATTCTTTTAGTTTTGCTTTAGAAAAAGGTGCTCTACATAGAGACCAAAACACAGCTTTAAATACTTTACTGTTGAAGAAAGGAAAGGATCCCCTTGAGTGTTCTAGTTACAGGCCAATTAGCCTCCTATCCACAGATTCAAAGCTAATGGCAAAAGTTTAGGCCTTAAGATTGGATCGGTGTGTAGGAGACTTGATCAAGTATGATCAGTCAGGTTTTTTAAGGGGGAGATTTGCTGCAGACAACATACGTAGGCTTCTTCATATTATTCAACAAGCAGACACCTATATAGCTTCCTCTGCAATCCTCTCTTTGGATGCAGAGAAAGCTTTCGACAGAATTGAGTGGAATTTTTTGTGGTCTGTCCTGAAGCATTTTGGGTTTGGTTCTTTTTTCCTGCATGCTGTCAAAACTATCTATTTTGAGTGTTCAGCAAGAGTACTTACTGGTCCCCATATCTCTCCTTCCTTCTGCCTAGGCAGGGGTACTCGTCAAGGATGTCCCCTCTCACCCTTGCTTTTTAATTTATCATTAGAGCCTTTGGCCCAAGCGATTAGACAATGCTCTGCAATAGTTCCTATAAGCTGTATGAATACGACCCATAAAATTTCAGTCTATGCTGACGATATTCTTTTGTATCTATCAGATATCACAGATTCTGTTAGTGAATGCTTAAAATTATTCGATACATTCGGTAAATTGTCTGGTTACAAAATTAATTGGAGCAAATCCATACTTCTGCCCCTTAATATAGCTGCTAAATCAGAGATTCAGGCCTTACCCGCTATGATTCCAATTACCGACCAGTTTAATTATCTGGGGATTAGAGTTTTTTCTTCACTTTAACACATTGCTAAATGGAACTATCAGTCTCTTCTTGATAAGATTAAAAGCAATCTTCTGTGTTGGTCTCCACTCTGTTTGGCTCTTCATGGTAGGATAGCCACTGTTAAGATGAATATACTTCCGAGGTTGAGCTTTTTATTTTCTACGTTACCTCTGGCACCACCTATTGGTTACTTTAAAGAGCTTAATACAGTGGTATCAAAATTCTTATGGAATAATAAACGGCCTAGAATTCGTCTTAAATCTATGTACCGGCTGAAACCCCATGGTGGCTTATCGCTACCAGATTTTTGGTCCTATTATTTAGCATACCAAGTGAGACCACTTAGGACTTGGATTGATGTTGACTCTCCTGTGTCATGGCGGGCCTTAGAAAATAATATTATTTACCCATTGCGTCTACAGGATTTACCTTTTACTGGAATACCTAAGAAGGTTTTGGAAAAGTTTGGTCCAATTATATGTCATTCTATTAAAATCTGGAAAGTGGCAGAAAAGATCACGGGAGCTTCAGATTCCTATAGCAATTCTACCCCCATTTGGCATAACAGTAACCTCTGTACAGGTAATAAACCGTTTATTTCTAAATGCTGGGTTGAACGTGGTATTTATACCCTAAAAGATCTGTACAATGATTATGGGCTTAAGTCCTTTCAGATCCTACAAGTTGAATTCTCTCTCCAAGGATTTTCCTTCTTTTTGTATTTAGGATTAAGATCTGCACTAAAAGCTTATGGAGTACCCTGGTCGACTAAAATATCTCCTCACTTTATGATAGATTGGATAGACTCTAGTAGGGATTCTAAAGGTATTGTGAGTATAATTTATAAATCACTTGTGCTACGACAGTACTCAAACATTCCGACTGAGGACTTCTGGGAGAGAGACCTTAACACCGTGATTAATTGGGACTCTGTCTGGGGGAATTGTTTTGCTACCTCAAAAAATCCGGCCCACCAAATTATTCATTATAAATTAATTCATAAGGCATATGCCACTCCCTGTTTACTATATAAAATGAAAAGAAAGTCTGATCCTTTTTGTCACTTGTGTAGCAGCGCAAGCCCCTAGGTACATATATGCATATGTTCTGGGACTGTTTTCGAATTGAGCAGTTCTGGTCTTCGGTCCGGGACTTATTGATAGATCTTTTGAAGACTCAGATCCAAAAGGACCCTCTGGTTTTTCTTTTGCTAGATGACTCTTCACTATCACTGTCTGTCAATCAAAAGAGGATTCTATCAGCTGCCCTTACTGCTGCTAAAAAGGTTATCCTGAAACTGTGGTTGGACCCATCTACCCCAGCTATGTCCACTTGGATGTCCTATTTGCTGGACATTGCTCTTTTGGAGAGCACCACAGCTAAAATGCATGGCACCACCAGAAGGACAATACAATTTTGGTTGGACCTTATTGAGACTTTATCAAAAATGTTGAAATCTTGATATATTATTTTTTATTTATTAAGTCTTATTGTATGTCTTTTTCTTATGATTGTGGGTGGATCTTGGGCTCTTTGTAAATAAACTTAAAATGTTTAATAAATAAAGAATCACAAAAAAAAAAATATTATGAAGCGATGAGAATACTTTTTGTGCGCAAAAACAAAATGAAAATAACGACTTTATTCAACAATCTCTTCTCTTCCCTGTCATTATCCTTAAGCAGGTGACACAGTAAACACAGTGAAGGCTTCCGTGTTTACGTCTGAATGCCGGCTCAGTATTGGCCAAAGCTGCACACGTGAGCAGCACGACACATGCATGTGATGCTGACGCAGGAGCCGGCTAATAATAAGTCAGCATTCTGACGTGAAAGTCGTTATTTTTGTTTTGTTTTTGCGCACAAAAAGTATTCTTGTCGCTTCATAAAATTAAGGTTGAACCACTGCAGTCACGTCAACGGTTTTAACAATGTCTTTAGTACATTTCTGGACCTTGAAAGTGTTGATTACATTGCTGTCTATGGACGAGTCATATACCTCTTGGATTTCATCAAAAATATTTTAATTTGTGTTCCCGAAGATGAACAAAGGTCTTACGGGTGTGGAACGACATGAGGGTGAGTAATTAATGACAGAATTTTCATTTTTGGGTGAACTAACCCTTTAATAACAAATATAACTTTATCAATACTTGAAAATCATTCGTTAATTTAAGTAATATCTTTTCATGTAATTTAATTATAATCAAATTATTTTGATTTTGAGATTGTTTTAAATACATTCTGTTTAAACAAAATTGGAAGAGAAGATATTAAACAGTACATTTCAATGTTACAATGTATTCATTTTATTGTTGACAAAAGAGTAAAACCTGAAATGCATTTTTGCAGCAATTCCAAACTTTCACTACATCTTCACAATAAGCCAACTAAAATGATTCATATTCTTTTAGTTTCTCTACTCAGTATTTTTAAAGATAATTATATTTAATTTATTTAAATAATGTAATTATTATTAATTGTTGTATTTAAATATTATATTTAAATTATATTATAAAAATATAACACATAAAAAAAAACAAAGAGTACCAAAAATGAAAGTATCGCTATCGGACTCAAGTGGTATCGGTCCATCCCTACTGATAAATAATAATTACATGTCATCATAAAAATGTAATTACAATGCCTAGTAATTGCTTGAGTTACAGATAGCAGTCAACAAAGCATTAGCAACACCAGCAAATTGTTTTTGTGTCGAGACACTACAACTTAGCAGAGCTTTCCGAGCTGCAGACATAGATGACACACCCACTGGCCAAAGGTTGCAGCTCAGAAAAATCCCGAGCACAGCAATAGAAGAATAAAAAAAAGAATATACAGTCAGAGGACAATATCTTTGTTCTGTATGAACAAACATCACACAATTCTAGTGGATCATAAGTAATGATTGAGAGGAATGTGACTGAGTGAACTAAGAAAGAATGCAATGACAAAAGAAATAAATCATTTTTTGTTTGTAGTTTATTTAAAATATAGTTATAAATGAGAGTTAAAGACACATTTTGAGTACACAGTTATACCTGGAAATTGAGTGCCACTTGAAAGTTTATGAACCCCTTTGCAGAATCTGTAAAAATGTGAAAAATTTTAACAAAATAAGAGATATTTTTTATTTAGTACTGTCCTGAGTAAGATATTTTACATAAAAGATGTTTACATATAATTCACAAGACAAAAAAATAGCTGAATTTATTAAAATGACCCCATTCAAAAGTTTGTGAACCATTGATTCCTAATACTGTGTGTGGTTACCTGGATGATCCACGACTGTTTTTTTGTTTTGTGATGGTTGTTCATAAGTCCCTTGTTTGTTCTGAGCAGTTAAATTGCCCAGCGTTCTTCATAAAAATCCTCCAGGTCCTGCAGATTCTTCAGATTTCAAGCATTTTTTGCATATTTGAACCCTTTCCAGCAGTGACTGTATGATTTTGAGATCCATCTGTTCACAGGACAGGGACTCAAACACAACTATTAAAAAAGGTTCAAACATTCACTGATGCTCCAGAAGGAAACACGATGCATTAAGAGCCGGGTGGTGAAAACTTTTTGAATTTGAAGATCAAGGTAAATTGTACTTAATTTGTCATGTAGGTATCTTCTGTTGCTTCCAAAGGGCAGTACTAAATGAAGAAAATTGATATTTAAACAAAATAAGAAAAATTTGGACATCTTCATCCTGTTCAAAAGTTTTCACCCCTGACTCTTAATGCATTGTGTTTCCTTCTGGAGCATCAGTGAATGTTTGAACCTTTTTTAATAGTTGTGTTTGAGTCCCTCAATTGTCCTCAGTGTGAATAGATGGATCTCAAAATCATACAATCACTGCTGGAAAGGGTTCAAATATGCAAAAGATGCTGGAAATCTGAAGAATCTGCAGGATCAGGAGGATTCTTCTGAAGAACAGAGCTCAGTTTAACTGCTCGGAGCAAACAAGGGACTCATGAACAACCATCACAAAACAAAAAAAACAGTCGTAGATCATCCAGGTAACCACACACAGTATTAGGAATCAATGGTTCACAAACTTTTAAACGGGATCATTTTAATAAATTCAGCTATTTTTTGTCTTGTGAATTATATGTAGACATCTTTTATGTAAAATATCTTAATCAGGAGAGTACTAAATAAAAAATAACATGCATTTTATATTATCTCTTTTATTTTGTTAAAATTTTTCACATTTTCACAGATTCTGCAAGGGGTTCACAAACTTTCAAGTGGCACTGTAAATCCAAGTTAAAAAAAAAAAACTTTCCTGCTTCCAGTCAGTGATCTCATTATCATATGCATGCAGTCCAATGTGGGCAATATCTGGTCCAGAGGTGTAAAGTATTTGAGTAAATGTAATTAGTTACTGTACTTAAGTATTTTTTGGCTACTCTGTAGTTGTACTGAGTATCAAAGATATTGGCAACTTTTACTCTCTATTTGACTACATTTTTGAACAAGTAAATGTACTTTTTACTCCAATACATTTCTGATGAGTAATGCAATTACACATTACATTTTGCATGGCACCTAACTTTTTCTGCAGCAGATTGTTTCTGATATAAAGAAGCGATATCGCCATCTAAGAGCATTGAAGGTACTATATCTTGTGCGTTTTGCCTTTACTCACCCAAACTTGTCAACAAGGATACTTTACGTGAATGTGAATGCATTAGCAGGTAGTTGCTGATCGCAGGTGGTTGATTTTTGAGATGAGGAAATGACTGCAGCTGGTGATGAGGCTCAAACCAGCACAAACAGTAGACTTTGACTATTTAATTTTATTTAACATTATTTTATTTCTGCAAGCCATATCACCCTGTAGCCCAAGACTGGTTGCCCACTGAAGCTAAGCAGGGCTGAGCCTGGTTAGTACCTGGATGGGAGACCTCCTGGGAAAACTAGGTTGCTGCTGGAAGAGGTGTTAGTGAGGCCAGCAGGGGGTGCTCACCCTGTGGTCTGTGTGGGTGATAACACCCCAGTATAGTGATGGGGACACTATACTGTCAAAAAGCACCGTCCTTCGGATGAGACGTTAAACCGAGGTCCTGACTCTCTGTGGTCGTTAAAAATCGCAGGATGTCCTTCGAAAAGAGTAGGGGTGTAACCCTGACATCCTGGCCAAATTTGCCTATTGGCCTCTGTCCATCATGGCCTCCTAATCATCCCTATATACTGATTGGCTTCATCACTCTGTCTCCTCTCCACCAATGCGCTGGTGTGTGGTGGGCGTTCTGGCGCAATATGGCTGCCGTCGCATCATCCAGGTGAATGCTGCACATTGGTGGTGGTTGAGGAGATTTCCCCCTTCCATATGTAAAAGCGCTTTGAGTACCCAGGAGAGTGCTATGTAAATGTAAGGCATTATTATTATTATTATTTAATTATCCGCTATATTGACGAGCCTTTTGAAGGATGGTTTACTTATGACCTTTTTGTGCACTTGAGCTTTACTGAGACTTGAGAGTTTGTAGACATTTAAAAGGTTGTTGTGTCGACCTTGATTTATTGCAGTATTGAACTTGATTTCACATCTTACAAATCAATTGTTTCTTATTTTCACTGGCATGTCTCTCAGGACTTGTGCATCTCTGAGCCTACATTCAGCATGAGTAAAATACTTAAGTACTGTTAAAATCAGATACTTTAAGACTTTTACTCAAGTCGTATTGGAATTGGTTACTTGTAACTTATAATGGAGTCATTTTTGATGTAAGGTATCTGTACTTTTACTCAAGTATGGTTTTCAGGTATTCTTTACACCTCTGATCTGGTCACTATGATTCTCAAATCTGTGAGATAATTCACTCACTCTCTGTTGCACTGATCGCCTCAGAATTTGCATTTGAATAGTGTGTGCGCTCCGTGGGCATGGCCGCGGCCGCATTAGTGGATAATGAGATGACTCTCGAACGACTGACATTTCTCTCTTTTCAAACAGACTAAATAAACAGAATATTTGTTTTTGATTTGACTTACATGATTTAAAACCTGATATTTCAATGTTTCTTTGGACATATGTCTCATGTTTGTGTGATTAGTATTCTCTAAGTTACAGTTCATTTTCTGAGGACTATCAGAAAGTACTTCATTCAGATAGAGATGGCAGGTCGTGCATCATGTTAGTTTTCTTTATTTTGCACAAAGCACAACATTTTGTTTTTACTGTGAGTGAACACAAATAAAAATACATTCCACAGTTTTTAATAATATATAACTCTTATTTGTATGTCCAAAATTGCCGGAGTAAAGGCGCCGACGACTTAACCGACTCCAGAGTGTTAATAATTGTCCATTTTTTTATTTCATTGAACATTCTTTTGGCAATACTTTTCTTTATTGAATAAAATCTAAGTTTTTATTGTCTGCAATTCTCTCATCTTTATTCATTAGCATGTCTGCTAAGCTAATGACACAAAAATATTGGGTATAATATTCAATTATTGATTCTTCTAACTACTGTGTGAAAAATAAGTACATTTGTGGTTGATTTCAGCCCACAGTTTTAGAATTTGACCAAAATGAGGTATTAGCATAAGGGTGCTCTGCTCTCTTACTTTTGGAACATCCTTATTGTCAAGAGCATGTTTTTGATGCCTTAAAATAGGTGGACAGGCCTTGACAATAAAGATGAAAAGGACCTTAAGATAAATGCTTCAGATGAAGTTTTGAGCTGCAAATCATACTGTATCTTCAAATTCATTTGAAATTCACATTCATTTGAAGTCCATACATACAGAACAAATATAATGATTGCATGCCTTATGACAGTAAACTTTTTTACACTATTTTTTTTTATACTTCTCTGTTAACAGTAAGGAGCAATTTGCAACTCATTTGCCCCTTTTGAGACCTGTGTTGCTGTAACACTTACTTTCAGTGAAGATTCCTGGACTTAGCTGTAAAAAACCACAAGATACATTTCAATTTTTCCAAGATACATTTCAGTTTGATTAATCATCCACATGGGCCATTGGACCTTGATGATTGCCACTAGTTTGCTGCATTTTCATTTGTATCTTTGTTCTATTGTATTTTTTGTACTATTGCTTGTGATTTGTTGTTGTTGTTTTTAATTTATTACTTAATGTCAAGTTATATAGACGGGTTTCTGTGCAACATCATCACAGAGATGCGCGCACAACTAGGGGGCAGAAAGCAGCACTCTTTACGGCATATCTAGCAGAAACAGAGATGACATGGAGCTGTTGTGCTGTAAACTGCACTATCCGCCAAAAAGATTAATTTAAAATGTTCAATATTCCGAGAGGATCACATGCCTTTGCTAAAAACAGAAAGAGATTATTATTATATTATATTATATTATATTATTATTATGTCTATAAGTGTATATATCGGGCCGTATGATTGCTGGCCACTTGGACATGTGATCCATTCGTGGTCTGAAATAGCGTAGGGATCTGGTAATGTCTCACCATTACTAAGAGTTCATTTCTTAATATAATCAGCAGAGTCGATTATATAATCAGCAATACCTAGGCTTCCAAAGTAATTGATGCTAGCCATTTCCTCACTGTCACACACCTAGCTAGCTGTCACACATCTCATGTCTTGTACAGTATGTTTACAGTATCAAATTTCTTTTAAATGTGGCGGGTCGTGACATAGTCTTGTCGTAAACATTTAGGGTAGAAAGGCTCAACAACCAACAAAACCAGGTAAGTTCACAAATTCATAGGGTATGTCAGGTTTTTATGATTAGCAAACTTAGTTGGACAATTTCATTCAGAGCCCTGATGACTAACGTTATAACTTAGCCTACTAGTCAACTGTTGTTAGCTAAAGTTTTACATAATGTTATATTATTATGCAAATGAAACACAAACAGTTCCAACTCTAAAATGGCAGTTTATTATTTAGTCAACAAGAATTTACAAACAATGCGAAATCTACGTTAATTACAATGGTTGATTAACGTTACAATCTTCTACAGGTGTTATGCCAAGTTCTGCATAACGTTACATGCCAAGAATTTCATGCACCTCCAAGTACTGTGTAAAAACTATATAATATTCTTTGTGGGGTTTATTAATGGTGATAAATAATTCAAAAGAACAGATTTTGTAGGCTACCTGCAGAGATTTGCATCCACCTCTTTTGCATCCACCTGTTAGCGGTTTTGCCCCCTGAATGCGCGCACATTCAGTATTGTTTGTATACAAGAAACCCGTCTATAGGGATTCTCAGCCTCAATGTACGGAAGCCCTAAACGGCCATGGATTATTATTTTTTTCTATCTTGTTTTGTCATGATCACGACTTAATTTTCTCGTGATCTCAAGATAACAAAAGTTGTTTTGTTGTGATCATGACTTAATTTTCTCGTGATCTCGAGATAACAAAAGTTGTTTTGTCGTGATCACGACTTATTTTCTCGTGATCTCGAGATAACAAAAGTTGTTTTGTCGTGATCACAACTTAATTTTCCCGTGATCTCGAGATAACAAAAGTTGTTTTCTCGTGATCTCGAGATAACAAAAGTTGTTTTCTCGTCATCTCGACATAAAAGTTCTTTTTACAGTGATTGATTCTGAAACACACTGTACCGGATTCTACTGTTGCTATAGTAACGAACACAACTTTCACGCGCATCTGATCGACGGATAAATCATGCGCTCTTATATCGTGTGGATATTTCAGCAAAATGTTTACTTCACTTAATAATAAAGTTTACAATAAATAAATACATATAGGCTAATCAATCACTGTTCAATAAATGTACACAAAACATTTTATTTGTGTAATTAACATGTTTAATGATCAACAGAGCATTCAACATCTCAAGCGCAGCCAGAGATGTTAAAGATACACAATAAGGTGCAAACAGAATACTATACAGTGACATCAAAATTAGTTTTAATAAGCAATAAGTTTAGTATCACACCAAACTATTGCGGTCGTGAAACTGTGGTGAGTCATGCACTAGTCAGAACGATAACAGATACACTTTCAAGCAAAATAATCATATTCAAGCATTTAACAGTTAAGTTAAGTACTCGCCTCATCCCGTGTCTGAATTATCACTGAAAATGTATTCTTCCATTGATTTCGGAAGATGTTCTGAAAATTACTTCTGTCTTTGAAAAGGTTCATATTTTGATACTGATTTTAAGTGGTAATTAGGGTGTTTAACTTGGTGACTACAACACAAACACAACATACACATACCAGTAACGAGCGAGTTGAAGTTTCCTGGTAGTCTGGGCTTCTTGCCCACATAGCCATCAAATTCTGTCCCCCACGAAAAAACAACTAATAAATGAATGAAGCCATATACTTTTAGTGGAATGCTGTCCCTGCTTTCTTGGTTGTTTAGGCAAGATTATTTGTGTAGTGGTAACTGGAAATACACAAGACATTTTCCACATTTTTCAAATGTGTTTCTCCTCTGTGCAGGTGTTTTCTGAAGCTGGGGGAGTGGCAACTCAGCCTTCAGGGTATCAATGAGAGTACCATCCCTAAAGTGTTACAATATTACAGTCACTCAACGGAGCATGATCGCAACTGGTACAAGGTATGTTAACTTCACAAACTTTAAATGTATGTGGTTAAATCTCATGAAACCTGTCAAGAACATGTCCACGTTGTCACCCCAAAATCTTCATTCATCCTCATTAGATGTTTGATATCAAGTATTTTTTTAAATACTTAAAAATTTAAATAATACGGTGTGAGACAACAAATACAAATCTTTTTTTAAATTAGAAATAACAATGTAGGACTTAATAATTTTAGGAAACATTTAAAACAATAAAAAGAGAATGTAAAGTAAATCTATATTATATTTTAATCATATTAAAAGCACCATCACACTAATATGTAAGTGTGATACTGCTTTCATACAACAGTTAATAAATAAGCAATTAGCAAGCAGTGAAAATTGTTTTAAACAAAACCAAAGCAGGATTTTACCTTAAAGGGTTAGTTCACCCAAAAATGAAAATTCTGTCATTAATCACTCACCCTCATGTCGTTCCACACCCGTAAGACCTTCATTCATCTTTGAAACACAAATTTAGATATTTTTGATAAAATCCAATGGCTCAGTGAGGCCTCCATTGACAGCAAGATAATTAACACTTTCAAATGCCCAGAAAGCTTCTAAAGACATATTTAAAACAGTTCATGTGACTACAGTGGTTCAACCTTAATGTTATGAAGCAATGAGAATATTTTTTATTCGCCAAAAAATCAAAATAAAGACTTTATTCAACAATATCTAGTGATGGGCGATTTCAAAACACTGCTTCATGAAGCTTCGAAGCTTTACGAATCTTTTGTTTCGAATCAGTGGTTCGGAGCGTGTATCAAACTGCCAAATTCACATGAACCATTGAAATTTCGAAACGTTTTGAAACACTTATGACGTAACAAAGCCTTGTTTACTGAAATCACCTGACTTTAGCAGTTTGATACATATTTGTATTTATGTACAGTACTGTGCAAAATTTTTAGGCACGTCAGTATTTTTACCCCCAAAAAGGGTTTTAAGCCTGTTACTTATATATTTTGCTGTAGTGTGTCAGTAGGAAATATCAGTTCACATTTCCAAACATTCTTTTTGCCATTAATTTTAATAATCCAGTGAGATTTTTGTTTGCACAAGGAGTCTGACAACAGCCGGTGCTCCACAATGATAACTGATCTCACCATCATCAAATACGTCTGTGATTACATGAAGAAACAGATGAAACTGAGACAAACTACATCCAGAAGAACTGTGGCCGTGTCTCCAAGACACTTGAAGAAACCGACCTGCAAAGCTACCTGAAAAACGATGCGCAAGTGTACATGGACAAAAGCTGTTTTAAACGCAAAGGGTGGTCACACCAAATATTGATTTGATTTGGTTAATATAAGTTAAGTGATAAATAAAATCTATTTATGACAGTATTTTTGAAAGCATCCTCACTTTACAGCATTTTTACACAAGTGCCTATAACTTCTCACAGTACTGTAGCTTTGTAGGTTTTTTCAAGCATCTTGGAGACACAGCCACAGTTCTTCATGATTTAGTTTGTCTCAGTTTCAGCAGGATAATGCGCCCTGCCACAAAGCAAAAATGGTTCAGGAATGGTTTGAGGAGCACAACAACGAGTTTGAGGTGTTGACTTGGCCTCCAAATTTCCCAGATCTCAATCTAATCGAGCATCCGTGGGATGTGCTGAACAAACAAGTCCGATCCATTGAGGCCCCACCTCGCACATCTTGGTGCCAGATACCACAGCACACCTTCAGGGTTCTAGTGAAGTCCATGCCTCAACGGGTTAGGGCTGTTTTGGCAGCAAAAATGGGACCAACACAATATTAGGAAGGTGGTCATAATGTTATGCCTGATCTCTCTGTGTGTGTGTGCGTGTATATATATGTATATATATATATATATATATATATATATATATATATATATATATATGTATGTATGTGTATATATATATATATATATATATATATATAATCATTACAAAGCAGTGATGTTTTAGCATAATTCAGATATTATAGCTTTTATTATTATTTTGAATTAGTTCTTATTTTTAGTTTCCATTTTCATTTTAGAAAAGGTTTTAGTAATTTTTTGTTTTTGTCATTTTTATTAGTTTTTATTTTTTTAATGTCTATATATCTTGTTTTTTTTTGTTTTTTTTTTCAGTTTTAGTTATTGTAGTCCATCAAGTTAAATTTAATTTAAAAAAATGTAGCTGAAATAAAATGTTTTAAGTTTTTTGTTTAATATGTTATTTATTTCAGTTAAATAACATATTAAACAAACTATTTTATTTCATAAAAATGTTTTTATGGTTTTTGTTTTAGTTAGCTTTTTCATTAAGCTTAAATTGATCTCCAAATATGATTGGTGAATTTTATAATGTTAAAATGTTTTTTTTAACATTATAAAATTCACCAATCATATTTTGTTTTAAATTTAATCAATAGAATAATAATTTGAATAATGATAAGAAGAATTAGAATAAAAAAATACTATAAGGACTATAAGGATGTAATCAAATGCAATCAGTAACAGCAAAATCCTTTTGCACTATACATTCTTTGCACATCAAAACATTAAAACTTGTTAATCATTATTAATTATTTTAATCTACAACCTCAAAACATAAGCTACATTTGAAAAAAGCATTTTATATAAAAAAGCATGTGGTTTGCCTAGTGTTCTGTCTATATGTTTGTAGCAAATTATCCCAAAAATGGAAATATGTATAATTAACTATGATCAATAAAAGTATTTGGATCAAGTAACTGATTTGGGAGATTCTTGATATACATATATACATATTTATACATATATAAATATGTGTGTGTATATATATATATATATATATATATATATATATATATATATATATATATATACACGCACACAGTGGGTACAGAAAGTATTCAGACCCCCTTAAATTTTTCACTCTTTGTTATATTGCAGCCATTTGCTAAAATCATTTAAGTTCATTTTTTTCCTCATTAATGTACACACAGCACCCCATATTGACAGAAAAACACAGAATTGTTGACATTTTTGCAGATTTATTTAAAAAAGAAAAACTGAAATATCACATGGTCCTAAGTATTCAGACCCTTTGCTCAGTATTTAGTAGAAGCACCCTTTTGATCTAATACAGCCATGAGTCTTTTTGGGAAAGATGCAACAAGTTTTTCACACCTGGATTTGGGGATCCTCTGCCATTCCTCCTTGCAGATCCTCTCCAGTTCTGTCAGGTTGGATGGTAAACGTTGGTGGACAGCCATTTCTAGGTCTCTCCAGAGATGCTCAATTGGGTTTAAGTCAGGGCTCTGGCTGGGCCATTCAAGAACAGTCACGGAGTTGTTGTGAAGCCACTCCTTCGTTATTTTAGCTGTGTGCTTAGGGTCATTGTCTTGTTGGAAGGTAAACCTTCGACCCAGTCTGAGGTCCTGAGCACTCTGGAGAAGGTTTTCGTCCAGGATATCTCTGTACTTGGCCGCATTCATCTTTCCCTCGATTGCAACCAGTCGTCCTGTCCCTGCAGCTGAAAAACACCCCCACAGCATGATGCTGCCACCACCATGCTTCACTGTTGGGACTGTATTGGACAGGTGATAAGCAGTGCCTGGTTTTCTCCACACATACCGCTTAGAATTAAGGCCAAAAAGTTCTATCTTGGTCTCATCAGACCAGAGAATCTTATTTCCCACCATCTTGGAGTCCTTCAGGTGTTTTTTCATGTGTCTTGCACTGAGGAGAGGCTTTCGTCGGGCCACTCTGCCATAAAGCCCCGACTGGTGGAGGGCTGCAGTGATGGTTGACTTTCTACAACTTTCTCCCATCTCCCGACTGCATCTCTGGAGCTCAGCCACAGTGATCTTTGGGTTCTTCTTTACCTCTCTCACCAAGGCTCTTCTCCCCCGATAGCTCAGTTTGGCCAGACGGCCAGCTCTAGGAAGGGTTCTGGTCATCCCAAACGTCTTCCTTTTAAGGATTATGGAGGCCACTGTGCTCTTAGGAACCTTAAGTGCAGCAGAAATTTTTTGGTAACCTTGGCCAGATCTGTGCCTTGCCACAATTCTGTCTCTGAGCTCTTCAGGCAGTTCCTTTGACCTCATGATTCTCATTTGTTCTGACATGCACTGTGAGCTGTAAGGTCTTATATAGACAGGTGTGTGGCTTTACTAATCAAGTCCAATCAGTATAATCAAACACAGCTGGACTCAAATGAAGGTGTAGAACCATCTCAAGGATGATCAGAAAAAATGGACAGCACCTGAGTTAAATATATGAGTGTCACAGCAAAGGGTCTGAATACTTAGGACCATGTGATATTTCAGTTTTTCTTTTTTAATAAATCTGCAAAAATGTCAACAATTCTGTGTTTTTCTGTCAATATGGGGTGCTGTGTGTACATTAATGAGGAAGAAAAATGAACCTAAATGATTTTAGCAAATGGCTGCAATATAACAAAGAGTGAAAAATTTAAGGGGGTCTGAATACTTTCCGTACCCACTGTATATATATATATATATATAGTATTAAAAGAGATTATTTGTCTGTTTCAAATTGAATGAAGTTCAACAAGAATTGAACGATTGAACTATGGTATATCATGCCCCCCTACACTTCCGTACAGGTTATGGTTACAAAACTCTTTCTCCACCTCCCTACACTCATATTTTGAGTGTGAATGATTGGCCAAAAAAGCGAAAACACAAAATAAAGTTAAAGATAAATTTTATTGCTAGCTTTATTTATTTATTTATTTATTTATTTATTCATTCATTCATTTCAAAATTTCTGTAGATATCATGTTAATACCATTGAAAAAGCAACAAGAATGTCCAAACTGTGAACTCTGTGAGAACAAAAAAGTGTTCCACATCAGTCGATGAGTATTTTTTTAATAATGTTAAAATGGCTTAATTTTTATTAATTTGATTATGAGTCAGCACATGCATAGTGAGCCTGCATAGTGAGTTTGGCTGTGATTTGTGATTTTGTCTCATCATCTAGCCATGTCACATCTGTTGTGCTTGTCGCTGGAATTTTATTGCATTGTGTCTGGTTATCGCATCATGTCTGGTTAAATTGCAGCCTTTTTAAATGTAAAAAAAATCATGTCAAATCCTTTTCCACCTTTAATACAATATTAAAAACCAACTAATTCAAATAACAGACAAAAACTTTTAAGGAAAAAATAAAGAAAGTAGAATTTTAAGAGTAAAATACTTAAAATAACCTGGCTGCACAAGTGTGCACACCCTTCATCTAATACTTGATTTAATTACTTTTTGCTTTTAATACAACTGCCAAACTTTTTTTGAATAAGAGTCTATCAACTCATCAAACTTTTCAACAACTTGTTTTTTAAAAAAATTTTCCCACTCCTTGCAAAAGAGCTTCAAATCATATTGAGGGGGGATCTCCTGTGTACATCCCTTTTCAAGTCATTCAAGGCTTTTTTTTTTTTTTTTTTTTTGGATTGTTTACAGCTCAATGTTATTTATCCTGTAGCTGTCTCTTTGCAGTTTACAATTTTTTCACTATCACATGGATTGAAAAAAGCAAGCTAACCACAATAAACTGTTCAGTAAAGTTATTTGTGTTTGGATCTGTAATGTTTTCAATTTTGTCAAAATCTGAGATAAAAGATATTGCCTCTGCAGGCCTGGCACGCTTGGGCAGTAATGAACTTTGAGGCTGTGCTTCACTACAAGCACCAGAACCAGGGCCGGGATGAGAAAAAAAAACTACGACACGCAAGCGGTGCCAGTGCCAACAGCGAAGCCAGTAACAGTGACAGTGAGGCAGACAGCACAGAGCACAGTCCTGTACCCTCCCCTGGACAGAAGAAAGTCAATGAGGTGAGGAACAACCAAAGCCAGACATAAACACTGAAGTATTATTAGAAGCTTGTGTGCAAAGCTTCTCCAATATTCGCCTTTACAGCATTTCCAAACAACTTGTAAACAATTTTCTAAAACAAGTAAACAAGTCTAAAACAAGTAAACAAGTTTAAACAATAAAATGGAGTTGGCATCTTTCGTCCACCAATGTGTTTATAGTGCCATATGAACAAATTTACAGACCGTTGCTATTAACAAGGTATCAACAGTTCCAAACCCGGAATTGCATGGAAAGAAAAATAATGTTTATTAACAGACATTTGGGCGAATAAACAGCAAATGCATTGACATTCAGTCCCAAGATCTTGAAGTCAGAAACATGAAGTTAGCACATGCAACACACTTAAAAGTGTATACAAATGAAATGACATGGATTTACATATTAAATTATTTTTATGTTGACATTGATGTAATTAGATGGGTTTTTTTTTTATGTTGCAGGATTTGTCCAAGACTCTCCTTCTGTACACAGTGCCTGCAGTACAAGGATTCTTCAGATCTATCTCACTCTCACGTGGAAATAACTTACAGGACACACTGAGGTAAGTCAGAACTAAGTAGTCTAGGCGACAATACACTATATTGCTGTATAAAATATGTACATTTCTAAGTCTGTTTTTGAGGCTTCAGTCTTGTTTTAAATTGTGCTGAAACCCACATATGACAGTTAGCCCGGAAGTGATGGTTTATAGTTTAAGCTGGTCTAGAGCAATATAGAGCTAAGTACTATCATCAACAATGAAAGGTAATTCCATCTTTTCTGATAATCTCCTAGATGAATAATGTACAAGCGAAACAACAGAGCACTCAAAAATTCGCAATAAAACAGTAATTTGACAAGAACAGTCTATGTATTCTGACTATCTTCATAAATGTCGTTTATCAGCAAAAACAGCTCATTGGGCAGACACAACTTTTTCTAGAATATTTTAGACAGAAATGGAAGATTTGAAATGGGTGTATAATTAACCAACAAGGATTAAGTTGTGGTTTCTTGATGAGTGGTTAAAATCACCATGAAATCAAAATGGACAATTATTAAGCCCTCATAATCTTTATTCAAAATGAAGTCACCTTCCTCCTGCAAGGACATCTCTTCTCTGATGATGTGTTCACCGGCACAAGGGCAGAACAATAGCCTCTCCCCTCCAGCAACCTGTCACTCAAGTGATCAATGTTCTAGTCAATTCCCAATGGACAAAATCAAGTTCCACCTTACATTTTTTTTCTCATTTGAGAAGCTGTGTTACTTTAGATATACGTTACAATAGGGAATAAAAGACAAACACAGCTTCCTTTTCATGCCGACTTTAACTGCCAGCATGAATGTTCTCGGAACATGTCCTAAGAATACAGTTCATAGTATTGAGGATTTTGAGATAAGTTCTAAAACTACAGGAAGCACCTTTTTAGTAGTTAAGTGGGCGTTTTGATGCTGTAAAAAGTTTTGTTGGTTCTTCCTGACCTATAGCAGTGAAAGACAGAAGCTGCTCTTAGGGGATGATATAAGATGCTTTCTCCAAAAATGCAGTAATAGATAATTCTGTACAGCACCTCTCAAACAAAAAACATTTTGAAATATATTGAATTCAACTACAATTCATGGAGTAACTTCAAACTGTGTATGACAATGTATTTGTTCCTTTACATTTAGAGTCCTGACCTTATGGTTTGATTATGGGCACTGGCCTGAGGTGAATGAAGCTCTAGTTGAAGGTATTAAGACCATTCAAATAGACACCTGGTTACAGGTAAGGCCATTTCCAGCTTTCTATACATAAGCAGGGTCCTAATTGCAACAAAAATAGTCACAAGTTAAATAATTAATGTCTATTGCCATTTGCAGCAGCACTTTGTGTACACATGTGGTTTCCTCAGATTTGATTAGATTTTTAGATCTGCACATATCTAGCAAAATTTATTGGGTTTTATGCTTAAAATAAGAAAGATAAATTTTCTAATGAGGTAAGAAAAATAAACTTAATTCATGAAGTCTTATGATTTTCCGTAATTTTGCTGCCCAAACAAATGGCATGTTGGTTTAAGAATGTTTACATGTTTTTACTTGAAAACAAGGCAAAAAATACTGGTACTGAAAAATAAAATTACTAAATGGCAGAAATTCATTTAAAATCACTGCAAAAAGAATCTTCCTCCTTGTAATCAGGTTATTCCTCAACTGATAGCACGAATCGATACGCCACGTGCGCTGGTGGGACGTCTTATTCACCAGCTACTCACCGACATTGGCCGCTACCACCCTCAGGTATACATAAAAAATGAGTTATGATCACTATGCATTCATTACATTAATGCACATAGAAGCTCCATCTCCATGATAAAGGCACACTTTTATCATCTCGCATCTTCTTATTTAAAAAAATCTGGTGAAAATCGGTTTGTTAGATGTGCTCTGCTGGAGAGCTACAAACTGTTGAATAGAGGTCTGATAAGGGATGAAATTCCTGCACCATAAAATTGGATGCTCTTCTGGTGCAAGTTTATTTCCTTTGTTATTCTAAATGTCTTTTATTCACATACACTGCCAGTCATAAGTTTTGACTAACGTGAATTTGTTTATCATGACGTCAGCCTTTTGGTCTAAAGGTTGAAATTTACATTTGAAATTTAAATGAATTTACATTTACTTTTAGTTTATTCATTTACCAGACACTTTTACCCATAGCTAACAATAAAAAGTTTCAAACATTGTCTAGAATAGTAGGATTTAAGAAATAGTGAAATAATGATTATCATAGAAAATAATTGTTATTTTAAAGACTCAGCAGGATGCAGTTAAGTGCTCACGGAAGAGATGAGTATTCAGCTGTTTCTTGAATGTTGTCAGGGATTTGGCAGGGAGATCTTTCCACCAGCAAGGAACATTGAATGAAAATGTCTGGAAAGTGATTTTGTGCCTTATTGTGAGGCGGCATTCACTCACTGACTACGGGATTCTGGAGGGGATGTTTATGTGGTTTGAATACCTCCCCCTTCTAGAAAACCTTGAAATACCTACCTATGAAAGAAGATTCAAAACATCAAAGTGGAGTTTACATTATTCCCAGTGATGAGAGGGTCAGAGGGACAAAAGGATCTGCTCTAGCAGAATGAGAAAAAAACAATTGGAATCAGATTATGCAATCTGCAGGGCTTCAGTGACAGATAAAAAGACAGTTTCCTAAATCCTGACTGTTTTTTCTCTAGTTGGTTGTTCAGTGAAATGAAAGGTGATATCTGGTTGAAAACAACTCATTCAAGTATTTTTGCTATGACTGGGAGGAGAAAGACAGGTTTGTTACTTTATACAAGTGAAGTGTTTAGTGTAGGATTTTTAAGCAGTCAGTTTATCCAAGCCTGCATGAATGTGGTGGTTATTTCTTTTGGGAGACAATAACTCCATTTATCGTGCACTTTGAAACTTTTCAGACCTTTTACATCCACAAACAGCTTTATTACGCATAACATGGAAAGTAATATCTCAAAAATCATAATAGGGGAATAATTTCATAGTTTTGATGACTTCATTAATATTCTAATTCTAAAATCTAATAAATAGTCATGACGAAGAATGAGTAGGTGTGCCAAAACTTTTTACTGGTAGTCTGCATGAATCGTAAACTATGGTCTGTGCCCTTTGTTAGCAGCACTTTGATTCTTTCTGTTTGCACACTTAAAGGCTTTGATTTATCCACTCACTGTGGCCTCCAAGTCCACCACCACTGCCCGCCACAATGCAGCCAACAAGATCCTGAAGAACATGTGTGAGCACTGCAACACGCTGGTCCAGCAAGCAATTATGGTACGAGTGCACATTCAGTTTGACTGTCTGAATAATAAATGTTTTATTAGGTACACATTGGCCCTTGACTATGCTCCACTCCCTCTTGCTTTTGCTTGCTCAGACAAGATTTACAGAATGTTCTTTATGAATGAGCTGGAGATTTCCATAAACAGTGAGTTTTTCTGTGAATGTGAATTTGTAAAGGTTTTTAAAAACCTATCCAAGCTCACTCTCAGACTTGTAATCACTCATCTCGTCACTTGCAGTCACCACCTGCATTCTCTGCTGCCAAATAAAGTGAAAATATGTTTCCAACAGTTTTGTTTGCATTGCCAGTGGGGCCAAGAAGCTGGAATGAGACAGACTATAGTTTATTACCTTATTTTATTTATTTATTTTTTCAAAAAGATTTTTGTTTCTGCTTGTGTCTTGTCTCTTTTGTCTATTGCAGGATTATAATACATTTCATTATGTCAACAAATTGCTCAAAGAATATAAGCATATCCTGCAAATTAGTAAAAACAAAGCTGGAGGGGGTTCCAGAACATTATTCCTGTTCTCTGGACATTCAGCCTTCAGTAACTTGGCCATTGCCTTGGTCTTGTTCCTCCATGCACAGTATTTTGGGCAGCTGGACAGAACCAAGCACATTTGAGTGTTCCACGCACCACTTGCTGGCTGTTTTCAAATCTGCTATGAATTGATTCTGTGAAATATATAGCATACGGCTCATGAGTACAAGGGAGTTGTAATGGCAATAAACCAAAAACAATAATGATATATATATTACTTTACTGCTAAAGTCTTTTTTTTATATAGCACCATTTATACAGCAGCAGCTTGCCAACATGCTTCAGAATACCACAAAAAAAAATTAGAACAAATTTTAATAAAACAAAAAACAATGTCTACTGTGAAAATAAATAAATTAAAAGTCATAATCATAAAAAGCATATAATGATTAGAATGTATAGATGCCCACTGACAGAAATGAGTCAGAAACCACATAGCTTGTCTACATCAAGAATGTATAGAAGCTGAATGCCCCAGTAGTCATACTCAAAGTATTCACAATATGTTGTAATCCTTTAGGGAACATTGCAATCAGAAGTAGTAAGCACTACTCTACTAACACCCAGTTCTTGTGATGATTAAAGTCGTGCATTCTCCAGTATAAGATGCAGTATGTCTATATTACCTCATCTGCATTAAAAATAAATACAATAAAATACAACCAAATGTATATTACATTTAGTCTCTCTTAATTTTAAAACTGGCTTTTTAAAGAGAATTGGCTTTTTATATATATATATATATATATATATTTTTTTTTTTTTTTTTTTTTTTTTAATGATTTTATTAAACATTAAGTCAACAACACATGTACTATCGCCTCCTCTGCCACATTTTTACTGTGAGAAAGTAAAGTAAAACAGGTGGTAAACTATAGCTCACTGCTAATGTGTAAGCGATATAATTACTTTGACAATGTAAATATCATTCTGTCAAATTGTTTATTTTATGTATTCAAGATAGTACAGGAGTGGCATCATCCCAAAATCATAATAAATAGCCTAATGTCTAAACACAAAGAGCTGCAAATCATAAATTAATATAACTTTTAATGATTGTATATCAGCAATAAAAAGTCTAAACACAGCGTATAATTATATATTGAAAATAATTACGCATACAGCAATGAGTCTTGAACTAAATCAGACATAAGCCACTATGCATTGTTAGGTGGTGTCGATCAGTGGAGAATGCAGGTGGCAATTACAAGTGACATCACTGTCAGAGAAAGCGCAAGTGAGTGAGAATGCAAGTCTGAGAATGTAATTTCAAGTCTGCAGCCAGATCTTTCTCAAACTCACAGATCCTCAAGAGGATGAAACTTGCAATAGAAAAAAGAAAAAGCTTGTTTGAAAATATGAATAACATCAATCGCTAAGGTACAGGAGCAGTCACTAAGGTACCTGGAAAAGTCATTGAAATTAATTAAATCTTGAAAAGTCATGGACAAATCATACAAATTTTTTATTGTTATTATATTTTTATTTTTATTTCGTATGCTGTGTCCTAAGCAATGTTTTTAAGGCCGAGCTTAGTCAAGGGTCGATTACAATCCAAAACATCTGCCAAAAGCTAAATTCAGTTCATGTTCAGGTAAGTGAGGAGCTGATCAGGGTGGCTATTCTGTGGCATGAAATGTGGCACGAGGGGCTGGAGGAGGCGTCACGTCTGTACTTTGGAGAGAGGAATGTCAAGGGAATGTTTGCTGTCCTGGAGCCCCTTCATGCCATGATGGAGAGAGGGCCACAAACTTTGAAAGAAACGTCATTTAATCAGGTAAAAATGCACTTCACATGCTTCACAAAAGGATATCATTCAAAACAGAGAAGATAAGACCTTTATGTGCTTACAGGACTCATTACAATTATTTTACCACAGTTAATGGATGTTTTCAGTCTACAACAGTAGTAAAACCAGTGTAACATGACTTCTTGTGCATCTGCATTAATGTTCAGTAATGTTTCCATTTTTCAGAAAATGTGTGCTTTCTTTGCCTATCATTGTGAAAAAATACAAAAAATGCAAAAAAAAAAAAAAATGCTTTCATGTCAGAAATGTATTACCATCGTTTCCCACAGTCATGAAAAACCTGGAAATATTGTAGAATTGTAAAATTTTGATTTACATGCCTGGAAAAGTCATTAAAAATCATAGAATTTTTTTTTGTTATTGTAACACGGCAACAATTGTCAGTATAACACTATGTTATATTACTCTGAATAGGTATAGGGCTAGGTTCGACTCTTGGGAGGATAAAAAAATGAAATTTGGGCCAAATGGTATGAAGCAGGTAACAGCCAGCACATTTATTGCACATATAAACAGAAAAAAATAATAATAATAGAAGAAACAAGTTAATACTTTGCTGTATCGTCCCAACACAACACTGCTGGAATGGGAAAAATTCGATATTTAGTCCAGGTTGTGCATAAAAGGTCAGAGAAAGAAGAAAATAAAGAAGTAAAGAAAAGAAAATGTCCAAAAGTCCTCCTGGTTCCTTCGCAAGTTGGTGAGTGGTATAAAACGAATGTATGTATAAGGCCTTTTCCCTACTACCCGGGTAGTGTGTGTAAAATGACAGCTTAGCTGTAATTGGAAAGAATCCCTCGATGAAGACAGGTTCGAGTTGAACGTCAACAGTAAGGCCTTCACAGAATCACAGGGTCTGGCTCGCCATAGCTCACATAAGCTCACAGTTGATCAGGTCACCGGATGGAATCGGGCAACAAAAAAAAACAGTCTACACAAAACAACACAATTCAGAGTTAATATCTCTTAAGATTCACATTAGCTTGTCACAACCTCCATATGAGTAAATAAATCGTCAGAAGCATTACTCACAGGCTTCACTCACATGTGTTAGCTTAGCAATTTAACATCAAGAAACGTGAGCACAATAAACGCACGAATACATCTCCGTTTAACACGCAGGTTGATCATCTGCATCTCAAAATACTCACTTTTCACATCTAAATCATCTTTTCCTCCATATACACAGGGAACATCATAAAATACATTTAACAGGAATAAAATCTATCTGTTTCCCTGATCTTCGTTTGCAAAAAGTGTATTGAAATACAAAACCATTTTCAATAAACATCTTTTAACTCTGACTGTTTTTTTTTTCATTCACTAACATATATACACTCTTGATTTTCTGATCATTAAATCAGTTTAAAACACATCAACTTAACATTTCTGTTAACGCAGAAACTCACCAGAGTTCGCAGAAATAACTTCTCAATCAACATCAATGTGAATTCGATTTCCTTTTGAAATCCATGAACATACTGCAATTTATATGAAAAGTTTACACATTTAAACATCAGAAAAGTACTTTTGTGAAGTTATAATTATAATATTTCAAATGCAGCGCTAAATCACCTCGTGCGTACCAGCTACGATCAGTCTCCTTCTCCTAATCTTTACATCTCTATTAACCAGATCATACAGTGGCCCCTACAGGAAAACTACAGTACTGCACTGAACTTGTATAACACTGCGTAAAACTCTAGGGGGTTACATCCTCCCCTCCTGAACCTGCATGCGTCTCTGCATGTAGTGCATCTATAAGAGTTCAGATGTATCAGGTGCTAGTACTCTGACTTGAGGGAAAGTATCAGTTTCAAGGGCTCGTGTGAAAGCTTGGTTTAGACCTTCTAATAGGGAATGCATAACTAATGCCAAAGGATTTCCTAATGACTTATAGTTCAGTCTATCAGGTTGTTCCCTATGTCGTGTAGAACGTCTGAGCTCTGGCATCTCTTGAGCAGGTATGTCTTTATTTTCTAGACCATGCTCCACACTCACAGTTTCACTGTTTTTGTTTTCTTCTTCTCTTGCTTCATTCTCTTTTTGCTCAACAGGTTCAGCATCATGAACAATCAACTCCTGATCGGACTCATCATCATTTCCATCAGTGGATTTAGAATCCAGTTCCTTGACAGGTTTCATCATCTTTTCCAGGGACTTCCCAGGTAAGTTATCCTCCGTCAGGGTTTCTCCAGGTAAGTGCAGATCTTCCTTACTTCCTGAAGGTTCAAACGGCCTTGCATTAGGATTCAATGTAGTTCCAATTGTATCCTCAATCATGGCTTTATTGTAAGGCACTTCTCGAATGATGGTTATGGTAGGATATGATGTGTCTTGTGTAGTTTGAGGGAAATAATAATCCATCTCTGCATCATGGTCTTGGACTGGTTCTTGGATGACTTCATCTGGGTAATTGAATTCATTCGCTAACAATGTGTCTGTAGGACAAGACATCTTCTGCTTCCTCTCCTCTTGGTCACTTTCATCCGTGGGATTGGTGGAAGTCAAGAACCCACAAGGCAAAAGCAAATCTCGATGAAGTGTTTTTTCTGGACCATTCGTCGTAAGAGGCTTCACTACATAAACAGGAGATTCATTTATCTGTTTGACCACTTGATAAATTGTTTTGCTCCATCGATCAGCAATCTTATGTTTGCCTCTTATTCCCACATTTTTGACAAGGACACGGTCCCCAACATGCAAGGTGGACTCTCTCACCCTCAGGTCGTACCTTTGTTTGTTACGAAGAGCCATCTTTTCACTGTGCTCAACAGCAATCCGGTAACTCTCTTGTAAACTCTCTTGCAGCTTTTTGACGTACTCTGTGTGAGTGACTTTCTTCCCTCCTTCTGGTGTGATACCAAAAGCCACGTCAATGGGAAGGTTTGGCTGCCTCCCAAACATTAACTGATAAGGTGAGAAACCAGTTGTATCATTCTTGGTACAGTTATAGGCATGTACCAGCGGTTGAACATGGTCACGCCATCTCACTTTGTCTTCTTCTTCGAGAGTACCAAGCATTTGAAGAAGTGTGCGATTAAACCTTTCTACAGGATTCCCACGCGGGTGGTAAGGTGTTGTTCGAGTCTTTTTTATCCCTAATAAGAGACAAAGATCCTTAATCACAGCAGACTCAAAGTCACGACCTTGGTCGCTGTGCAAACGTTCTGGAATCCCATAATGCACAAAGAAGTGATTCCACAGAGTTTTGGCAACAGTTTTTGCTCTTTGATCAGCCGTAGGAACTGCCACCGCGTATTTAGTAAAATGGTCCGTGATAACTAGGATGTTCTTCGTACCACGGCCATCAGGTTCTAGAGAGAGATAGTCCATACAGACTAGTTCTAGTGGCCTGCTGGTTTCTATATTAACTAAGGGGAATGCTCTTTCAGCCTTGGCCTTCCTCCTGATGCACCTCTCGCAAGTATTGACTTTGCGTTCAACATCTAAGAACATCCTCGGCCAGTAAAAGCGTGTGCGGACCAGGTCTAAGGTCCGTTCCCCTCCCATATGACCTATTGAGTCATGCAGGGCTTCAAGTGCAATCTCCCTGAACTTCTGAGGAAGAACAAGTTGATAGGACAAATTCCCTCTGATTATACACTTTCTGTGTAGTACTCCATCAATGAATATGAAGTGATCCATCACTCTGAGCATCAGCTGAACTCCTCGGGTTTCATGACGTCTGACACGATAAGAGAGTCGTTTACCGGAATGCAAGAGCTCAATCACTCTACTTATTGTGGGGCCCCTTGACTGTTCTGCAATCCACTCTTGTGGGGACATTCTGGGGAGAGTGCTTAACCCAGGAAGTAAATCCGCCTGCAAGAACTCTGCTGGGATGGCATCAGGATTCATGGCCAAACATTCCAAAGCAGCAGGTGAAGAATTTTCCTCTTCTTCCACCTGATACAAATGGTGTTTCTGGCAAATGGCTTTCACTGCCTCATTAGTAAATGAAGTCCCATTTCCTTCTTTCATGAATTGAGAAATGAATTGATGGATACGGTCATCCTCTGCTTTAGAACTGAAATCGATGTCGGGCTGAGGGTGTGGTCGCCGGGACAGACCATCGGCATCTTGATTTTTCTTTCCTGCTCGATACTGAAGGCTGAAATTGAAGTTGGACAAGGAAGCAAGCCAGCGGTGCCCAGCAGCGTCGAGCTTGGCCGATGTCAATATATATGTTAGCGGATTATTGTCTGTCATTACAATGAACTCTGCCCCATAAAGATAGTCATAGAATTTGTCTGTTATTGCCCACTTCAAGGCTAAAAATTCAAGCTTGTGGGTGGGGTAACGTCTCTCACAATTTGATAACCCTCTGCTGGCAAATGCAATAACCCTGAGGTGGCCATCTTGCTCTTGGTATAAGGCAGCACCCAGGCCATGCAGGCTGGCATCTGTATGGAGGATATACGGCAACTTTGGGTTTGCAAACCCCAACACTGGGGCAGTGGTGAGCTTTGCAATTAATGTCTGAAAGGAAACATCACACTCGGGTGTCCATCTACTGCCAAAAGGCTTCCTAAAGTCAGCATTGGGGAGAGGTTTGGACTCCTTTTTCTTCCGGGGTGTACAGTAACCAGCTGTCAGTGCATTTAAGGGCTTGGCGATCTTCGAGTAGTCCCTGACAAACCTCCGATAGTATCCTGTAAACCCTAGGAAAGACTTTAGCTCACTGATGTTAGTGGGTTTCGGCCAGGTGGTAAGTGCTGAGATTTTATCGGGGTCAGTCTCCACACCGTTTTCAGAAACAATGTGTCCAAGGTACTTTACGGACTTCATGAAGAACTGACATTTGTCTGGGGACAGCTTTAGACCAAACTCTTTTAATTTGTTCAAAACCTTCATGAGGCGTTCCTCGTGTTCCTCTAGACTGCTTGAAAAAACTATTAGATCGTCAAGAAATACAAGAACTTCTTTCAGATGGAGGCTGCCCACACATTTCTCCATAACACGCTGAAAGGTGCTAGGAGCATTTGTTACCCCCTGTGGCATCCGGTTAAACTCCCAGAATCCCATGGGTGTCACAAATGCTGTCTTATATTTGTCCTCCTCTTCAACCTCAACTTGATAATACCCTGATTTCAAGTCCATAACAGAAAACCATCTAGATCCTGTTAAGGCGGAGAAGGTCTCTTCAATGTTTGGCAGTGCATATGCGTCCTTTATTGTTTGATTATTCAACTTTCTATAGTCCACGCAGAGCCGAATGGAACCATTTTTCTTCTTCACGACCACTATGGGTGAAGCGAATGGACTTTCTGACTCCCGGATGATGTTTGCGTCCTTGAGTTCCTGAAGGTGAAGTCTAACGGCCTCATAATCAGAAGGATGGATGGGCCTTACTCTTTGTTTAAAAGGGGTTGGGTCAGAGAGGCGGATTCTGTGCTTAACTGCCATGGTGTGTCCATAATCAAGATCATTCATAGCAAAAACCTCAGGAATGGAATTGAGCTTTTCTGCAATTCTGTTTCTCCATTCTTCAGAGAGAGGTGAGTTGGTAAAATCGAAAGTGATCTTGTTATCCTGGCTGGTAGAACACATGGCATTGCAGGTAACTACAGCGGAGGCAGGTAGAAACTTTGGCTCTTTCTGATCAACAGAGGTATCCTTCAGCGAAGACAAAGCAGATGGAACATAAAGCTCGGCTAAGCAACATTTTCTTGGAAGGGTGATTTCATGAGCTGTTTCATTCTGAAGAAGGATAGGAACTTTGAATGATGTTCTTCTGGGACTTGTGAGGACATAACTGCAAAGAAGCAAACCACCTGGGAGACTGGAGTGAGCGCATGGCTCTACCACAAGGGGAGAACTTCCGGCTGTAGACACACCTCTAACATATCCATCCAGGACTGTCTTTTGACCAGCAGGTATTCTGATGTTCCGTTTTCCTTTCAATTTGACTTGGCCAACTTTGCCATTTTGTTGCTCAATTGTGTATCTGCGCAACAGGTTCTGGACTAAAGGGGAGTATGGACGTTGCCTGTTGAAAACAGCATGGCCATTACTGCTTGTGACGCAGGACTTGAACAAGGCATCTAGAGTGTTAGTGCCAATAAGTACTGGGATTTCAAGATTGAATTTGTAGTCGGGAATGACAAGTGCTAACGTGGTGACAGTTTCAGCTTTTCCAGTGATATCTTCAGGGAAATGCATGCTCACTTCAATGTAGCCCAAATAGGGCACAGTCTGCCCTCCAGCTCCTTCGACTTCAATGAGATTATCCAGAGAGAGGATTGGATGGGATGACAAGTGAGTATCATAGAATGACTTGGAGACAGTTGTCACCTGTGACCCTGAATCAAGAAGAGACATACAGTTCTTCTCTTCAATGACAATTTCAGCAGTGCATCTGGGACCTATAACGCTGGGACTTAACTCAATGTTATTGGCTGAACCACTGGAATGGGTTTGACTCTCTATTCTTTCTCCATTCAATCCATTGGGACGTTTCTTTCTGCAAAGGGCCCCAGTATGTCCCATTACTGAAACCCGACCTGGTTTAACGGCATTCCGTTCCTCCTTGTCCAGTCATCCTGTTTGGCTTTAAGCTCTTTGTACTTCTGGTCTACTAGGGCTTTGTTAATGGAGCCTTCACATAGTCTGGCCACATGGCCATCTTCTCCACATCTAAAGCAGAACCATGGCTTTGGAGGTTTACTTGTTACTTGCTGCACCTTTATTTCTGCTTTAGCTGGTATGACTTTTGGGCTTTCCACTAACTTGGGCTCACGTCCTTCTTTCTTTTTAGACTTGGAGGACTTTAACTGCATTTGCAGATCAGCCACTTGCTTTCTCAAAGCCTTAGTCTCAGAGAGGCAAGCTTGCAACACACCAGGATCACCATAAGCAGAGACATCAGTAGCAAACTGTGTGTGACTCGTAACCTTATGCTTTGAACCGCCTATGTGTCGTTGCATCCTATCAAGTTTTGCAGCTCTTCTGTCCTCTTCAGTTCTGAGAAGTAACAACAGCTCAGCAAAGTCAGGTGGTGTCTTTGTTTTAGACTCAAGCTGAAGGGTAAGTATCAGGGAATGATCCCAGCACCCACGTTGGAACTGTTTCAGTAAGTGGCGATTTGCAGAGGACTGCTTTACTCCATTCCGCCTGACAGCAGTGCTAAGGATGGTCAGAAGTCTCTGTAGGTAGTCAGAAGCTTTCTCGCCTGTGTCCTGGTGAGTATTTAGGAACCTGGCGAAGATCTCATCGCCATCCTCTACCAGCCCATAAGCAGAATCAAGAAGTTTCACATAATCTTGTGGAGGGGCAGCGGAACCAAGTTGCTTGACCACATCTGAGGCTGGTGGTAAGAGACTTTCAAGTATCCTCCTCCGCTGAACATCTGGAGGGAGAGAATCTTGAAGCAAAAGGTCAACATGGAGGCACCATGTATCAAAATCGGCTTCACCTGGGGGTTTTGGAACTCGGCCAGAGAAGGAACGCAGCCATTTTGAATGTGCCTGCACTGCAGAAGCGTCATTTTTAATGACGTTCAACAACTATGCGTTGCACCTCAGGTGGGTTTAATTCATCAGGAGTAAGTGCATTCAGTGCAGACTTTGGAGTCTTTTTCCTCACTACTGGATCAGATTTCACTTTTGATCTTTTAGACTGCGATTTCTTTTTATATCTTTGCAGGATGGAAGTGCTGTGGTCAGAAGATGTCATATCTGAACTAGCATCATCACAACTGTTCTCACTTGAATCCAGGGAAGAATGTTCAGCTTGGGCATGTGACTGTTTAGTGAGTGGGGCCAACACTTTGACACTATCTACATGCCAGGTAACTGTGGGGTTTCGCACATTTTTTATCTCTAGGGGAAAATCAGGCTCCATGAGTGCAACAGGAGCGTGTGTATCAAACTCTACTACTACAGTAGACTGCCCTGACCGTACAGTACTGGGGGCTACTCTCACTACTTTCACCACAACTCCATATTTTGTAAGGGTGTCAGCAATTTCATCATCGGCATCTGTATCGGTAATGCCTAACACACACACAGCACATTTCGCTTTGACATTGTAGCGTCTCTCAATATCTGAAACACTCATTTTGCTTAATCACTTTGCAAAACTTTTACAGAAAATAATAAAAAAATATCAAAATCAAATAACTTGTGCTAAGGCTGTAATTATCCTCCTGGCTGGCTCGCCACAAAAAGTGGTGTAACACGGCAACAATTGTCAGTATAACACTATGTTATATTACTCTGAATAGGTATAGGGCTAGGTTCGACTCTTGGGAGGATAAAAAAATGAAATTTGGGCCAAATGGTATGAAGCAGGTAACAGCCAGCACATTTATTGCACATATAAACAGAAAAAAAAAATAATAATAGAAGAAACAAGTTAATACTTTGCTGTATCGTCCCAACACAACACTGCTGGAATGGGAAAAATTCGATATTTAGTCCAGGTTGTGCATAAAAGGTCAGAGAAAGAAGAAAATAAAGAAGTAAAGAAAAGAAAATGTCCAAAAGTCCTCCTGGTTCCTTCGCAAGTTGGTGAGTGGTATAAAACGAATGTATGTATAAGGCCTTTTCCCTACTACCCGGGTAGTGTGTGTAAAATGACAGCTTAGCTGTAATTGGAAAGAATCCCTCGATGAAGACAGGTTCGAGTTGAACGTCAACAGTAAGGCCTTCACAGAATCACAGGGTCTGGCTCGCCATAGCTCACATAAGCTCACAGTTGATCAGGTCACCGGATGGAATCGGGCAACAAAAAAAAACAGTCTACACAAAACAACACAATTCAGAGTTAATATCTCTTAAGATTCACATTAGCTTGTCACAACCTCCATATGAGTAAATAAATCGTCAGAAGCATTACTCACAGGCTTCACTCACATGTGTTAGCTTAGCAATTTAACATCAAGAAACGTGAGCACAATAAACGCACGAATACATCTCTGTTTAACACGCAGGTTGATCATCTGCATCTCAAAATACTCACTTTTCACATCTAAATCATCTTTTCCTCCATATACACAGGGAACATCATAAAATACATTTAACAGGAATAAAATCTATCTGTTTCCCTGATCTTCGTTTGCAAAAAGTGTATTGAAATACAAAACCATTTTCAATAAACATCTTTTAACTCTGACTGTTTTTTTTTTTCATTCACTAACATATATACACTCTTGATTTTCTGATCATTAAATCAGTTTAAAACACATCAACTTAACATTTCTGTTAACGCAGAAACTCACCAGAGTTCGCAGAAATAACTTCTCAATCAACATCAATGTGAATTCGATTTCCTTTTGAAATCCATGAACATACTGCAATTTATATGAAAAGTTTACACATTTAAACATCAGAAAAGTACTTTTGTGAAGTTATAATTATAATATTTCAAATGCAGCGCTAAATCACCTCGTGCGTACCAGCTACGATCAGTCTCCTTCTCCTAATCTTTACATCTCTATTAACCAGATCATACAGTGGCCCCTACAGGAAAACTACAGTACTGCACTGAACTTGTATAACACTGCGTAAAACTCTAGGGGGTTACATTATTATATTTTTATTTAGTATGCTCTGTCCTAAAACATTTAGTCAGAGTGCACTAAATTGGTTCAGTGTTCACACAGTGAACATTGGTTTGTGGGGTGATTATTCTCAGTGTAGTGATCAAAGTGTCAAATCCACCATTAAGATGCTGTCTAGTTGCAACACGCTTTTTGTAATAAATACTGTGAGGGCTGTGAGTCATACCTGTGTCCAATGATGGTGTGAGAAAGACATGCTGGCAGTCAGGCAGGCAAGCAGACATACAGACAGGCATTAGCAATACACAGCAGAATCAAAAACAAATTACTGGTAAATAAAAAAATAATCGATGTGGTAATACAGATTGGACTTTGAGCTGTAGTAAGTGTTTGGGGGTTAATGGTCGTTTAGGTCGAACATTGGATCCAGACCGAAAATGGAGGTCTTCTTACTGACATTCTACTGCATAAGCTTTCTATGTCCCGTGCAGATCCGTGCTGTTGGTGAAACCTTACAATAGCTACTTCTGCATCATCAATGTCCTGAACTGATAGTGACATAGAACTTTAATATTTAATATTTTTGTAACATTTCCAAATTGTCCCTTGCCTAACAGCTCATCATTTTCATAGCATTCTTCCTTTTCTGGACGAGTTGTATGAGTAAGTTGTTAAATTTGAGAATCCATGCTACAGCATTCCTAAGTTTATTCCAGCTTGAAAAGTAATTCAGGAATATGCTAGTATATGGAATATGCTAGTGCATGAATATTCTATATAGTTAACTCTGAAGTCCATGCAGCCACCGTTCCCAAGTCTGAGCAAAGACATTTGGAATATTTCCATCCCAGGCAAGGTTAAGTCTACATAACTTCTGTAAGATAGACATTACTGTGAAGGTCAAGGGTGCAAGAAATCCCAAAGGGTCAAATATAGAACTGACCATTGACAGAATTTCTCGTCTAGCGCATGGATGATCTTTAAGGGACATGTGAAATTTAAAGATATCCTTTTCAGCATACCACTGTACACCAAGAGCTCGCTCCACAGGTCTTCCATATCCAGGTCAAGTTCTTTCAACTCCTTTGCCCTATCAGCCTCAGTAATAAGCCTAAAACTGCTCGACTATTGGTCCACTTTGTTCAATTGAAACCTCCAAATGCACAAAGTGCCTTCAATCCCTGATACGGATGAATGGCATGAGCTTTTGTGTCCAAAGACTTCACAAAGTCATCCATATAAAAGTTGTTTAAGACTGAACTGGTTGCCTCACTGAGAAACATTCTTTGTTGTCCTTGGCTGTTCTTCTCAGGGCATAACTGGCACAATTACTGAGGCTGATAGGTGTGCTGAATAGGATCTTCAAATGTCATGTGTCCCTTAAAGATCAACCGTGCATTAGATGATAAATTCTATCCATGGTCAGTTCTATATATGACCCTTTGGGATTTTTTGCACTCATTACAGACTTTTACCGTATCCTAAGACACCGTTAAGGGAACATCAGGAGTCGTTCTTAGAGGATGGGCTCCTGTGAAGTCTCATCACTGGACTGCTAACCCCCTCTAGACAAGCAGGAGGCACCCTCCTCGAAGTGTGAAATCATCAGCCTTTAATCAGCCTTGGGTCTGAGGCTGATTTGGGGTCCTGGAGTAGTTTTGACATGCCTTGACATTTGTGCTTTTTTCAGTTGCTTATAAACATGTTAATGACAAAAGTCTCATTACACTGTATTCAGCACAAACTAGGCTACAATAATATGTGAGCTACAAGTACGTGTTTGTATTTTTGAGAGAATTATGTTTATGCACGTTTTCTGAAAAAGAAAAAAAAAAAGTCACTGAAATAAGGCCTCAAAACACATACTAAACATTTTTTCACAAGACTTGGCAACTGTATATGTTTGTCTAGAGTTTTTGCTTCAAAATGATGTGAAAATCATCCTGCCTACTCAGTCACATTTTTGTTTAGAAAGGCCATATGTGAGGATGCGTGAATCTTCATGAATAATGCTGTGATTCACACCTGAAGAGATTAAGACCCTGCCCCTAATGAGCTGCATAATGAGCCATTCAGTCAGGAATGTGAACTAAGAAAGAATGCAATGACAAAAGAAATATAAAATTTTTTGTTTGTAGTTTATTTAGAATATAGTGAACTATATAAATGAGAGTCAAAGACACATTTTGAGTACACGGTTATACCTGGAAATAAATCCTGTTCAAAGATATATGTGAACATCACATATCTGGCATTTGGTGTTTCTATGCACTGTAGAAAAAAAAAAGAAAACAAAAACTTTACTGCTTCCAGTCAGTGATCTCAGTATCATATGCATGCAGTCCAATGTGGGCCAATATCTGGTCACTATGATTCTCAAATCTGTAAGATGAAAGAAAAGTCAAGTCAAGTCACCTTTATTTATGTAGCGCTTTTTACAATGCAGATTGTGTCAAAGCAGCTTTACAGTGATAACTGGTATATAATTTTGGCTGCACAGCAGCTCTTAAAGAAAATGGTGTCATTGTCCAGCTTAAGTAAATTCAGTATTGATTCATTCCATTGTAAGAATCAATAGTTATTAATTTAGTTAATTTATCTATATCAGCACTAGAGTAAATAATGATGTCATCATCCAGCTCAGTTCAGTTCGCATACAAGGGTGTCGATGCAGGCAGATCAAAACATTGTTGAATATCAAATGTCAAGTGTCCCTACCTAAGCAAGCCAAAGGTGACGGCGGTAAGGTACCCAAACTCCAATAGGTGACATCAGGTGGCAAACAGGTGTTAAAATGGAGAAGAAAAAAAAACCTTGGGAGAAACCAGGCTCAGTCGGGGGTCCAGTTCTCCTCTGGCGAACAGTCAATAGTGCATGATTATGATTCAGGCAGCTTTCATAACTCCGATTGGGATCACAACAGTCAAAGTATTTATTCCAGTTCCATCTAGTTGAGGATCATATTCATCACGCCAGTATGAGACGGTTTGTTGAGGATCTGTGCCACTGGCTGTTGTGTCGATGAGGCCTTCACAGGGGATGATCTAGTTGACACAATCTCTGCTGACACTTCAGGGCTGCATTGTCATCGTGTCTAGGCGCAGGTCCTCGATCTCACCTGGATACGGCCTGGATACGGCTGACTACAGTAAACCTCGGGATAAACAGAGAGACTAATATTAGCATAGATGCCATTCTTCTTCTGATGTAACGAGTACATCTGGTGTTATAGGAAGTGTTCCCGGTTCCGGCTGACCTAATTTATGCAGCCTAACAATCCTTTAACGGATTTGAAAACATAAATTGATAATGTGTTATGTGTATGCCAGGTTAAAGAGATGCGTTGTTAGTCTAGATTTAAACTGACAGAGTGTGTCTGTTTCCCGAACATTGTTAGGAAGATTGTTCCAGAGTTTAGGTGCCAAATAGGAGAAGGATCTACTGCCTGCAGTTGATTTTAATATTCTAGGTATTATCAACTGGCCTGAATTCTGAGATCGCAATAGACGTGAAGGACTATAATGCATTAAAAGCTCGCTCAGGTACTGGCTAGAACTAAACCATTTAGTGCTTTGTAAGTAATTAGCAAGATTTTAAAATCTATACAATGTTTAACAGGGAGCCAATGCAGTGTTGACAGAACCGGGCTAATATGGTCATGCTTCCTGGTTCTAGTAAGAACTCTAGCTGCTGCGTTTTGTACGAGCTGTAGTTTGTTTATCAAGCGAGCAGGGCAACCACTCAGTAGAGCGTTACAGTAATCTAGCCTTGAGGTCATGAACGCATGAACTTACTGTTCTGCATTTGTCATTGAGAGCATATGTTGTAGTTTAGATATATTTTAAGATGGAAGAATGCAGTTTTACAAATGCTAGAAATGTGGCTTTCAAATGGAAGATTGGTATCAAAGAGCACACACAGGTTCCTAACTGACGACGAAGACTTAACAGAGCAGCCATCAAGTGTTAGACAGTATTATAGGTTATTATGTGCAGAGGTTTTTGGTCCAATAATTAGAATCTCTGTGAGCATGGTGATAACAGGATCATATCAGCTGTTGTAATAATGTTAATATAATGTCCACTCTTAACAGAAAACATGATTTTTGTGATCTCATGCATGCACATATTATTGCACATCATGTGAAGAAAATTTTGTATAGGCCTATTATATTTTAAATTACAGTACCGGTCAAAAGATTGGACACGTTACTATTTTTAATGTTTTTGAAGGCATCAAGCCTGCATTTATTTGATCAAAAATACACAAAAATACTGTGAAATATTATTACAATTTAAAATGATGGTTTTCTATTTTAATATACTTTAAAATATAATGTATTCCTGTGATGCAAAGCTGAATTTTCATTATTCATTGTGAGCAAAAGCTTCATTGATGTGGCACTAGACTATTTCATTTATACATTCATATTACCTCTATGACGTTTTATGTATTATATTTGTTATATTATAGAGCCTAAATGTTAATGTGCAGTTTAATACGTTGCTAACACATTTTGTTTCAGTATTTATTACGTATTTCAGTCAATTTCACTCATCTCAGTATAGCAGTATAGTTTGGAAATAGCAAATATAGCATGTTTACTAATATAAGTTATGTGTAGTAAATGAAACGCGCGTCTGCGGCATTCACACAGAGACACAAAGCTTGCAGGATTCATATTTACTTTTTGCGGTTTAATATTCACAGACACCATATCGCGATTAGAATAAAGAACTTAAGAATAAGAAAACTTACCATTCACAGTCATCGGCTTGATCAAGTTGATCCTCGAAATGAAATTAAAAGTTGTGCTCTTCCTCTGAGGTAAATCCTTCTCGAATTATTCCCCACTGCGTCTCAAAACGATGTACATGAATCTGACTAAGCTTGATGCGGGCATTCACTCTGTTGCATGGATCACCTCAGAATTTGCCTTTGAATGCTGCGCGTTCTCAGTGGGTGTGGCCGCATTAGTGGATAGTAAGATGACTCATGTTTGTGTGATTAGTATTCACTAAGTTACAGTTCATTTTCTGAGGACTATCAGAATGGACTTCATTGAGAAAGAGACTGCAGCTCACGCATCATGTTAGTTTTTTACTGTGAGTGTACACAAATAAAAGAAGACATTCCACAGTTTTTAATAATAAGTAACTCTTATTTGTATGTCCAAAATTGCCCGAGTATTTTGAGTCTCTTTCGCACTGGTAAGAAAAAAACAACCACCGACCCCTGAGTGTTAAGCACTAACTCCCACGTACCCTCCAGATCAGCAGGTGGCACCACTCTCCAGCTTGAGCCTATGTTTCCAGTTGCTACAAAAACTAAGTTCTGTATTATTTAGTGTTTTTTGACCCTTGTGTCTGTATTGATTTTCCCAGTTTTTGGAAGCTCTGACTTTGAACATGAGACTTTGAACAGCCTATTTTCATCTTCTGCTTTAATGTCACTGCAGTTTAAGGTCTTCTCCATATATACACTGGTGAGCTTTATTTCATTTTTTATTTCATAATCATACTCCAACAGCCAGAATTTCATGACGTACAAGAACAAACCTCTTCCGGAAGCTCAAACGTGCTGTGTAACTAATGAGGTTCATTCTCGTGTGTTGCGCAGACTGTTCCAGAGGTTGGACGCTAAATAGGAAAAGGATGTACCGCCAGAATTGAGATCGCAGTGGACATAAAGGACTATAATGCGATGAGCTTGCTCAAGTACCTTAGAAGCTAAACTACTCAGGACTTTTTAAGTAATTAGCAAGATTTAAAATGTATGCAACGTATAATAGGGAGGCAGTGCAGTGTTGACAGAAACGGGGTAATATGGTCATACTTCCTGGTTCTAGTAAGGACTCTATGCTACATTTTGGACCAGCTAGAGTTTGTTTATTAAGCCTACGATGGCAACCACAGAGTAAAGCCCCAGATAAAAGAATGGTCCTAGTGCTGAGCCTTGCAGTACTCCCTACTGATCTTGTAATCGATATGATACCTCTTCATTTACTAACACAAACTGATGACAGTCAGATAAGTACAATTTGATCCATGCCAGTGCAATTCCACTAATGGCAATGTAATTTTTGAGTTTATTCAAAAGAATATTGTAGTCGATAGTATCAAATGCAGCACTAAGGTCCAGTAACACTATTAGGCCGCATCCACACGAAGCCAGAGCTTTCCCTATCCGATCATTTTTTTTTGTTTTTCCTCATCTCACGAAATATCTGCGTACACACGAAACCACTGAAACTGACTCAAAACGATGTAGTATACATGCCAGATCAGTATGTGGCACTGTAATTCTGCCACAGAAATACACTAAAAACGGAGAATAAGACTTGGAGCATGTGCATAAACCTTGCACGCTGTATACAAACTTTAATAAAGCATAGTAATAAAGCTTTACTTTAGTAAAGCTAATAGGCTCAGTAGCTTCTGTGGCACGAACACAAGCATGTAGTCCGCCATTGTTGTTGCTCATGCTGTTACGTGAGGTAGCGGTGTCTGACTAGAGTTGAGACAACGTTCTATTCAGAGTTGAGACAACGTTCTATTAACAACGAGTTGAGACAATGTTCTATTAACGTTATATTCACGCAGATTTAATCCCTCATTTCTTTCATTAAACTTCTCTCTTCACCTTCTTTGAAACTGTATCAAATGCCCTTCTTGAAAAAAGAAAAAATTCAGTGAGCTTTACCATTCAAAATTATTTATAAAACATTACATTCACTCCTAAGAACAGGTACATCTATGGGCAAGTTAGAATGTTAGCTTAGCACGACAACAAAACACAACAATTTGAGATTAAAACCATGTTTTTGCTCCAAACTTAAAAGTCGAGTGTTTTAAATAATCTTCTGTGATCTGATGTGGCTTCGGATCAAAAAATATACAGTCAAACCAAAAATTATTCAGACATTTTTGATATTTTTGATACATTTTTACTAGTGGGTGCAGGATACTATAGTTCATTTATGTAAGTGAGGATAGCAAAATAAAGTAAACTGTGACATATTATACCCAAAAATTCTTCATACAGTGGACTAACAGTAAAATTTATAAAAAATTTGGAATCAAAATTTATTCAGACACTTTGACCTGACCATGTTTTGCTTAAGTGTTATCTGACATAATTTTTTTCTGACACAGTTTAACTCTGAGATCTTGTCATATACAAACTATAGTGAATAAACTGTATTAATGAATGAAATGTTCAAGGTGTCTGAATAAATTTTGGTTTGACTGTATTTTTTTATGGTAGGCCTATTCTGCAAATGTGAAAAGCTATGTCGATTAGCATTGCATTATAAATATAATCTATTATTATGAAAATACCCGACATGGCATGAAGAACACAGATTCTATATATCGTCGCAACCATATATCGTCGCAATTGTGTATTTATTGTCTTCAAAAGTGTCTATCTGCATGTTATATTCAGTACGTCCCAATTTGCGTACTTGTGCACTATTCTATGACACTTTTATGTACAAATAGTGCAAGTAGTGCATTCACACAGAAAATTCCAAAAAGAAAAAGTGCACTTTAAATACCCGGATGATGCTCTAAATGAACAGAAAATACAAAGTGTAGAATGTTGGACACTTCATGCACTCAGCTGTCGCAGCTTTAATTACGTTGTGGGGAGAGAGGGGATCAGACTTCGATGTTGAATGACAAAATAAAAATAAACAAATAAACAAAATACACTACATGGATGAGTGCATGGTGCATAAGTGCATAGTGTATAGTGCATCATTTGGGATGCAACTAGCGATCTCTGGAAGCCTCTGTTATTTCCTGGAATGTCACATGATATGCCTGTTCTTCACATGTGCACAGAGCGCCCTCAAGGCCCTTTCACACTGAACGCGATGCGAAAAAGCGAGGTGAATCGCGGAAGAACGGACCTTTCACACCGAACGCGAAACGACTGATCATCTTCTGCTAATTCACACCTGCACGCTAGGTGGCACCGATCAACAATGTATTTGTCCTTGTGTGTGTCTCATATATGGCTTTAACATCGTTCGATGCATAATATGCAGCGTTAAATTAAAGATGAATAAAGTTTGGTACTTCATTAGAAACACAAACTATCTATAATGCTTACAAGAATACATCATAAAATATAATTAGAGGTACAATTAGCATCAAGCTACATTTCAAAATTTATATGATTATTAATGTCTTTGCTCAAAACGCATTTTAAACCATCATCAAGTCATTGTAATAACTTCTGATATGACCTAAAGTGGGTTTTGATTCAATAATGGGCAGACATGCATTCTTTGTACGTTTTATAATGGATTGAATGCTATATCTGCTTATCATTTGTCATAAACATAATTTATTGTTATAAAAAATACCATGAGCTGCATAAAAAACACACAGAAAACATCGTCATAATCATGTTTATTTGCCTTCTATTTTATCTGTAGAAAAATATTTCTCTCTCATTTTTTTATATACGGAAGAGCAGGAGATATTACATGATGATTGACAGATCTAAATCATGCTCTCATAATCATAACACTTATGCACATAATGATCACATAATACAGTGGAAAATGAATAGAAATGATATTCTGTATAAAGAACATGTGAGAATAAATCTGTTCTCAGGTCGGAACAAAATCCTCACTTTTTCACATCGCGAATGTTCGCACCCAGTGTGAATAGCCTCAATTAAAGAGTGTCATCGCGGCGAACATTCGTGCCGAATTTCGCGCTCAGTGTGAAAGGGCCTTCAGGCTGCCAGTATGAATTGAAAACACAGTACATCAGAGTATCCAGTGCTCATAATGATTACAACAGCGCATTTTGGGTAAAAATTCAATAAATATTACTCCTCTGTATAGAAATTTGACAAACATATGAGAATCCATCAGTATTTCTCCAAATGTGCATGCTTTTGAGCTAAAAGCTCTGAGGGATGTTGTTTTGTCAAGCGTTTTCATGACGAGGAATTTTTTCTCAATGTGGCTGATGCTCATATTTCAAAGAAAAGTTATCGATTCCGTTTTTCTCCTGACGCATATTAACAAATTACGGTCACTATAAGATTTTGAGAGTAAAACAGAAGTCAAAAATTGAAGCTTGAGTCTTAGATCTTTTTAATGATGTATAGTTTGTCAAGACAATTACATTACATCTAACAGTAACTTTGAGCTAATTTAACCCTCAAAGACCCAAATATAGAAAGAAAAAAAACTTGAATTTTTTTTGTCACCTTTTACATGTTGTTGTAGGAGACCTCTAATGCAGAAATAAATGAGTTTTTACATTTTTGACATTTTAGTAAGTTTTTAGGGGAATGTTTAACTATTGCAATGTTGGGCCTGTGGGGTAGCAGAATTTCAGTGATTTCATTCATAGAACATCTAAGGGTTCATTTGCAGGGTGTGCTGCTTATATAGCCCCATAACAGTAGCATATATATACATTAATAATCACACAATATTAATTGGACAAGTCATATTTTTATGAAAAATTATTTATTATAAAAAAAATGTTCAGATTATATTTACAAAAACTGATGAACTGAATGAAAACTTTGGCATGTATGTGATTTAGCTCTGTTCATAGCCATATTCAATTATGATAGTCCCAAAGGCAGTTCTTATCCTCTGAGAAGCAGAGGTGGGCATTACTCTTGCTGCAAAGTATTTTGGTGTATACTTTACAACAGTGTCTGCAGCATCCTCTATTTTGTTCATATCTTCTGACAAACTTTCGGAAATACTCCCGTGGGGTATGAAGGGAGACAGCATCATATATCCTGATGATATCCTGATCTGAAAAATCAGTGTTGGGACTGATAAAATCCTTTTGTGATGGGGCATGATCTGTTCTTGAATGACTTGATTTTGTTGGCATAATGTCCACATAATGGGTGGTCACTGGGTTTTTCTTTTCCAGTTCACAGGCATCTCCACATTCCTCTTCATCACTTGTATCAGAATCCATTTCAAAGTCACTGTTCCTGTTTTGGATGGCATCAATGACATCATAATTTGGTAGATAACATGATCTTTCCTGGCTGGTGGCATTCTGAAATGGAAAAAAGCAATGGTTATTTTCCATATCCCAATCATACTTAGACATTTTAAAGAATTCACACATTCCACAGAATTCACACATTACATTCTGGCTATCTTATTGTGCCCTCTACTTATAGCATTGATACAATAGCATTGATACCCCCCACATTCCAGAACATTATCACCTGTCCCTCATGCAGCAAGCAGATATTTGGGCAAACAAGCAAAGCCCAGAAAAGAAAACAGGGCCAGTTAAAGGGTTAGTTCACCCAAAAATGAAAATTCTGTTATTTATTACTCACCCTCATGGCGTTCCACACCCGTAAGACCTTCGTTAATCTTCAGAACACAAATTAAGATATTTTTGTTAAAATCCGATGGCTCAGTGAGGCCTCCATAGTCAGCAATGACATTTCCTCTCTCAAGATCCATTAATATACTAAAAACATATTTAAATCAGTTCATGTGACTACAGTGGTTCAATATTAATATTATAAAGCGACGAGAATATTTTTGGTGCTTTAAAAAAAATAAATAAATAACTTATATAGTGATGGCCGATTTCAAAATACTGCTTCAGGAAGCTTCGGAGCATTATGAATCAGCGTATCGAATCATGATTCAGATCGCGTGTCAAACCGCCAAACTGCTGAAATCACATGACTTTGGCGCTCCGAACCGCTGATTCGACACACTGATTCATTCAAAATATTTTGGGCATTTTACTTACTTGAATCTTTATTTATCCAGTCCACTAAAACATGATGATGTGCTTCAAGGCAAGATCGCAGGTTGTGTGAGTTCATGACCAGTTGAACAGGCCTATTCACAAAATATTCCACCCAATAGCATTACAAGGCTGAACAATAGGACCTATTAGTTGTGTAAATGTGGTCTTAGAGAGAAAAAACATCTGCAGGTTTATTTTAGAAGAGATAAAATTGATGTTGTAATATAACAACAGTGGGCCTTACAGGGTTAAACAAAGAAGCTTCAGTGCGTTGGCGTCCTCATGAAGGTTAACGGGTATAATGAGAGGGTTAAAGGTAGGGTAGGCAATTTTGGAGACAACTATTAAAAAAGGTTCAAACATTCACTGATGCTCCAGAAGGAAACACGATGCATTAAGAGCCGGGGGGGTGAAAACTTTTGAACAGGATGATTCCCATTTAGTACTGTCCTTCTGAAGCAACAGAAGATACTTGCATGTTTCCCGAAAGACAAATGAAGTACAATTTACCAGCTATTTTTTTGTCTTGTGGACTATATGTAAACATCTTTTATGTAAAATATCTTACTCAGGACAGTACTAAATAAAAAATTAAAGCTGCAAGCAGCATTTATCGGGGTTCATGTATTTTAAGACCTTTATGCTATCTATGATGTTAGGGTCTAGGCCGACACAAAAGCATATAAGATTTATAGGCTTTTGGGTACATTTGTTGATGGCCATTTTCTTAATGATCCTGTTATGGCTATCCAAATGGTAAAGTTCAACAGTTTTTGATAATTATTGACCTAAAAAATCTAGAGAATTGTACTGCAGTGATTTTGAGGTTGAGTGAAATACCTAGGACCTTAAGGCAAAGTTACAGAGAATGAGAAGATTCAACATATGCGAAAGTCCTCATAGACATTCATGGCACCTTCGACCAAGACACTGCATGCCAATTTTCAAGTCAGTTGGACTAACGATTGCGTAGTTGTAGTCATTTTCATGTTTTTTCTTGTTATAGCATAGCTATTTATATATTGTGTAGATGTAGTGGTTTTCATGGTTTTTTTCCTATTACAGTGCCACCAAGAGGCCAAATGCTACATTTTTTTATTGTGACCTCGGACTGAACTTCGAACCATGTTTGGTGAAAATATCTCATTGCAATCAAGAGATATAACCATTTTAGTCAAAGGCAACTGCCTACTTCAAACATTTTGGCGTTCTGTTGGGAACCTGAATCACCAATCGAAATTCTTTTGATAACTTTTTGCCATGAGTGTTTTTAGATGATGCATGTCATGCAGGTCTCTAGATGATGTATATCAAGTTTCGAGTGAATCGGACAAACTGCTATTGTTTACACTCTTATTCATTCAACACATAAATTATTTTTCTTCAATAAGCCACCTTCATTTAATTAATAAAACAATTTGGGCATATATTTTTGCATGTTTATTAGTTAAGTTTATAGATATTTTACTGGTTAAATCTGTGTACAACAGTGGTTCTAAAGCAGGGGGCCCCAATAAGTCTTAACATTATTTTAATTTAGTTATATTAACATAATCTTGGAGCTAAAAAGGTTGAGAACCACTGGTATAGATCAGTCTAATATGCATCCATGATGACACTCACTCAAGCTGCATCAACCAGTTATTGTCTCAGACCATTCCATTTATTCTGTAAAATAAGTCTAAGTTGCCATGCAGCATTAATTATATTTTACAATCAATTCATAATTGTAATAAATTATTGTTTTTGTGTGTGTGTGTGTGTGTGTGTGTGTGTGTGTGTTTGTTTTGTCTTCTTCTTTTTCTTAACTTTGCATCTGTGTGTTCTTCGGAGTTTGTGTAACCACTTTCATTCCGTACATAAAAACTTTAACCACTTTCATTCCGAATGAGAAAGTCCTTTACTGAGAATAACGATGCTGACCATTGATGACAGAAAAATGTATTCCCAACAACAGCTATTAAATATATCTGGAACTGTCTTTGATCCACAATGGGTTTAAGATCAATAAAAAGAATACTGATAATTTTATAACTTTGGCTGTTGTTACAGGCTTATGGTCGAGACCTGATGGAGGCGCAGGACTGGTGTAGAAAGTACATGCGATCAGGTAATGTGAAGGACCTGACGCAGGCCTGGGACCTGTACTACCACGTGTTCCGCAGGATCTCCAAACAGCTGCCACAGGTCTGCCAACAGTGTTTCCTAATGGTGTAGTGCTCAGAATAATCATTAGATCATCTACATCAGCCCTTAGCAATATCATAAATCATCATGTTGTAAAAGTTAACATTTTTACAGTTTTATTTTGGATTGAGAACAAAAAATATGAGTACATGCTTACAATGATTAAAAACTATAAAACTCACTAGAGGCCTATGTGATGTTGATGAACTCAGAGCAGGTGAACTTTGGAAAGCGGATTTTCAGAATGAAGACTGACTTTGAAATTACCAGATTTTATATTTTGTTGTCATATATTTCTGACAGTGATAAGATGTCAGATGTGAAATCATATAAAAGAGCTGTACTTTTAAAATGAACCTCTTCTGTCAGAATATAATTGTTATGCATATGCATTGATGCATATTGCTTTGTCCACAGCTCACTTCTCTAGAGCTTCAGTACGTCTCACCTAAACTGCTTATGTGTCGTGATCTGGAGTTGGCTGTGCCTGGAACATATGACCCTAATCAGCCAATAATACGTATCCAGTCCATTGCTCCCTCACTGCAGGTCATCACCTCCAAACAGCGGCCACGCAAACTCACCATAATGGGTAAGAGCCAAATAAAAATTTGCAGTTTTGCATAGGCTGCAAATTTGTCTTTAATACTATGAGCAAAGAAAATGGTCAACAAATGACACAAATACACAATTCTACATCTGATCAGGCTCATGGCTTGCTCTGAGCAATGGCTAACTATACTGTTTGTCTGCCAGTTTATCTTATCAAACTGCCTGTTGAATATATTCACATACATTTCAATGCAAAAATAAAACAAAAAATGAAAGCAAAGTGAAGTAAATTAAATATACGTGAGAAATGAGAATATGTTTCAATGGCATGTCTTTTTTTCTTTCTTTTTTTTTTTTTAACCCCATCTTGTGATATTTGGCAAGGGCTCCACAGGTCCTGGTTTAAGGGATAGTTCATCCAAAAATAAAAAATTCTGTCATCATTTACTCACCCTCAAGTAGTTCCAATCCTGTATGAATTTCTTTGTTCTTCTGAACACGAAGGAAGATACTTGGAAGATAACCAAACAGATTTCGGCCCCCATTTACTACCATAGTAGGAAAAATAAATACTATGGAAGTCAATGGGGGGTGAGATCTGTTTGGTTACTGACATTCTTACAAATATCTTCCACACACATACATCTTTGTTGTAAATGTCAATGCATGTATAGCAGTTAAGTTTGATATGGAGAGACAAAGCTTTCTCTGTTCTCCTCTGCACCCTGCAGGTAGCAACGGTCATGAGTTCATGTTCCTGCTGAAGGGTCATGAAGATCTACGGCAAGACGAGAGGGTCATGCAGCTTTTTGGCTTAGTGAACACTCTACTAGCTAATGACCCAGCCTCCTTACGCAAGAATCTAAGGCAAGTCTCTTGCATTCATGCATCAGAGCATCTCGGACAGTGTCATTCTTTAAAACAAATTATATCAGGCAAACAAGACAAAGCTAAATCAAATAATATATTGATATTGATCTTCATTGATATTCTCTCTTTATGTATTTTCTCTGAAATGGCTTAAAAAGATCTCTTTTTTTGGTCAGTGGAATCACTAACTGTCATTGTCAAGTAGATTCAGAATGTTTGATGCAAGAAGTGCAATACAGTATAAATTAGTAGTTGACCGATTTGCAGTATTATGTGTCGGCCACCATTTGGCATTTTTAATCACTGACACATATGAAAACATCTTACTGCCCTTCAGGAAGATGAGATATTATATATTTTTCAAAAGACAAAATAATAACAATTTACACAGACCATTATGTTCAAAGTTAACATAGCTTAAAGTCCGTGTAAAGCAATATTAAATATGTGTTCTGAGTTTGTCACAACACAGAAAAAATAGTTATTAACCACCTAGCCAAATTTGATAAAAATAATATAAAATGATAAAAAAAAAAAAAGCAAAGTAAATAAAGTAAGTTATCGAAATCTTGAACAGTATTCTCTGCTCTCAAACGCTGGGGTTGTGTCCACTGTCTGCGCTTAAACTGCAGCCAGTCACATGAAAGGTTACACTCTTTGGTGGGCACGTACCGCCGACAATGGCACCAGATGTCGGTGGGATGGGAGGATGAAGGCCGGGACAGGAGATAGTCAGCGTGGGAAAGTGTAAAAAGCTGGATCTCATCATCATATAGCCAATGCAGGCTTCAGTGGGCAGCTTCACTACTCAAGGCAAAGCAGGGACTCATTCTTACAATCATTGGTCATCAAGGTAGCTGCACACCATAATAAAAGAAACCAAGGCAATGTGAATTTTTGAACTGGGTAGTTTGTGTAACTTCAGCTATATATGGATTATATGTAAACATGTTATATGAAATGGCTTATTCATATGGTGGTACTAAATAAAAAAAAATGACCCCATTTATTTTTTTTAAATGACAAATAGCTTGCAGATTCTGCAACAACTCTTCAAAATTTTGAGCGCAACTGCATATTTTCGCTAAAACATTTTAATAAAAAATCCCATGCAAGGACTTTGAATTGATTCCATGAAGTGGAAAGTTTAAAAAGATTCCCACAAATGAACTGAACTGAATTTGCCAACATTAATGTTTAACGTTTTTAATCAGATATGGCATTACTTTCTCTCACTTTTGGCTGCCCCCATTAATGGTCGCCACAGCGGATCATCCACATATTTATTTAGAACAGGTTGTACACCAGATGTCCTTCCTGATGCAACCCAGCACTGAGAGTGCACTAACTCATGAAACCCTAGTGCTGGGATGCAGTCACACACTCCAACACTCACTCTTATGGGAAATTTAGTATGTCCAGTCCGCCTAACCTGCAAGTCTTTGGATTGTGGGGGAAACCAAAGCACCCGGAGGAAACTCATGCTAACACGGAGGGAACATGCAAACTGCACATAGACAGGCCTGATACTCAAATTGAGGACCTTCTTGCTGTGAGGCAACAGTGCTACCTACTGAGCAGAGATTGTATTACCTCCTCAAGTATTGGCACTTTTGGAAAATATGAGCAAAACTTGTATGCTGTTGATCTGTTGCTAACCTAAAAAATCTTAAAGATCTTAAAAATATATATCCTTGTAATCAAAATTATTGAACCCCCCTGACCTACAAGACATTCTGGTTTTGTGAACAAAATTATATGAAAACGCTTCAACCAAGGCATCAGTAAACCGATAGAATGTTCATTCATACACATTTGAGTGAATCTGAAAATGTGAAGTTGAGTTACTGAGTTCAAATGAAAAAGAAAAAAATAAATTGGTTCGAAACACATAACATATATTCATCCCCAAAAAAGTCAAATTTTGGAGAGAATCATTTACTCTTTATAACCTCAAATAAACTGTAGATGTGCAAAATAATAGAGTCATTAGATAAACTTTGGAATGAACCAATTTAATGTGTCACCTCCAAGAATACAAGAACACCCATTTTTGTCCTCCCAGTCTCCGTCCCCCATGTCCATTTCAAAACATCCAGCTTATCAGATGTGCTTTGAGTTTGAGTTTCAGTCCAACACCATTCCGCATCTTGGCGCAGGAGCTGACGGATAGGAGATGTTATCTCACTGTAACGATGTATGAAATTTTAGAGATAATTGGTCATGCCAAGAACTATTTCACATGGCTGTCCAGAAAAGAGCTGTTCCATGCATCTCTAAATAAATTCACTTCCAGTTGAAATCCCGTATGGGAGTTAAAATATTTACCTTCCGAACAGGGTCATAAATTTTGTGAGTTTCAGTGATTTCTCATGGGATTTGCTAGAATTCACATCTTGCATCTAGAATGCTGAAGACCTTTGCCTTTAGCACATCAGCAATCACTTGCTCTACAGTCTTTAATCTTATTAAGATGCACAGAGTCAATGCATATGTGTACTGTACCATCCTTTTTGACTGCAGCTGCCAAGGCAGACACCTAAGGGGTAGCCTTCTCCACTGGCAAAGTAATGCCCAGTCTGGCCATCCTTTCCAACTCTTGTGCAACTTTGTCTTTCATGTCTGTTTTCAGCTTGACCTGACAGAAAGTTGTTAAAGTTATTGAGAGAGTGGTAAATAGTTCATCAGGTTTTTGCCCCATGATATTGAATGCATGTCCATTATTATTTTCTGTTCCATCAAGCATATCTTATCAAATTTCTTGGTAACACTTTACAATAAGGTTCATTAGTTAACATTAGTTAACTACATTAGTTAACATGAACTAATAATGAACTGCACTTCTGCAGCATTTATTAATCTTTGTTAATGTTAATTTCAACATTTACTAATACATTATTAAAATCTTGTTAACATTAGGTAATGCACTGTGAATTAACATGAACAAACAATGAACAACTGTATTTTCATTAACTAACATCAACGAAGATTAGTAAATACAGCAACAAATGTATTGCTCATGGTTAGTTCATGTTAGTTAATACATTAACTAATGTTTAACTAATGTACCTAATTGTAAAGTGTTGCCAATTTCTTAACACATCTGGATCCTCTTTGTCCTAACCCATTTGAAAGTAAAATGACTCTTATTTATCTAGCGCATCCAAACCAGTCAAATTGAGGAGTGTGAAATCTTGCATCTTTTTGGATTTGTCAAAAAGTCCTGCTTTGCTGTACATTTCCCATTCCCTCTTGAATTTAAATTGTTAGCGATGCCATTAAACACAAGCAGTTCTTCTACAGTTTTAATGTGTCACCTCTAAGAATACAAGAACTCCCACTTTCATCCACCTTTGATTGAAAAATAGCCCCACAAAATCAAAGATCCACCACCATACTTCACTGTAGGGGATGAGGTACTTTTCTGCATGGCTATCTTTCTGTGTACAGCAACGCATCTCCAAAAAGCTATATTTTAGATATATTTTTTAAATAGATGTTGAGCTATTTTCGTACAGCATTTCCTAATTTGTGCAGCCTTTATCTTACAAACAGTAACTGTTTTGTTCTTAGGTCTTTCCCACAGTTATGACTAAAGGAATTTGGCCTACTTAGCCCAATTTACTTACTTTTTCAAAACTTATTAAAAAATATCACCCAGCCCTATAGGTAGGTAGGTAGGTTATGATGATATAATTTTTGTGGCTAATGTTTTGAATATGTTTCCTTTAATGAATGTGTCTTTGAACAGTATTCAGCGCTATGCTGTGATCCCACTTTCCACCAACTCTGGTCTGATCGGCTGGGTACCTCACTGTGACACGCTGCATGCACTGATTCGAGACTACCGAGAGAAGAAGAAGATCCTACTCAACATTGAACACCGCATTATGCTTAGGGTAACATGTCTTAAGCATGAAAATACAGCTTCCTGTTTGCCTTTAAAGTCATAGTCAGAATTGACCAATATTATATTATTATATATTACTATTATTACAAAACAATGAATATGTTTGTCTTTAATGTCTTTAAACAATACGGTGACTGGGAATGGACAGTTCACTTAGTTTTGTTGGGGCCAACACATAACTCATCAAATGTCATAGCATGTTGAGGCTACAAAAGTTGGAATGTTTTGGCTTCACTTTTCAGTATGTGTGGTAAACAAACCTGCCTAAACAGAGCAACCTGGGATTTTAATATATTGCATTGCATTTATTTTTATTAAGTTTCATGGGTTTTTTTTTTTTTTTTGTTATTCCTTAGACTATTTAGATCAATACTTGATGATCAAGCAATATTCAGAAACATGTGCAGTTGTATTATTTTTATGATTAACTTTTATTAGACTGTAGAAGATTGATTGGTAATAGGCATATTATTTTTAAAATGGGAGAAACAACTGCCTATTTCAAATTTGTACAGTGTTAAAAATATTGTTCAATTAGCTGACACAACTTAAGAATTTGCGTTAGAATAACTTCCCCAGATTTAACTTGATGAGATAACTCAAATATCCAAGTTGTCACTTAATACAACTTTACATTTTAAGTTGACAATTTTTTTAGTGTACAGAATGCAATGACTTTTTTATCATCAGAACAAAATTAATAAATTTTAACTTGCAACGTTACAAATTAAAATAAACATCAAATTAAAATGTATAATCAAGACAAAATTACAAAAATAAGGATGAATGATGTTTGAGAGGTAACACGTCTTATTCTTACCAATAGTAAGAATAAGACGCATATACATAATTGCATATACAATTCAATAATATGAATATAATAGATTTAATGCACCTTTGAACATTACAAAGAAACTGTGCTTTAACGGGAGCAAATCCATGAACGTGGATTATGCCTGGAGGCTAATTCTGTCATGTGACACCAAATTTTTTTGTGTTGAAGCCCTTTTTCTTGATAAAAGTCAAACTAATTTTTGCAACATTTTAAGTATTGATATAGAATTTATGCACTAAAGTTAAATAAAAAAAATATTGTGTTCGACATTATTATAAATATAACTATTTCGAAGCGCTAAACCTTTTTTCGCAAAAAAAAAAAAAAATCCTTAGATGGAAACCTGGCTAGTGAGGCATGAAATAAAATAAGTCATGAAGTAAACACTTTTATCAAAAACAAACTTTAAATTCAAAGTTAAATTCTAAACCGTGAGCTTTAGACACCCTGTACATTGACCATCATGCGGATGCATCATTTGGCATAGTGCAGGAGGAAGTGAAGAACTGAAGAAGTAAAACTGATCTCCAAAATAACTCATTTAATGAAATTGTTTGCTAAAACTGTCATTTATGTTAGATGGCCCCTGACTATGATCACTTGACTCTCATGGAGAAGGTGGAGGTGTTTGAGCATGCCGTGAACAATACAGCAGGAGACGATCTGGCAAAACTGCTCTGGCTTAAGAGTCCCAGTTCAGAGGTTCGCATTCTCTTCTCTCCTTTTCATCAAAAAAACTTTTGTGTTGTATATTAGGCATATGGTCGTATTAGCTGTGATCAGAGTCCATTCCAGTCACTTCATATTAAACTTTCTGCAGCCCTCTACACTACGAGTAAATCACTCACACATGTGACTAGATTTTGTGCTGGGCAACTAAATCATGTCTGTCATTAGCCACTGGCTAATAAATTGTTAGATTTCACTCGCCATCAATTGAGTTAGAGGCTTAGAATATGTTTTAGTACAGATATATTTTCACTGCATGTTTTGTCTTATGACCACTTAGAGCACCTACACTAGAACACTACTGAGTGTTTGATGGAATGTATAAGCTTATTTATTTAATGAGACATTTAAAATTTAAATAAAGAAGGAATTTGAGATTTTGTACGATAATACCGATAATTAGGCAGTGTTTTGCTAAGTGTGATTTTGTGCTGGTATATTGGCTGGCCTGTTGTGGACAGCTTACTCCCAAAGATTTTCATATTCTTCATTTTCTGTGTGGTGGTTTGTTTACAGCAGTGAAAGAAATTAACTTTTCCACTACGTACACCCTTAAACTGATTTCCGAGGGATTTTTACCTTTATAATGGCAATTTTTTTATTAGATGTATGTATCATGTATTGTCAAATTCTTGCATTTATTCAATGAATTAAATTAGAATAATAATAAGGAACTATAGGCTGTCACCAATCAAATGAAATCAGTATCAACAAAATCCACTTTTGCTGCTTCTGTGCCACTTCTGCAGTCCACCTAAAGCAGGATTTAGATGTATTTACACTGCAATTACAATTGCATAATTAATGCTATGAGATTAAAAATAATATTTTGAACATTGAAATATTACTTTTAAAAAAATAAATAAATAAATAAAATGATACTAATGAAACTTAAACCACCAGTAGGTGCTGCAAAGCACTTTCGTTAAATTGAATCACCCAGTAATTAATCCAACAGATCCATTCAAATGAATGATTCATTCACCCATAAAGCAAGTGATATAAAAGTTTGGTTAAATATTGGTTTGGTTAAAAAAATTACTAGCCAATGGCCATTCTTTTGCCGATGTGTCTGTAGAGGGTTGCACTACTGAATAGAGCTATGACTTCATGAAGTGCCCTGGAATAGACATGCAGTAAATTGCCTGAAATCTGCCAAAAACACATCTGGGTCATATCACACCCCAAAATATGAAATAAGAAATAGACGAGTTTCTTGTATACAAACAATACTGGATGCGCTCGCATTTAGGGGGCAAAACCGCTAAGGAGTCTTATGCCGGAAAAACGCTTAACGTGGCTTAATGTACTAAGGACAGTGATATTAACAGACCAAACTCAGTAAACATTATACTAATAAACCATACTATGTACAGAAAAGCAGTTGAGCCCAGAATATGAAAGCAGTTCATTTAATTACACATTGTGTTTTCCTCCCATAGAAAACCGTTATAAAGAAAAAGCTTAACGTCGCTTAATGTAGCCTACTAATATTAAAAGATAGTGATATAAAAAGATCAAATTCTGCACAAACCAATGTTTCTGTATAGTATGCTTTATTAGTATGGTATTTACTAAGTTTGGTCTTTTAATGTCACTGTCTTAGTAGGCTACGTTAAGCCACGTTAAGCGTTTTCTTTATGGGAGAAAAATGCTTAATTAAACGTGTTGCTTTCATATTCTGGGCTCATCTGCTTGTCTGTACATAGTACGCTTTATTAATATGGTGTTTACTAAGTTTGGTTGGTCCCACTTTATATTAGGTGGCCTTAACTACTATGTACTTACATCAAAAAATAAGTACAATGTACTTATTGGGTTTATATTGAATTGGAAAACACTTTTGCTGCTATTGAGGTGGGATATGGGTGAGGTTAGGGAAAGCTTTGGTGGTATGGGTAGGTTTAAGGGTTGGGGTAAGGTGTAAGGGATGGGTCAACAGTGTAATTATAAATGTAATTACAGATGTAATTACATGCAGGTGTTTTTAAAATATAAGTACAATGTAAAAACATGTATGTACACAATAAGTGCATTGTATCAAATGATTAATTTAAATGTAAATACATAGTAGTTAAGGCCACTTAATATAAAGTGGGACCGTTTGGTTTGTTAATAACACTGTCTTAGTAAATTAAGCCACGTTAAGCTTTTTCACGTTAAGCATTGTAGAACGTCCCATTATGTCGAGTTCTGCATGCACCTCACGGGAGGTAACAGTCATTTATGCTGAGAAAAGAGGTAGATGCAAATCTCTGCAGGTAGCCTACAGCATCTGTTCTGCCAAATTATTACCATTAATGAGCCCCACAAAGAATGTTATATCATTTTTAAACAGTACTTGGATACATGCAATTCTTGGCATGTAACGTTATGCAGAACTCGACATAACATCTGTAGAAGATTGTAACGTTAATCAACCATTAACGTAGATTTCGCATTGTTTGTAAATTCTTGTTGACTCAGTAATAAACTGCCATTTCAGAGTTGGATCGTTTGTTTCATTTGCATATTAATATAACATGATGTAAAACGTTAGCTCACTAATAGGCTAAGTTATAATGTTAGTCATCAGGTCTAGAATGAAATTGTCCAACTAAGTTTGCTAATCATAAAAACCTGACATACCCTGTGAATTTATGAACTTACCTGGTTTTGTTGGTTGTTGAGCCTTTCTATCCTAAATGTTTACGACAAGGCTATACACACGACCCACCACATTTGAAAGAAATTTGATACTGTAAACATACTGTACAAGACATGAGACCTGTGACAGCTAGCTAGGTGTGTGACAGTGAGGAAATGGCTAGCATCAATTACTTTGGAAGCCTAGGTAGCGTGGACTCCGCCGATTATATTAAGAAATTCAGTCTCAGTAATGGTGAGACAATTGCTTTCTGCCCCCTAGTTGTGCGCGCATCTCTGTGATGACGTTGCACAGAAACCCGTCTATAGAAAAAATTATATAGGAAATAACTGTAAATTGTGCATAAACAACATGAATCCAATTTTAGTACCAAATTTAAGCATTTCATTTCATTACCATAAATACAGAAAATTTGTATTGTGGAAAAAATGTGCTATGTCCAGACAGGATTATTTTAATTTATTTAATGTATTACAGTAGTGAAAATTACATTTCTTCAATGTAACATTAGGCTTTATTTACAATTTGTAAAATATAGTTTTGTTTGATTTTGGCATGAAATTTGCCCTGGACATTTGATCAAGAGATTTGGCATTATACTGAGTGGTGAAAATTATGAAAATAAACAAGAAAATCTGAAATCTTGCTATTTTATTTCACAAATAAAGGGAATAGTTAAACTGTGCGAATTTTCCTCATTTATTTTCATATGTTTCGTTTTGATCCTGCGTCTCTTGGAGATAATTTTGATGTGTGTACTTTTTCCCTCTTTTCTAGTAGTGAAATGTATGCCATTGTAGATACCATTGTATCTACAGAAATGTGTTGTTTCAGGAATTAAAAAATGATAAAATTAAGATACTATCAGTTATTTATGCATTATTTTATTATTTTAATTTATAAAATAAAAAAAATGGGTTTACATAGCTTTCCTCTTTATACAGGTTTGGTTTGACAGGAGGACCAACTACACCCGCTCACTAGCTGTCATGTCCATGGTTGGTTATATCTTAGGGCTCGGGGACAGGTACAAACTGAACTGAAATTAGTGCATTTTATCAGCACTTATCAAACTAGTTTATTCATTATTTATTAGATTGTGCATAATCTTTTTTTCCTCCAAACACAGACATCCTTCCAATCTAATGTTGGACAGGCTCAGTGGAAAGATACTACATATCGATTTTGGGGATTGTTTTGAGGTAGTTTTTCTTAGAAACAACAAAAATTAAGCAACATACAGTAGATTTGTTTGTTTATAACTGAAATTTTGTTTAATATTTTAAGGTTGCAATGACCAGAGAAAAATTTCCTGAGAAAATACCTTTCAGATTAACCCGGATGTTAACCAATGCCATGGAGGTAAGATGGTCACTTGCATGTGAGTGTTTGGAGTGTTAAAGCTTTAAAAGCTTTTTCACCTTGTCTTTACTAGCTACTTTTCATAACTGGTAATTTTTTATAAAGATCACTATAAAACTCATTTTGTTCTATTCTTTAGCCAAAAGGGTTTAAATTCTCTGTACATAGATTGACATATCCAGACCACTATGTCTGCGATTACTCAGATACACTATGTCACTCCAGGTAAAGGCTGCAATACACTACATGACTTTTGCCAAGATTTTTGCCATGATTTGTAATTTAGAGGAGTCAACGCTAGTTGTGGAAATTTATAGCCAGTCTGCAGATTTTGTGCAGTCGGAGTTGACAGATTTCACTGAAAATTGCATAGTATATAATGAGCACACATTTTTTTGGCTTCAGACTATGATTCCATCCAGTTAGAGGATGTCGAACATTTTTGATATTTTGAGCTGATTCTGTTTTCATTTGCCATACGGCTCTTAACAACAAGCCACATGTTTCTGAGTTTGTTGTCTTATGAATGACTTGAAAGTATGTGAGTATGTGATCCTAATAAGTAATTTAATAAAAATAGTAAAAAGAAGAATCCTACAAAAACAAGCAAATTATTTTCCAAATAATGACAATCACAACCACAAAATTCTCTCTAAATACTAGGGGAGAAAAGGTGATCCCCAAATCTGAAAAGGTGAACCCCCATATCCCCAATCTGAATCTACTGATATCCGACACATAATTTACCCCACATATTTTTACACATTTTAAAATATTTTCATCCATCAAATATTAATAAAGCACACATTTCATGTTATCACTGTTTTCAATAAAATTCAATACAACCTGTGACTGTGGAATCTTTATCATGACCCCCTGGAGAAACATTCAAAACCACTGTTTATTGATGCAAGTGAGGGAGCATACAACTTTTACACCTCAATTATAAGCTGAGGTACCCAAACTTTATACCAAACTATGCATAAAAAACATAGGGCACAAATTTATGATCATATAAGAGTCATAGAAACAGATATGTTATAATTATTTTAAATGAAATTTTAAACAGCCTACCCAAACACAAAAGACAAAACATGAAAAAGGGTTGCAAGCAGGGCACCACCTGTAGCTCTACCTAAAAATCCCCAAGTAATTTTACTCCATGACAGCAATCACACCAAATATAACCATTGACTCTAATGAGGGGAAAAAAAACTACACTGGTTGCACTGTTTGTTTTTGCTTGCAGCTTGCGAGGACAACCAATAGAAAACGTGTTTTCTTGCCATTATTTTGTGTTGCATTTAATTTAGACTGCAAACACATTCACAGCTAAGGCAAAATACAATTTCGTTTGCTGTGATGTTGGAGATTCAGCAGATGCCGTTATACATTGGTACTTAAAACACAGATATTCTAGTATTCGATCAAAAGATGGCCCTAGACACATCCAAAGATGTCTATGCTAAGCCTCAGATATCCATTTACTTAACCCCCTGCATTGTCCATTGTGCTTAAATTACATTCACTATCTTTATGGCTGAAAAACAGATCATGTTTCCTCTCAGGTAACCGGACTGGATGGTAACTACCGTATTACATGCCACACAGTGATGGAAGTACTGCGTGAACACAGGGACAGTGTCATGGCTGTGCTGGAGGCCTTTGTCTATGACCCATTACTCAACTGGAGGCTTATGGATAGTAAGCACACAACTTTTCCTCATTCAAAAGAGTAAAGACCCCAATATACTTACGGCAAAGTTCTTTTTCGTTCTTTGTTTAGGGGCAAAATGAAGTTCAAAATATGTGAGCAGTGATATACTGTTATCGAACATCTGATGCTGCCCACACTGCTAAGAGCGGCGTTTAGATGAATATGTAAATATGTGCTGCACGCAAGCCTTTTTTTATAGAAAGCATTTTTTACAGCAAGCATAAGAAGGCATAAGAAAGCATCTGATCATAACAACATGGGTATGTTAGCACGAGTTCTGCAAATTAGCACTCCAGTAAAGTCATGTCACGTTTATTTATATGGCATTCTATTCAATAGATTGCTTAAAAGCAAGTAGCTTTGCAGTATCAAACATAAAGAACAGTGTCAGTGCCTTATTTTATCAGAAGCACAACTTCATTTTCTACTATAGAGCAGCTATCCAGTGTGTTCATGTTCTCACCCACAGAAATCTTACCTCGACAGACTCAAAAGACGAAATGAGAGAAGAGTTCTGCATGAAAGAAGGCGGAGCCTCAGCGCACACCTCCTATTACGTTATCGTCACGGACCAATGATAGTACAAAGGTGTTTTGCAGCTGGAGCGAACTTTGAGAGTTCGCTTTGGCAAGCTGTTTCGAACTTCGTTTTGGCCTGATTTTGTTCGAAATGTCGTCACATCAGTTCATCCTTCGATTTCGTTTGAAGTATATCAGGGCCTTTAAACATACTAGAACCACACAATCCTGCTGTGGATTCATAAACTTCAGGGGGAAAAAAACAGACTGCTAATATACTTTAGGGAAGTTGACCTGCTGTGTGACTTGCTATACTCCATCTAAAACTTTTTTAAAAAGGATTTTTCAAGGTTCCCTTTCATAGTTTACTCAATGCCCACTCAATAACCTCTCTCTCATTCTCTATGTCGACTACTATAAATGTGGTAGTTAACATAGGGGATATTGCACTGTAGTGATTTTGGATTAGCCTCACACGGGGCACCATACATGTAGTGATTTTGGATTAGCCTCACATGAGGACACCACAAATGTAGTTAGTCTTAAATATTAATATTAATATTTTGTATTAATATTAATATTGAGTCAGATAATTCCTTCCAATATTTCAGGGCACCAGTTAGGATTCTCACCTTGACAATAAAGAACAATCATGAAAGATTATTGACTGAATTAGAATTTAATAAATTGGAGGAAGTTTATCATTTGACCAATCTGAAGGATTGACAGAATCTGACAGAAACTCAGAACAAGGGTTTGTTCACTTGGGAAAACTTTTATTCCTTTCCATTGGGGAGGGGATTATTAATCCCCACCTTTCCTGATGTGGTGATGTGATTGGGTCACAGCATTCCAGGTGTTCGTCCCTTAACACGCCCACCTTTCATCCTGTGAAACTTGTTGTATTGTCCCAAAATACACAGTCACACTTTCCTGGATGAGTAAAAGGACATATAGGACATGTTCCTTACAGTATTCCTGTCCATTGTTGGTGATTTCAAGCCAATATGTTTAGAAAATGCCTTTCTTTCTGAGCATTTCTTTGTTCTTGCTGTGCTCTAGCCAGAACCGGTTTGGCAGCCCTAGGAGTCCATGGTCATTTACACCTTGAACTCAGACATGGAGGGCTGAGGTGAACAAAGGCAACTCGTGATGAGATTAGCCTTTGATCAATAGGCCGTTGATGTCATCTTTCCTGTCCTCCACCTTTGGCAGTCCTGATTACAATAGTCATTTAGTTGTCATTGAGAGTCTTATCAAAGTCTTTTGTATTAATCAAAGTGGGACAAAAGAATGCCTGTTGTGAAGCTCTGGTGCCATCACATCTGTTGTTCACTACAGCTACACTACACCAAATTGCACATTCTCCTGTCCTCTGTGTTCTGCATTTCGGACGACAACAGTCAAACTGTGCATTATGAACGGCAAATGTATTGCTTGTGGTCCGCACAGTTTCCACTTTGGAGCATTGGAGTTTTGCCTTAGTCCATGTGATTATAACACTGTGGTTAAAACAGGTTGGGTTGTGATTCTCACACTCTGACTGGAGACCTCTGATATACACACTGCCAGGCGACCAGTATCATCTTAATGGGCCTTAAGTGGTCAAAGCCATCCGCATCATCCGCAGGCTTCAGCCGTGAAACTCCTCACACCTCTCTCAGCTCAGTTGGGAGCGTAGCGGCTTCTGCCAAATGTGTCTTATGTTCTTCGAACTGTAGAGAAAGGTATGCCATCCAATTTAAGTGCTCTACGAGTGATTGTCTACTACTTGTGTCCCGTCATTTTGCTTTTGTCTAAATCCATTCAAACAGGGTGAGGCATTCCTGTAGAAGAAGCAGATATGTAAATGCGAAGGTCATCATCATAACAGGGTAGTTTAGACTATGACAGCGAATAATGTGATTGAGTAGTTTTTAGTAGTTGAGGGAAGATCCAGATCAAATGGAGCAGTTTCTTGGGTAAGCAATGGGTGAAGATTACAGATAAACAGGCTAAGAAGGTCTAATTGACAGGTAGAAGAACTAGCTTTTGTAATTAAGTCACTCACAGACAATGGACTGGTAAAATTGAAGCTAGACAGAACTGTAATGTCGCTGTCGATGTTAAACACTCTCACATGCATGTTTGTACAGCCATCTGTAAAGATACCAGTAGACATGGATACAATGGATACTTGTGTCATCATGGAATAAATGAAATGCTTATACATTACATCACTCCTTTTTTATTTAGCAAACACTATTATATTTTAATACAATTCAAACAAAGTACTCTATAATACACAGCAGGGACTTTAGTTTATGATAACAAATATTAGTATACGTTAATCCCAGAGAACGTCTCGGGTTACAACTGTAACCCTGGTTCCCTGAGAACAGGGAACGAGACGCTGCGTCCTAGAACGCTTATGGGGAACGCCCCTGTGTGACAGGTGTCTGAAGCAATAGTCGAATCACGCCAATCCTATTGGCCAGCGACATAATACTAGCGTGACCAGAAAGTATATAAGGGGCGCCTAGAGAACATGTCATCCGCTTTTCATCTGAAGCTTTTTATCTTTTCCTTCTTTCCTTCCTCTTTTATACCATTTGTTCTTGTCTGTCTATCTTGCGACCTGTTTTAGATATGTGCTTCCAAATTCCCACTATTACTATCACTCATAAATCACAGGCCACACGTTGGAGGCAGTGCAATCATAACAACCTGCGTATTTTACCCATGTCATCTAGTACATTACTTTCAATTTCTATTGGTCTCTGGAATTGTCAATCTGCTGTAAACAAAGCAGACTTCATTACATCTATTGCTACTCATTCAGGTCTCCATCTCATGGCTCTGACTGAGACATGGATCAAACCAGAGGACACTGCCACACCGGCAGCCCTCTCCTCTAATTTCACTTTCTCTCACACCCCACGCCAGATTAGGAGGGGTTGTGGTACTGGTCTGCTTTTGTCCAATAAATGGAAGTTCAGTCCTTTACTAGCTCTCTGTGACAATAGCTCATTTGAATCACATGCAATTACCATCACCTACCCTGCTAAAATCCATGTTGTAGTGCTTTATCGTCCCCCAGGTCAGCTAGGTAACTTCTTGGAGGAGTTAGATGTGTTACTCTCACCCTTCCCTGAGGATGGTACTCCTCTGCTAGTACTTGGAGATTTCAACATCCATCTAGACAAACCTCAGGCTACTGACTTCCACACTCTGCTTGCCTCATTTGATCTCAAGTGAGTCTCTACTACAGCTACCCACAAATCAGGTAACCAATTGGACCTCATCTACACACACTGCTGCTCCACTGATGATACACTGGTTACTCCACTACACACCTCAGACCATTTCCTCATCACTTTTAATCTCAACCTGACCCCTAACTCAACACATGTTACTTTTAGGCGAAACCTACGCTCGCTCTCACCCTCCCACCTATCCTCTTTGGTCTCATCCACACTTCCTCCCCCTAATCAGTTCTCATCATTGGACACTAACAATGCTACTGACACTCTTTGCACCAGCCCGCCCCACCCCCTCTGCCTCCTGGCTATCCAATGTTCTCCATGAGCATCAGTCTAGACTAAGGGCTGCAGAGAGGAAGTGGCGCAAATCTAAAGATCCTACTGATCTTAGCTTCTATCAGTCACTCCTTTCTTCTTTCTCTACAAATGTCTCCAATGCTAAAACCACATACTATCACAATAAAATTAACAATTCTACTGATTCCTGCACACTTTTCAAAACTTTCTCTTCTCTTCTTTGCCCTCCTCCCCTCCCTCCCACATCAGCTCTTACAGCTGATGACTTTGCCACATTCTTCACACATAAAATAACAGGGGCCAATTCTCCACACCACATACTGACAATAACATCTTAATGGAAAACACACAAATTCTCCCCTCCTTCTCTATGGCTGCCTCTCTGAGGCAGATGTTTCCAAACTCATCCTTTGCAATCACCCTACTACCTGTCCGCTCGACCCTATTCCCACTCATCTTCTTCAGGCTATCTCCTCCTCAATTGTACCTGCACTCACTCACATTATCAATTCTTCTCTTCACACTGGTACATTTCCCACAGCTTTTAAGCAGGCTAGGATTACACCACTGCTTAAAAAGCCCACTCTGAATCCAGCACTTTTAGAAAACTGTAGACCGGTATCCCTTCTTCCATTCATTGCGAAGACACTTGAGAGAGTTGTGTTCAACCAAATGTCTACATATCTCACACAGAACCGCCTCCTTGACAAAAACCAGTCTGGCTTCAAGAGTGGCCACTCAACTAAGACTGCCCTGCTCTCAGTTACTGAAGCCCTGAGACTGGCACGAGCAACTTCAAAATCATCGGTACTCATCTTGCTGGATCTGTTTGCTGCTTTCGACACAGTTAACCACCAGATCCTCCTGTCAACCCTCATGTCGAAGGGCATCTCAGGAACCGCACTCCAGTGGTTCGAGTCTTACCTCTCAGTTAGGTCCTTCAGGATATCTTGGAGAGGTGAGGCATCATCTTGCTACTGGGGTACCTCAGGGCTCAGTGCTTGGACCACTTCTCTTCTCCATCTACATGTCTTCACTAGGATCTGTCATTCAGGAACATGGTTTTTCCTATCACTGTTACGCTGATGACACACAACTCTACCTCTCATTCAAACTAGATGATCCGACGGTTGCTGGTCGCATCGCAGCCTGCCTGACAGCCATTTCTGCCTGGATGAAGGACCACCACCTTCAACTCAACCTTGCAAAAACGGAACTGCTTGTGGTCGGTGCCAACCCAACACTTCATCATAACCTTTCCATTTAACTTGGGTCATCAACCATAACTCCTTCCAGGATGGCCAGGAACCTTGGAGTGGTGATGGATGATTGTTTAAGCTTCACAGGTCATATTGCTACAACGTCCCGGTCCTGCAGATTTGCCCTGTACAACATTAGGAAGATTAGACCCGGAGCATTCCACACAAATTCTTGTCCAAGCTCTTGTTTTATCCAGACTGGACTATTGTAATGCTCTCTTGGCATGCCTTCCAGCATGCACTGTCAAGCCTCTACAACTGATCCAGAATGCTGCAGCAAGACTGTTCTTTAACGAACTGAAGAGAGCGCATGTCACACCTCTCTTCATCAGTTTGCATTTTCTGCCTATAGCTGCGCATATCCAATTCGAGGCTCTAATGTTTGCCTACAGAACATCCACTGGCTCTGCACCACTATACCTAAACTCACTACTTCAGACTTATGCGCCCTCCAGAAGCTTGCGTTCTGCAAGTGAGCGGCGTCTTGTGGTGCCATCCCAAAGGGGCACAAAATCACTCTCACGGACCTTCTCCTGGTCTGTTCCTGGTTGGTGGAATGACCTATTTGGACCTGAGTCTTTAGCCATTTTCAAAAAACTGCTAAAGACATATCTTTTTCGTCAACACTTGACCCAGTAATATTAGCACTTTTTATTTATATTTTACTTTTCTTTTTTTCTATTCTCTTTCTCCATCTATTTGCATATATATTTTTAAAAAAAAAACCTTGCTACGAGCACTCTACTGATGAAATTGTGACTTGACACAGCACTTACATACTGTTGTACTCATGTTGATTTGATTGCTTCTACTATTCTCATTTGTAAGTCGCTTTGGAGAAAAGCGTCTGCTAAAAGACTAAATGTAAATGTAAATGTGAAGGGACTGTAGCAGGCAGCCCAGATGCATGGCAGTGAGACGCAGTGTCTCGTTCCCTGTTCTCAGGGAACTTTTCAGGGGGACATAAGTCAACCCCTAGAGCCACCAGAGGAGGCCGAACTAGTCCAATCCAAGACCTAGCCAGGCCAACAACCTGTCTGTAAAAACAGAGTCTCTTACACAATCTTCCTCAAAGAGGAAAGCCCAATGAGAGGGACTGCAGAAAGGCAGAAACCAATTCACTGCAGACAAGAGACAGGCATCCCAGGGAGTAGAACTCAGCATATCGCTTCTTGACCCTCAATGAGGGGAGTGACCTACTCAACCTTGGATCTACAGAGTGAGTCTGGAGCACTCTGGAGGCTGGGTACTCTACCTAAGCCAAAGGAGAAACAGGAGCTGGTATATAGAAGGAGATTTAGAGAAAGCTCCTAAGCCTATAGACTGAACTCAGAGAGTAAGGGAGTATCAACAGCCTAATACTGATCCTTCAGGGAGGTCTCACAAGAGTCCTTCTACCTTCCGACCAGTCTTCGGGAGCATAGTCCTAAACGACCCTCAACACGAGGGGAGTACTAAGCTCGACCGGGATGAGTAAAACCAAGCTCTAATGCAAAAGAGCTGTTGAGCAAAAACAGCACCAAAAACGGTGAAGGTTCCAGAAAAGCCTGAAGTACCTGATATAAAACAGCTCAAACGAGATGGGACAGTTTAGATAGGGAGCTAAACTTAACTCTACCTAGATAAAAACTCAAGGAGGCCCAGGGATGACGAGGAGGCCTCATGAAGGGCCTGCTACTTCCAAAATACAGCCACGGGCCCGGGGCTAATGCTTGAGCTCAAAGGGAGCGAACTCCTCTCACCATACAGAGGGGGAGAATATGGTGCGCTTAACCCGCACCAGCATTGGTGTTAAGTATGCATGGCACATAGAGCTCTGGGAGTAAAATGATTTTAGAGAGACCCAAGAGGATCTCAGAAAACTCTAAGCAGCTAGCTCCGGAGGAACAGTGGCCTCAACAGGGAGGAATCCAAGGAGGTCGACAACTCTACCCCATAACTTGATGAAATCAAGGAGCTACTCGCAGTGAGAAAACTACCACACTCTCAAAACGAGAGGAAACCTAACAACTCTCTGGATGACCACAGGGAGGCTACCTAAAAATAGCCTACCACATATGGCTATGCTTAAATGCCTAACACCTCCAGGGAATGACATACTCAGCACATTGTTAAACTCCTTAATAGCAACGGAGTAAAAGCTCAACCTGAACAAAAATGAGGAGGCCGCGGGTCCTGCTACTCGCATTGTTAGCCTAATGCAAAAGGTGAGCCCCCGGCCAGAGACAGCCCTCACAAGAGGGGAGGCAAACATGAGCCGAGACACTAGCTGGAGAGGCTGTAACAAAAGTAGCCTACATCGGCTGTTGTGTTATTCAGAAACAGGGCTTAATGTCTGCCTAGGGCCGGGAATACGGACAGCCCAAAGAGGAGGACCGACCCCCATAATCATGACCTTGCTGAGGCTCAGTGGAGGCTCAAATCCAGACAGCACACTAAACAAAGCTGGATGCCCAACCACTATATAAATAAACAACAGCTAGCGCTCAGCGGGCTAGCAGTCTGAGCCTGCCAACTCTCGGTTGAGAAGAGGCTTAGCAATAAAAAGAAACCAAGGTGGCCAAAAGAAATGGCCAACACTAAAAAGGTACCTCTGTCTGGAGCTCTGGGGAGCAGAGGCCCTAACAAAATGTAACAAAGAGGGGGCCAACACACTCAAGAATGTCAAGACGGCCATAAAATAGGCCGACGCTAAGACAAACACTACGGCCAACAGAGTGGTGGTACAAAAAAGCCACTACCCAAAAAACAGGTAGCCAAGAAAGCCATTACTAAAGGTCATGAAGGACTGGAGCTCAAGGGAGCGGACATTCAGATAAAAAACGCATCACTCAGCCTAAGGAAGGGACCACTGGAGGCCTGAAGGTGGCCTACACCAACAACGTGAACTTTACTGAAGGTGAATAGAGACTTCAGAAGTGAGAGGCAGCTATTTTGTAAAATGGCTTGCCATACTGCATAAAATTCATTCTAAAATAACCCACTATAAAGCTTCAAAATTAACTCTCAGTAGAGAGGAAACAAATAGTAAGGGTGTCAAGATCAACCTTTCATAAAAAAGAGACCCAGGGCCCAGAAAGAAGCCCCAAAATAACGAAATTACAAAATAAAAGTCCCCTATAGCCTTTCGCAGGGAGCTGAGGTCACTTCAGAATAAAATATCTCCCTTAGCAGGAAAGTGACCTGCTAAGCTTTTACCGAATGTAAAAATGGCCTGCCATACTCTAGCAGTCTGAAAGGCTGCGCTTACTACCAAGCTCTGAGCCGGACCCTCAGAAGGGGTTCCAGATAAGGAACACACTCATCATTAGGCCCAGGCTTCAGGCCTGATGTCAGAGCGCGTGCAGGTAAAGGAAGGGTACGGGGGAAGAAAAAGAAGAGGAGAGGGTGATGGAAAACCCTCAAAGGGAAAACCCACTCAGCGGCGCTCAGCGTGCTTGCTTTGTATTGCTTCCCTTAAGTCCTGCTTCTTTTTTCTAGCACCACGCCTTCTCTGAGACCCGCTCCTCAGAGGAGGAGAGGCGACGCTAGACCTCTGTGGTGCGGCGCAGTTCGGCTACCGCATCAGGGGAAAGACCATGGCCCTGGTCCAAGTCTTTCAACAGGTCTGCTTGGTATGCTTGAAGCACTGCCATGGTATGCAGTGCAGCACCAGCCTGACCTGCAGCCGCGTATGCCCTGCCATTTAAGTGCGAAGTAGTCTTAAGTGGCTTAGTAGGCAGGGCCGGAGCCCTAAGAGTTGATGCCCCACCACCAACGAGATAGTTCGCAAACGTCTCGTCAATAGGGGCATCGCCACATACCCATGCTTACATATCCCTTCAACATTGGCATAATTTGCATGCACATATCGATGAATACGGGCAGAATATGGGTTTTTCCATGCCTTCTCGATCTCAGAATGGAGCTCACAGGAGCTGGAGGAGTATGGCCGGAAAGATAGCGTTCGTCCAATCTCTCACGAACAGCCTCTTCCCGGGCATGCACCCATGATAGTTTTAATCTATCTGAAGCACGCTCCAGATCGCAACAGACAAAACAGTCACTGAAGACGAAAAAAGGATGATATGTTCTCTAGGCGTCCCTTGTATACTTTCTGGTCGTGCTAGTATTACGTCATAGGCTGTCGCCGGCCAATAGTAATGGCGTGATTCAACTATTGCTTCAGACACGCGGGGGCGTACCCCATAAGCGTTCTAGGAATGCTCGAAAGGGAACTTACTTAACTTCCATGTGACATGAACACTTTACATCAATGAACAGTCTGAACGGTCCTTGTTTTATAGACTGTCTGAAACAACAGCCTTGAACAGTCTATGTGAGTGTTCGACTATACACTGAACTTGGTACCATTTAGCGTAATGTGAGGTTAAGGCTGTTGTTGACATGAGTTACTTTTCATTTCAAAGATCATTGTGTTTAACATGCAGCATGGGTTTCTTAGTGCTGGAACAACACATTTTGCATAGTGATTTCACTTTCTGCACACTATGCATTCTTTCTCTTTAGAAATTGTGGTGCAGTGCGTTGACAGCAGCCACTGTGTTTTGTTCAATTCTTACTGTTTGTTGTTCAGAGATTTCTAGTGTTTTGCTAGATCCTCTAAAGTCAAGTCTGGTTCTCTTGCTTTTCTGCACAGCCTGGACGAAGTGCAGGTTTGTACCAACTGTGCCCTTTATTTCATGATCAGCATCGGGAAACTCGCAGTCTTTTCCAAGCATTTTGATTGGGTGTAGCCTTATTACAGAATAAATGAAATGCTTATACATTACAAGAATGTGCCATAAGGGACTTGAAGAAGACCATTCACAAAGTTCAGAAGTGGTGGCTGGTATGAGACACTTGCTGCACACAGCGGTAAGCTAGATTGATTAGAATATAATATTAATAAAAGCTGGATGACTTGTTGCTAAATGGCATGCAATTTATTTTAAATTAAATTAAAATCTTTCATGTATAAATCTCAATTTCAAAAAATTGACCCTTATGACTGGTTTTGTGGTGCAGGGTCACATATATTATTATATTATATTATATTATATTATATTTATTATGAAGTTGTGTAAGCCATGTAACACAAGTTCATTCATTCAACAATATTCATGCGCCAAAAATCAGAACACAAGCAGTCACATGGGACGCCTTTGAAACACATAATAACACCAGGTGAAAATGGCCAGTGCATTTTAGCTGAGCACTTGTAATGGGATCACAAACAATGCATCTTACAACCAGGTAGAAACAGGCTTCTCTCTCGCACGTTCGATTTCCGGGATATTGTTTATAATTTGCAGGCGTCATGGAACCACTATCAATATGCGGGAGACTCCCTGACCTTTCGGCAGAGAGGGAATTTCTGAGAATGAGCATTTCTATTAATTCTTCAAGAAATTATGTGATCTGAGGGATCAGAGCAATAGAGGGAGCTCAAGGACAGAAAATAGGAATTATAAGTTATATGAGTTAACCGGAGCATTTGCGGATGCATAAGTCGGGTATCAACAACGGCACAGGGAAGAGACAGATGAAACATGAAACCAAATAAATACACGATTATAATCATAGGGGTGAATTCAGTTTGATTGGGACACTTTTTCTCAGTCATCTCAATGGCAAAAAGTGTCCCAGTCAATTTGAATTCACCCTATATGCTTTGTCTAAGTTCTTCAAGCAGTCTATGGTATTTTCCATAAGTAGCATAATTAGTTTTGAGCATCGCATATAAATATATTACTGCCTCATACGGTGATCAGAATCCACATCTGATCGCAATCGGAAGTTATTTTCACACACTCGCTGGTGTTTGAATATAAGTTTTGAGCTGAAAAGTATTTTAAATGTCAAGGTTAGCTATGATATGAAATGAATGGGAAAGCATGGGAAATGAGCAGCGGTGTTGACCCTTTCCTCACTCTGATAAACTCCGCCTTTGTTTATGACCACTCCTCAAACCCCAGTTGGCCCTCTTTGGCCCAAGGTATTCAGTGGGCCAAAAACCCCTGGTCATTGGCCAGATCAATGGAACAGTGGAAACGCAACTGGCCCTGACATGCACTAGCACGTTCGCTTTTGACCCGACAGTGGAAACGCAGCTATGGTAGCTCTGCCAGGACTCGAAGTGCTACCCACTGAGCCACATGTTGCCCAAAATGAAGTGTTGTAACCTTTTTGTTGTTGTTGTTGCTTTGTGTTTTTTGTTTGTTTTTTGCAAGCAATATATTTCATTATATTACAGTAGAGTACTTAGTAATTAAGTTTGAAGAATGGATGGATGAATACAATTTTTTTTAATGTGCCATTGTTACAAGTGTAATGACACAAAGAAGTACTAAGCAATATTAATTAACATCATGTATGTCTATATGGTTAGGGTTTGTTTTACTTAGTTGCTTGTTATTATTCATAATTACTATAGTAAGTACATGTAACATGAATAAGAAGCACTGTAAAATAGTTACTGTACTGTATCATCTACCATCAGGAATAGTCTTAACTACTGAAACAAACCAGCCAAAACTTGGTCCCTTGGTGACAAGCCACATCTAAAAAAAAAAAACTTTTTCTTATACCATCTTATACACTCAAATGTTTGTAAATGTCTAACAACTGGATGTTTCTGTTCTCTCCTACAGCAAACACTAAAGGAAATAAGCGCTCCAGGACCAGAACTGACTCCTACACGGCAGGACAGTCTGTTGGTGAGTCTTGAACCTATTCTAATTACCATAATAGGTTAAACTCCCCTATGGCAGTGTTTCTCAACTGGTGGATCGCGACCCAAAAGTGGGTTGCGGAGTGCCTGAGAAAAATGTGTTGTCCCAATTCAGTATCTGCGGTCAGATGATATGTTGTCAGGCTATATGTCAGTATCATTATTCTAACATTATTTTCGTAGCTTGTTACGAAATAAAAAGTCTCTCACCTCAGAAAACTGAACTTTCCTGTCCTGTCTGTCAGACGTTATACTGTGCTCATTGCGTGCACTCTTCAATTGCATGCGCAAATGCTGCGGCGCACACTGTTTATCACTTCATATATAAAGCGAAGAGAAACTACGAGCAAACAACGTTACGTTGTCAATTAGTAAGTCATGAAATAAAAGTAAAGTACCAATAAATCATGTAACTGGTACGTCATGTGTTAGCTGGGAAGGATTTGCATGCAGGTATGATGTTCATTCTATTCATCAGGAGCAGTTTCCATGTTTCATTAACGGTTCATGTTAGCATTGTGTATTTACCATGGCAAGTTTTGTTTCTGTAACCCCAAAATGGCACTTTATTTTCACTTTGTATTATTGTGTACATTTTTATTACTGTCTGTGGTGGCCAACATACCAATTTTATTGCATTAATAAAATGTAGTTTGGGACTGGGGCTATTTTATATCCTTACGTTATACTGTTTATTCATCAGTATTAGTCATGTTTGTACAATTTATGTGTAATTTAAATAAAGTGTGACAGTACTCATTGGTCCACATGCAGTTTCTGCCCTTCACCAATCTAGAGACTAATTCCTAGGGTTGGCCAGTGACTGCCATTAAAATTCCTCAGGACCTCAGCAGCAATGGGTGAAACAAAGAGAGACCACAATGACCCATCCAAAACCATTCATAACTATGTTTGGAAACCTTGAAACTGATGTAATCTACACACATTAATTTTATACTTATTCAGAAAAATAAGTATTCTCAGTGACAGCTATTTGTATTGCAACATCTTACACAAATTCAGCTGTTAATGTACAAATGAATGAATGCATGACAGTTTAATCTTTTTCCATCATGTTTGGTGTCTATTTGTTTAGAATATTGCCAAAGGTATTCTGGTGGTGGTTTGGAAAGTGAGAAATGCATTGGTAAACTTTAAAGACTTCCATCTTTGTGCTTTATGCAAATGAGTTCCACAGGGGAAAGAAGGGTGGGCCACAGTGTGTGTGTGTGTGTGTGTGTGTGTGTGTGTGTGTGTGTGTGTGTGTGTGTGTGTGTGTCCCCTCTGATGCCAGCAGCCAATCACAGCACTGGAATGGAGAAGCGCCAAATTGCAATCTCCTCCTCATCGGAAAGGGATAAATGTACCCTTTCAGCAGACACTCAGAGTCTCCCCTCGAGAGAGAGAGACAAACAGATCAACATGTTCTGGGTCTTATCTCTGTAAGGAATGAGACATTAACAGATATACCAAGTTCTGAGTCTCAGGCCTGTGAAGGTGAGACTGTAACAGATACACTGTAACATTCTGAGCCTCTGGTTCATCAAGAGAGACAACAACAGATCCCATGATCTGAGTCTACAGCTTGTGAGGCAGCGACAGATACGACCATGTTCTGAGCCTCCAGCCTGTGAGGAAAGAGACATTAACAAACACTACGTTCAGAGTTTTCGCAACAAGGTTAAGCTCAGGAGAACAAACCTTCACTTCAAGGTACCTTCGCCTGCGTGTTCCAGATTGTTAAGGATCTTCTGCACCTATGCCAGGGCCTCATCTGTGTGTTCTAGATTTTAGGACCCTTTGGTGCTCCAGTGGATCAGCATCCTACAGAGCTTCGTGTTCAAGGCTGTTGAAACAGATTCTGGCTCCTCTCCCAGCACAACCAGTGGAAGACGTCACCGTCATAGGCTCAAACCACGTGGAACATAAATATCACTTAACCAAACCTCTTTCCAGAGACCTTGGCATTGTTGTATATTATCAGTATATGATTTTCTAATTCACATTAGATGTAATATAGCTGATATTAGTTAATAACAAATAATCTTTTGTTTATTTGTTTGGTGCATAATAAGGTTCTCCACCTTATTATTTTCAGAGAAACAGTTTATCTTTCCTTAAGATAACATAACTCTTCCATAGCCACACCCAGCTTAATTACTTGTATTTTATGTATCTTATGCACTTTATTCCTTTATCATTCATGGTATTCATTTAGTAGTTGTGTTAATTATTCTTGTTTATCTTTTGTTAATAAAATGTATTTTATTATATTTGTGTGTCTTCCTTGTGCTGATAATACAGAAGAGGCTCTACAAGTCAGCAATCTCACCAATCTTTCAAATAAATCAGCTGACCACTTTACATTAATTTTAAATGAATGAAAGCCCCTGTTGGGAGTGTTTTCATTTTTCCAAAGTAAAAGACCTAGACTGGTGCCCTGAACTAGGAGAAGGGGAAAGTGGTCATCTGATGTACTCATAACCACACCTTAAGTGACGTGTGGTCCAAAAATCACAACGTCAGTGGTGACGTGAGTACCAATCACTATTTTACCTGGCTTCCTTGGATAAGCGAAAGTAAAATCACTACAATATAATTCCTAAAAAAGTGGGTCGTGACTTAATGAGCATGGGAAAATGTAGGCCCCATGGTCAAACCAGTTGAGAACCACTGCCCTATGGTATACCTTTACAAGCACAGTTTTCTTTCATGTGTCTTATTTCTTTCTGAAATAGGAAGTTGGAGCATATGGAAAAGTAGCCTTTAATTTACATCACAGCAGTGAATGATTTGCTACTAGATTGATGAACTAGTCTTTTTTTTTTTTTTTTTTCCCTCAACTTTATGAGCACAGTAGTATATAGATGATCTCAAGCTAAAGTCTCATTCATCCAGAGATTACAGAATATTTACTGAGTTTTTGTTCCGGCAACTGTTCTGGCATTGCATGGTTTTGTTCACACTGCCAGTGCTTTCTCATATACAATGCTTTCATTCACAAACGACTACCAAACAGTCCCATAAAGACTAATTGATGTTATGATGTGGCATCTAATGTACTCATCCAGAATTTCCATCAAAACTAATGCATGTTCTTGGTAATAGATTTAATTTTGTGGTCTCTTTTTGGTATGTTTCATGTAGAAGCCATGGAGGGTATTGACCTGGGAGAAACAACCCACAAAAAGCCTGGAACTACAGTACCTGAGTCAATTCACTCCTTCAGTAAGTCCTTCAAGACTTTACTTCACTCCTTAAAGTTATGCTGCTTTTAGTCCTCCATGATAGTTCCAATTTACAAACTCAGAAGTCATGATTATGATCTAAAGTGATTTTGGTCTGAATGGTGTGAGGACCCTATTGAAATTGTTCTGTTTATAATTTTCTAATTATGGAAACTGAAGAACTTTGCAAAACTATTTTTTTTCCTGTGTAATACTATATACATAAACGTGACTTGACTTGTTTTGAGTGCCGTATTGCAGAGCCAGTGCAAACATGCTTTCTCAGCTGCACTTTTCTCATCATTCTTGTGTTTGTTGGGTAAACAGCACAAATTTACATATTCAGAATCAGAATGAGCTTTATTCGTCAAGTGTGCACAAACACACAAGGAATATGTTGTTTTACAGGAGCTCTGGGTACATACATACATACATACATAGATATATACATATATGACACGAATAGAAAGAACATTTAAAACCTATTATGCAAAATCCGCTTTTACATGGTGTTTGGACATTAATCCCCATTAAACCAAAGCAGTCTCATTAGACAAGTCATTTTGATTCTCTTAGCAGTGTGATGTCACACTGCTCAGGCCCGCCCACGGCCACTGACTGACAGTCCTGCATTACCACAGTTTCCGCCCTCAGTGAGTTGTACGCTGTCCACCATTTTCTCCATGCTCAAGCAGCTGTAGTGACAACAATGTCTGATAAGTAATTGAGATTTTTTGTTGTTGGATGAAAGAGTGAACATAAGTCAACATTTACTCCTGACATCTGAGTCGCTGAACGCGGTTGGATTAGTTTTATTTTTGAAGGGAATGCGCCACAGATCTAATATACATATACGATTTCTGTAACGTTACCTGCTGTTTACATTCACAGACATAACTGACTGTTTATGTAAACTGTGTGTTTTTTACAACCTTGAGTGTATTTAACAGTTTAAACACAACAAAAAATGTGATAGAAAAATTACTCACGAGACTTGACGGCTGACAGCCAGATGTCTGTGTGTGCATGTCCTCTTCAGATAAGTGCGCTCACAAAAGGATCCATTAGAAGTTTAAACTGATATAGATTTAAAATGCGTGGAAATAATAAACTTTAATTAATGATGAAAGAAGAACTATGCTATCCGTGAGAGTGATCGCAATATATATAATCAAAACCAAGCAGATGTCTTGTTAGTATTTGCCAGAGAATCCGATTGAGGCAGGAACTTTGTATTTAAAGGCACATGCACGAAAACGGCCTGTTCTTGACTGTAGTCAGAAATGGGTATTTACAACATGGATTTATATATGATCTGTTAGGTATTTTAAGCTGAAACTTCACAGACACATTCTGTGGACACCCGTGACTTAAGGCTCGTTTCCACCGTGCGGTACGGTTCAGTACAGTACAGTACGGTACACAATTTTTGCCGGTTCCATTGTCAGAAGTTGTGAATTGTACCCTAATTCCGAACTGTACTGTACCACTATTTTGGGACCCTTTCATTGGAGTACCTAGCACAATAGTACCAATAGTACTGGTACCAAAAAAAGAGCTGCTGTGCAGCCAAACAATGTACCAGTTATCAATGTAAAGCTGCTTTGACACAATCTACATTGTAAAAAGCGCTATATAAATAAAGGTGACTTGACTTGACTTGACCAAAAGGGTGGAGCTACACTCACTGCAGAATGTTGATTGGTTAATCTCCACATGGCGCAGTTGACTGCTGCTCGCGAAAACGAGCTGTGATACACTACCAGTCAAAAGTTTGGAAACGGTAAGATTTTTATTGTTTTTAAAAAGTTTAGTCTGCTTACCTTTAATTAAAAATACAGTAATATTGTGAAATATTATTACAATTTAAAATAACTGTTTTCTGTTTGAATATATTTTATAAAGTAATTTATAAAATCTTACCGTTTCCAAACTTTTGACTGGTAGTGTACATCCACTCCATAACATGTGAAAATCTATGGTTATAGCACCACTTAGCAGTCAAAAGCAGAAATTAATTTGATTAAATGAATTAAATGAATGCCCGCAGCGACAAAAAATGCATTCTGGTTGATTACAATCTGTAGATAATGATCTGATGATGTCATCGCTCTGCTGCAGAATTTTAACAGCATCAACATCGATTCCATGTGACAATATTAGATCTGAAGTATGATTATTACAATGAGTGGGCCCAGCCTATAACTATAACTCATTATAAATGTTATGTATGTTTCATTCATACTGGAAGCCGGAGGGCGCCCTAAAGTCCAAATATGCCTAACAGAAGTAAAATAACATGCCGTTCAAGGATATCCTTAATACAACTATCACTGTAGCTGAATAAAAAGAAGACAGAAACACTGACTCATTAAATATGAAGACAATAAACACAATCTTCGAGAGTATATGGTTTATCTGTTCTTCAAGCCATCTCGGATATTTTCATAAGAATAATGTACAGTATCTCACAAAAGTCACATTTCAGCAACCATTTTATTATATGTTCTCAAGGGACAATACTATAGAAATGAAAATCGGATATACTTTAGAGTAGACAATGTGCAGCTTGTATAGCAGTACAGATTTACTGTCCTCTGAAAATAACTCAACATACAGCCATTATTGTCTAAATAACTGGCAACAAAAGTGAGTACACCCTAAGTGGACATGTCAAAACTGTGTCCAAAGTGTCAATATTTTGTGTGAGCACCATTGTTAGACACATGGCGGTTCTCCACTTTCCGCTTGAGGATGCCCCACAGGTGCTCAATAGGGTTCAGGTCTGGAGACATACTTGGCCACTCCATCACCTTCACCTTCCTCAGCAAGGCAGTTGTCATCTTGGCGATGTGTTGGGGGTCATTATCATGCCGTTCGGCCCAGTTTCTGAAGGGAGGGCATCATGTTCTGCTTCAGAATGTCACAGTACATGTTGGAATCCATGTTTCCCTCAATGAAGCGCAGCTCCCCAGTACCTGCAGCCCCAGACCATGAAGCTACCACCACCATGCTTGACTGTAGGCAAGACACAATTTTCTTGGTACTCCTCACCAGGGCGTCACCACACATGCTGGACACCATCTGGGCCAAACAAATTTATCTTAGTCTCATCAGACCACAGGACATGGTTCCAGTAATTCATGCTCTTGGACAGGTTGTCTTCAGCAAACTGTTTGCGGGCTTTCTTGTGAGCCAGCTTCAGAAGAGGCTTCCTTCTGGGACGACGGCCATACAAACCAACTTGTTGCGGTGTGCGGCGTATGGTCTGAGCACTGACAAGCTGACCTTCCGCTTCTGCAACCTCTAAAGAAATGCTGGCAGCACTCATGCATCTGTTTTTTGAAGCCAGCTTCTGCACCTAACGCACAGCACAAGGTCTCAACTTCCGTGATTCAACTTCTTTGGCCTGTTCCGAGTGGAACCCGTCTTGGAAAACCTCTCTCTATGACCCTGGCCACTGTGCTGTAACTCAGTTTCATGGTGTCACCGATCTTCTTATAGCCTAGGCCATCTTTGTGGAGAGCAACAATTCTAATTCTCAAATCCTCAGAGAGTTCTTTGCCATGAGGTGCCATGTTGAACATCCAGTGATCAGTATGAGAGAATTGTACTCAAAGCACCAAATTTAACTGCTCTAATACAAGATCCACACATTTGTATGGTCCTGTCAAGCGTCCTGGTTAAACGTACATACAACTGTTATCACTTAGGGTGTACTCACTTTTGTTGCCAGCTATTTTGACAATAATGGCTGTATGTTGAGTTATTTTCAGAGGACAGTAAATCTATACTGCTATACAAGCAGCACATTGACTACTCTAAAATATATCCAAGTTTCATTTCTATAGTATTATCCCTTGAGAAGAGATACTAAAATGGTTGCTGAAATGTGAGGAGTGTACTTACTTTTGTGAGATACAGTATATTTATAATGCTACTGTAATCGGCATTGCATTAATTTATATAGAATACTTCAAAATAATATATTGTCTGCCTCATTCTGTGATAAGAAGCCACTTCAGATCCCAAATGAAAATTATTTATTGCACATCGTAAGTGACTCAAACTCACAGCGCTTACAGTGACCATTTACTCTATGAAACATTATGAACACGTTAACATGTTACAGTTTATGTAACAATATCATGTTAACTAATGTAAGTGGGAATAAATGACTTGCCTCCGCTGGATATCAATCACGTTCTTCTTCTTAGGTAAATTTAAACTCGATAAAAAGCAGAGGAATCATGATGAAGTTGATGCTTTGTTTTGAAGTGATGGGGGCGTTTACAGGTTAGCGTGCCTTGCACGTGGATGATTTGCATGTCAAAGGCTGCGCTGCACGTGGGTATGGTCACATTACAGATAATGAAGCCAGGCAGAGAAGATTGTACCTCTCCTTGGTTTCATACGGATTACATAAACAGAGAATATTTGTTTTCAGTATGACTTACTACATTTAAAAGTAGACACTTCAAGCTTTCTAAAGATATATCTCTCATGTCTGTGTGATAAATATTAGCTGAGTTTCAGTTCATTATTCAAACGTGTTTCAGAAAGTTTCTCGCAGAGACAGCTGAAAGCACACCATTTATTTTCTTTATTTTACAAAAACACAAGGTTTTGTTTTTAATGTGAGTGTACACAAATAAAAGCAGACCCTTTATATTTTATAATGATGTCTTACACCAGGGGTGTCCAAACTTGGTCCTGGAGGGCCACTGTCCTGCAGAGTAAACAGAGTGAACACACTTTTTTGAAGTGTGTTGCAGCCATCAAAATCCAAATTTGTTTATATTTACAAAATAAAATTAATGTGGCCATTGAAAACATTGGAAATCTTTTCTTTTTACTTTTCTCAGTTAAATAAAGAGAAATAATGCACAGATTCTTGATTTTATTACATTTTACAAAATGTCCCAACTTTTCTGGAATTGGGGTTCTAATAATGCACACCTGTTTAATGTGTAATAATCTAAAATACGAGATAGTACTGTATAAAGTCAAATATAAGCACATAGGCTGATTTACTGATAAATGCCACCATCTTGTGGGTGTTTTGAGAATTGCGCGCAGGATCGCCATTACAGCGCATCTGAGGGGAGACTAGACAACTGCGTGCATATGTAAACAGGTATCCGCGGGGCATTAAAAGTCATTAAATGGATTTTGCGAAAATTAAGGCCTTAAATGGCAATAAAAAGCATTAAATTTTATTCCTACAGGCATTACATTTTTTAGATTTGAAGAAAAATAATACTACCAGTTTATTTTGAATATAGCCTTCATAATTAATAACTGATTTGCTGTCGCAAAATATGTACATTGGTGTGATAGACACGCGGAACCAGTTTGGTAATTGCCTCCGGCTGGTGCAAAATTGCCGTAACGCCGTTTTTGATAGCGGTTTACCGGCTTGGACCTGGAGACCGAAGGCTGCATCAGTGTTGCCAACTTAGCGATTTTTTTTCCAAGAAATCGCATTGTGACAAATATAGTGACTTGTTGAAACCTTATCTATCTTCCGAGACCCCCGGTACTGCCGCACGAGCGTGAGATCTTGTTTTCCTGCCACAGGCGCACATCTCTCTGCGTCTGTTCTGTTCAGTGAGTGACTGAGAGGATCAGCGCATTCAGTTGAGGATGTCGGAGAACAAATAAAGTACATACTATTGCTTCTAACCTGAGTGATTATTTTACATGTACAGCCAAAATCACAGCAAATGTCTTTATCTTATGTGTATGGTGATTTTGTCAGACAACGTCTCGATTACAAATCAGGATTAATGTCAGAGCTCGACATAGTTAGTCCGGGATAAGTGGATTTTTTGAAGGAGCAAGTGAAAGAGAATTTTACTTGCCCGGTCGGACAAGGAGCCTGATTAAATTGTCAATTAAAAAAAAAAAAAAACTTGGGAATCACCAAAACGCAAGAGTGACAGATTTGATTACCCATAGTGGATAATAATAGGCTATATAATGGACTGATGGTTACAAGGTTGCTCGCGCAGCCTTGTTTTCATTAGCCTACTGAATGATTCAGCATTTTGAACGAATCAGTTGAGTCAAGCATCCCAATGTGCATAGGCCTACTATCCGTCCTATATTGAATATTACTAATGTCACATACTATTTAGGATGGATAGAATGCACATTGAGACGCAGGCACTGCCTCATTCTTGAATGAATCAACCATTGGAATGAATCGTTTGAATGAATGACTCAATGACTCACTTATTAAGATGGTTACTTGCCGCCACCTACTGGTGGTTTAATTTTTAAAAGTATCACTTTCCCCCCAACATTTCTTATTTGAATTTTCAAAAATTGAAAAAAAAAATTTATTGTAAATGATTTAGTTTGATTGGTAACAGCCCTTAGTGTCTTATTCTAATTGAATTTATTGAACAAATTTAAGAATTTTAAAAGATGAATAGTACATTTTACATGAATTTTTACATGAATCGTACATTTTTACAGGAAATTGCCCCTTGTAAAGGTAAAAAAAAAAAAAAAATGCCCTCAGTGTAAATATCACAAATATGCAGATTTATGCATGTCAAAGCTGGAATATTCTGAAAGGATATTGCTTCAGAATAAATTTATATTTACACCAAAAAATAAAAATAAAAATCCTATTTTTTCCAGACAAGCAGCTGTTTTACTCAGACAAGTGAATGACCGATTTACTTGTCTGAAGGACAGGCACATGACGAGGCTTAATGTTGAGCCCTGTATGTAGTCTTAATGGGCCGCATTTCAGTCATCATTTCATATTGTCTGACAATTGCCATATGACGTCATCTATTGACATTTAGCGACATATATATATGTCGCTAAATGTCAATAGATGACGTCATATGGCAATTACAATATTCATTATGTCATTAAGTTGCATTCGCATTCTCCCAAGTGTCAGCCCTTTACATTTGTTTGCCTCTCTGCTGCTACCTCTTTGTGCTCACATAATGTATTTTAATATAGCCAAATTCCCAATAAAATTGTTTCATCTATATATTTTTCTGTTTTGAAAAATATATAGATGAAACAATATATATATATATATATATATATATATATATATATATATATATATAGTAGCGAAACTGTACAGGTATTTAATTTATGGGTGAAATATATAAATATAATAAATCATAAAGCTTTATGATTAATTATAATACATATACCGACCCAAGAGGGAATTATACATATATTGTGAATTAATTACAACGAATTATAATCAATTACATATATGATTAGTTCTGGTTTCATAATAATTTAGAGAAACTATTAGTTTGTCCAGCAAACCGTTAGCTCCTCATAGCCGATTATAAATGGAAGGTTTTTCTCTGGCCACGAGAAAGACTTCCTATTCTAGCATCAATGCGTAAAGCAAGGATACTGGATCGAAACGTTAAAGTGACCTGGGTTTGTTGAATGAGCAAAAAAACAATCGAGCATGAATATAATGTATTTAATATATGAAATTACGGATACAGAGACTATACTACTAAACATACACAAATAATACACATATATAGAAAGCGAAAATAAAGTCAAGAAAACAGAGGTGATCAAAGGAATGGCAACTTACGAACAGTTAAAACCTTTGAGAGCCAGCAAGGAAACTCAGCTTACACATCGAGCTTAAAACGCTTTGAAAAGAATGGTTCTATACTTGCATAGGTTCAGGTGCTGTGGTCGTTTCGTGTTTCTGCAGGAGTTTCGGTTTGTGCGGCTGGAGCGATTGGTCCTTTTCCGAGAAAGGGTTCTTCGGCGGGATTTTCAAACAAGGGTTTAACTTAAGAGTAAGATAACCGGAAAATAAAGAAAAAGAGTCCGTCTCCTAGACGATGAAGAGTGAAGGCTTCGGGCGACGGATGAAGAGGGTTTGACAAAGAAAAACTTGTTGCCAAAAAGATGGTCGTCCCGAAGAGCGGGGGGGGCATGATGGAAGCGTGGTCGCCGAGACGTCCGGGAGAGACGTGCGTGAAATGGCGAGGGACAATCGAGAGACGCGTGTCATTGTGTTTTAAGGACAACAGACCAGAACGCCTCCTTGGGTACATCAGCCAATGACGATTTTGGCGGGCAAACTTTTTCTTTGTCTCCATTTATGACCTAATTTGCATGGTTTATGAAGTGTCAGATCTGAGTACATTTTCTTCAAAGTACCATTAAAAATAGAAGAATGCATTTTACAGTCATGTGACATACATTTTCAATTAGAGCATAACGAAAGCTTTACAATGAGACCAAACTTGTCAGATGGCAAAGACATAAAAGGGGAGTTTATACTTGAGTTTTATCGTTTAGAAGAAAACTAATACAACTACAGTCATAGCTAAGCTTATATACTAGGGATAAATACATGCACCTTTAAATACAGCGACGGGTGCACTTTGGCACGGTCATATTTGGAGGATAAATGTACATTCACAATCTCCATGCGTGTTTGTGAGTGTCTGTATGTGTGTGTGTATTGGGGTTGTGGCCGGTGTCTGTGACCACATAACCCTTAGCCCCACCAGGGTGACTCTTTGAAGTCCCTGGAGCTGGTGAGAGTATGTTCTGTTTTTCTTTACTGGGGTAACAAAGGTGCCAATGGGGCAATTGGTCCCGGACTTGCCGGAGCCGATTCGTGATTTACACGCACAGTTCAGGAGGCTAAAAGCATTCTGAAGATTCTAAAGTTGACGGGCAGATCCGATTTTGAACAGACGCTACAATATATATAATATATATGGCATTAAAGTAAAAAAAAATTGGCATTAAAAAGCATTAAATTAGATTTGATGAAACCTGTAGAAACCCTGGTAAAGTATACTTAACTTGCTTTGCTGTAATTAGTAAACTTTATTTAACATAACATCCATTAATGCACAAATTAGATGTGTTACATAAATGCCTGAAATGTAGCTAGTTTATGCAGCTTGTCTACAAGCTCACGGAGTCATGTACAGTGGGTACGGAAAGTATTCAGACCCCCTTAAATTTTTCACTCTTTGTTATATTGCAGCCATTTGCTAAAATCATTTAAGTTCATTTTTTTTTCCTCATTAATGTACACACAGCACCCCATATTGACAGAAAAACACAGAATTGTTGACATTTTTGCAGATTTATTAAAAAAGAAAAACTGAAATATCACATGGTCCTAAGTATTCAGACCCTTTGCTGTGACACTCATATATTTAACTCAGGTGCTGTCTATTTCTTCTGATCATCCTTGAGATGGTTCTACACCTTCATTTGAGTCCAGCTGTGTTTGATTATACTGATTGGACTTGATTAGGAAAGCCTCACACCTGTCTATATAAGACCTTACAGCTCACAGTGCATGTCAGAGCAAATGAGAATCATGAGGTCAAAGGAACTGCCTGAAGAGCTCAGAGACAGAATTGTGGCAAGGCACAGATCTGGCCAAGGTTACAAAAACATTTCTGCTGCACTTAAGTTTCCTAAGAGCACAGTGGCCTCCATAATCCATAAATGGAAGACGTTTGGGACGACCAGAACCCTTCCTAGAGCTGGCCGTCCGGCCAAACTGAGCTATCGGGGGAGAAGAGCCTTGGTGAGAGAGGTAAAGAAGAACCCAAAGATCACTGTGGCTGAGCTCCAGAGATGCAGTCGGGAGATGGGAGAAAGTTGTAGAAAGTCAACCATCACTGCAGCCCTCCACCAGTCGGGGCTTTATGGCAGAGTGGCCCGACGGAAGCCTCTCCTCAGTGCAAGACACATGAAAGCCCGCATGGAGTTTGCTAAGATGGTGAGAAATAAGATTCTCTGGTCTGATGAGACCAAGATAGAATTTTTTGGCCTTAATTCTAAGCGGTATGTGTGGAGAAAACCAGGCACTGCTCATCACCTGTCCAATACAGTCCCAACAGTGAAGCATGGTGGTGGCAGCATCATGCTGTGGGGGTGTTTTTCAGCTGCAGGGACAGGACGACTGGTTGCAATCGAGGGAAAGATGAATGCGGCCAAGTACAGGGATATCCTGGATGAAAACCTTCTCCAGAGTGCTCAGGACCTCAGACTGGGCCGAAGGTTTACCTTCCAACAAGACAATGACCCTAAGCACACAGCTAAAATAATGAAGGAGTGGCTTCACAACAACTCCGTGACTGTTCTTGAATGGCCCAGCCAGAGCCCTGACTTAAACCCAATTGAGCATCTCTGGAGAGACCTAAAAATGGCTGTCCACCAACGTTTACCATCCAACCTGACAGAACTGGAGAGGATCTGCAAGGAGGAATGGCAGAGGATCCCCAAATCCAGGTGTGAAAAACTTGTTGCATCTTTCCCAAAAAGACTCATGGCTGTATTAGATCAAAAGGGTGCTTCTACTAAATACTGAGCAAAGGGTCTGAATACTTAGGATCATGTGATATTTCAGTTTTTCTTTTTTAATAAATCTGCAAAAATGTCAACAATTCTGTGTTTTTCTGTCAATATGGGGTGCTGTGTGTACATTAATGAGGAAAAAAAATGAACTTAAATGATTTTAGCAAATGGCTGCAATATAACAAAGAGTGAAAAATTGAAGGGGGTCTGACTTTCCGTACCCACTGTAAGTCTGTACCAATAAAGACGTAACTTTGCATGAATTAAATAATACAGCCATGAATGAGCACATGTTGGAAATAAAAGTGCTGAATTTAATTCTCTCTCTGTTGTCTATGCTCATCATTAGTCTCGTGAAGTTGCCTGCATTTTCTGTTCACTCAGCGAGTTGATGTAAGCTACAGGAAATGCTCCAGCACGGCCATGGAACTTTTAATAAGATTCACTTGTTTAAAACACGGTTATATAGTAAATGTTTAAATAATTACGATTAACTTGCTAATAAAAGTAAACACTACTCTATGGAAATTATTTATTATCTCCGCGAGCGATCGCAGTTTGAGTATAGTTCTGTGTAAATGCATAGATAAACAGCGCTTTGTCGGCAGATATTTCATAATCTAGAATGACAAAAACATTATTAATAATTCTGATATAACATACCAGTTGAGAAATGCAATAAAATACGATGTTTTGTTTGTTATATTCCAATATTCCAGAGAATATTATTCAGTTATTTAACATTATCCAGCGAATTATTCTTCACTCTTTAGCCTATTAAACAGCTTAAATCTACTAAAACTGTAGTTTAAAATGAAGTATTACATTTCTGCAAAGGTGATATGACTCCTGTCTTTAATTTATTTGCTCCATTTGAAGACATTAGACATTCTACATTTATTTTGCATATTGTTAAAATTAGTGTTGCTGCTGATGCTTTTTATAAATAAAATTATTTTTGTAATATGAAGATTAAAATTAACAATACAACAACGAAGCAGGCTTATGGGGCAGAATGCTGAAAGACTGTTTTCTACACTATAACCTAGTTCTGCTCAACTGAGCTACATTAAAATAACAATGCTATTTTTTCAGGTGGTTTAGATTGTTTTATTTTTTAATTGGTTAGAATTACTTTTATGTGCTTTATTTATTTGACTTTTTTTTTTTGCTTTATTGAAAATTTTATTTTTTAAACAAAAACAGTTCAGTAACAGTGCACTTGTTATTTTTTGCACTTTCAGACCCTCTATTTGTTGGTGTATAAATAAGATTTGTTTTGTTTTCTATGCAAGAAGGGAGTGATTGTTATAAATAAAATGGTTTGTTCAGTTCAGTGGTGTTGTAATCGGGTCAAAAACAGAAGTATAACAGTAAATAAATATCGGTTCTGCATATCGGTTATCGGGCACATAAACACAAATTATCGGTATCAGTTCTAAAAAATCAATATCGGTCAATCACTAATGATAATATGCTTGCTCGTCAAGCACAACTAATAATACTTTTGAATTGGAATAGTAGACAAGTAAGTTGGCTTCTCAAGCCAATAATATAGTCTTAAAAGTTTTAAATGAATCTGCTTACTCTGTATATTACTGGATTCATACAAAGAATCAGGTTTCAGGCCATGTGTTTGTCCTTGACATTGTAGCATCATTTTTTATTCCTTCAGTTGGAGATGGCCTTGTGCAGCCTGAAGCCTTGAACAAGAAAGCCATCCAAATTATCAACAGGGTGCGGGACAAGCTAACTGGTGAGCAAATCTTTGGCCTTCAGTCACAGACCACAGAGGACTAAACACACTTTTCTAAGTGACTTCATTCACAATTCTAGCACTGTCATACGGTACATTATCAAACATCAGTAGCTAGTAAACAAATATTAACGGATTTATGTTAATGTTTTTTACTCCTTTTAGGACGAGACTTTTCCCATGATGAGACCCTGGACGTACCTACTCAAGTGGAGCTGCTCATCAAACAAGCTACTTCGCATGAAAATCTGTGCCAGTGTTACATTGGATGGTATGTGTTTAAGAGAGAGAATATTTACAGAGATATTTAAATGTATGCTTTTTTCAACATAATTCAAAAAGTGACATTTTATCCTGTGGTATATGTAGTGTTCTATGCTTAAAGTCTTTTTTCTCTCTTCTCTTTAGGTGCCCTTTTTGGTAGAGCTTCATATTGCTACTGCTTTCCTTTTCTGTATTTTGCCCTTAAATTCACTTAGGAGAGTGATGCAAGCACAGACTTTGAAAATTGACATTGATTTGAAAAAATGTGAGCATTTCTTTACTAGTACAATTTTGAAAAGTGAAGCAGTCACTTTTCTAAGCAAACCCCTGAAAAATCTGAAGAATTAATCTTGGATGAGGTTGTGTTATATGGCTATAACATTGTCAGTGCTTCATGTTACTTGAAATGATTTGTACAAGCTGTACAAGGTCAAATATCACCAAAAATAAATAAATAAATAAAGAATTAAAGAAAAATAAGAGATATCATTCATATAGAAAATGAAACCTATTTTATCTTCATGACAGTTAAATGTTCTTTACAATAGAAATGTGTACGTCATCCCGAATATTAAATGATGACAATACAATCTTACATTACTCAGTGTCTTCTCCATTGGCAATGTCAGTGTTCCAGTAGCAATAGTTATATGTTTGCTATAAACAAAATGTTTTTTCACTTCTATTCTACGTTGATTTAAAAATAACTGACCGTTTTTTCCATTAGTTAAATTGTTTTCGTCCAATGCAAAACAAAGTCCAATTATCAGTGACTGAATAATCTTAAGAGAAACAGCAAGAGCTGTGTCATCGTTATAATTAACAGGGCCTTGTAAAAAACATTATGGGTGATCCCCCTCTCCCAAGAGAAGACTATACTATAGTACTGTACTATATTACCTTAGCAGGCCCACCCTCCCAGTTTTCTCTTACCGATGGTAGCACCTTCTGGGATTGAAGCAACAGTCATACTTCTTGTTAACCATGCAAGCTGTATAGCATCACTTGTGATTTTTAATTAGGGGTTCATGCATGTATTGTTGTGACAAACCTAAATAATAAGTCACAGTATTATACTCCAACTGCCTAAACTGCAGGGCACCCACGTTAGATGCCCCGTCTGTTTTTTTTTTTTTTGTTTTTTTTTGTTGTTTGTTTGTTTGTTTTCACGCTTTAGCACTCTTTCTTGTTTTATTTATTTTGCTTACAAATATAATAGCATTTTCTTTTGTGGTACATCAGTAAAAAAAAAAAAAAAAAAACATAGGGAACTTGTGGTTGCTTCCAATATGGTATGATTTGAATTTGTCCATGACTATGATAAATTACTTTAAGGTTATAGCACCAATTAAATGCTCAGCACACTGTAATGCAGTTTGTGACAGTCACAAAATATATTTATATATTTTATTATTATTACTATTATTATTATTTCATACTTTTGCTATTTCGAGACATTATGATTACTTGCGATTATCTGAGTGACAAGTCTCCTGGTGATAGTGGCTGCTGCTGTTAGGAAGAGAATAGAGAAATGAGATGTAGAAGGCGGCAGGGAACGTCGTCATCCTTGTTTACCTGGATTAAGTGTTTTAGTTTCATCATCATGAAAAGGTCAAAGCCATCAGGGGCTCAGTATCGTAAAAAGAAAAAAAGGATGAGAAAAAGAAAGCAAAATATACAGGTATGTTACTAATTGGTTAATTCTGTTCTACCACAAGCTAGTCGCTCCATCATCACGAGCAAAACATGGCACTGCATATTAACACGGGATGGATTTACCACACATCATGCTCATTTCAGCAGCGGAATATTATAGCATAGTAAAGTTGAATAAAAAAATCATTATCAGAGATGGGTGCATAAAAAATAAAGTTTTTCGGGGGATCAGTTTTGGATAGCTCAAACTACTGTCCAGGTAAGTTATGAGGCTCATAAGGAATGATCACATTTTGCTTAAATATTATAATTGATGCCTTTCTTTGCCATTACACTCACATGGATTACATGTTAGGGCAACAAATTAAAGCCCGACCAATGGTTTTTTTGTTATCAGCAACTCTTGTCAAGTTAGGCATGCTAAATGGCTAGCTAACTTCAACATAAGCTAACTCTAGTTTAAAATTTAAGTTTTTAGTATGAATAGGTTAGCCTTAAGGTTCTGAATAAGCTGGTGTGTTCCAAAACAATGACGAAATTCGCATTTAGGAGATATAAGCATTCAAAACTTAGTCTCTCACTTCTGTCAGGACCACTATCGCCAAATATGATTGGTAATGCAGAGTTTGTATTGGCGGTATGGTTCTGTTCTGGGCAAGAACTCCCTGCACATCCATGCAGCCTAGCATGGATAAGAGCAGGGAGAGCAGCAATAACCCCCCTAGGGTAAACAGAACAGAACCAATATATGCAGATATAATTAATGTCAATAATTTAACATACACATATTTCAAGAATTAGTCTGATTCAGGGGAATCATAAGGCCAATCCTGACTGAAGAGAGGAGGAGCTGGGGGTGGAGGAGGGTAATTAGCTCCTGAGAATGCAATAGCTGCTGATAATACTGAAGAGCTTATATATGGATGCTGTTATAGGCGTCGTATTCCTATAGGTAGACGTGAGTCACCTGGGAGTCAGCTGATGCGAGCTTGACTCACGTGACCTGCCAGAACTGACGCTAACACTGGATTTCTGTCAGGACCACTATCGTCAAATATGATTGATAATGCATAGAGTTTGTATTGGCGGTATGGTTCTGTTCTGGGCAGGAACTCCCTGCGCATCCATGCAGCCTAGCATGGATAAGAGCAGGGAGAGCAGCAATAACAAACCATATGCTGATATCCCCCAACACAAACTGACTGCGAAAATCTGAATGCCATGTTCCTTAAAATGCAGTTGCCTGAATGAGCCCAGGCCACAAGCATGTTACCAGTACCTGAAAGCTTAAGCAACATCATGTTGCCAACAATACTGGAAGACTTAAGCAATGAGCATGTTGCCCTTACCCAGATGACCTAAACGAGTATGGTGCCAATACCCGCATAAGGCATAGCAACAAGCATGATGCCAAAATACTAGAACAACAAACATATCCCATGAATGAGATGCCATCTGGAATCTGAAGTGAAGATTAGTTATCAAAATGAATCGACACTGCTAGCTTAAGGTTTGTATCTGCAGTCCAAGTTCAAGTTCTGATAAATGTTACTACCACCTGCTGGTATGACAGTTAATCCTCTCATGCAGGTGCAAATGTGCTTGTTGGCTGTAGTCTTGTGGTAAACCTTTATCTGTGTGAGTTGTCTTAATCTTTAGTCAGAATGTGAAGGTGGATTCTCTTCTAGAATGGTGTCCTTCTCTGCTGCATCACTTGTTCACTTGGGCAAAACATCTTTACAGCTCCCCTGCAACAGACAAACTGCTGTGAGCTTGAGATAAAAGATGGAGATTTCTTCTTTACTTGGAAATACGTCACTATACTGAAGTAATGTCAGTGACAACCTCCAGTTAATGCAGATTTAGCAACAACAATCAATAACAGCTGGATGGTTTAATGCAACAATCGTGATGCTTATAACTAGAGTTACTTAGCCGCGAATATGAGAATTGCTTAAAATTCCCAAATCACTAGAACAAGTTATGTATTGTTGACGTGCACTTACATAAATCCCAAATATTTCCACTGTTTAGTCGAGAGAAATCCACCATTTAACTGGTGAAAAAATGGTCCATATCATTGCGTTGCCTGTCAATTATGTCATATCCTTGTTATACTTGGTTGTCGGTTACTCCTGTAAAAACCCAGATTTATATATATATATATATAATATAAAAATGGGGGAAGCTTACCCCCCTAGCGGCAGCAAAACTAATACAACAAGCACAGACTATAGTATTGAACTAGCAGCAGTCTGGTCAGGGAAACAGACACCCGTTGCCAAATACATAAACTATTAATTTTTTATTTTTTTTTATATATATATTGGGGGAAGCTTACACCCCTAGCGGCAGTCTAGTCGGGGAAGCATACACCCGTTGCCTAATACATAACTATTAATTTTTTTTTTTTTTTTCTATTGGGGGAAGCTTACACCCCTAGCGGCAGCAAATCTGATACAAAATCACAAACTAGTATTAGATGCAGCGTGCAGCTAAGCAATGAAATACAGTGCTTCCTCATTCATGAACATGATTTCTGTTCCAGTCGGGCTGATTCCTTCGGCTGTGGAAGTGAAGATGACGACTCCCATGATTTCACACTCCTTACGGGATCATCAAGCCATGACGTTGTTAGTGGTGAATAAGAGAACTCTGTGTATTTAAGGACAAGCATGTTACAATACTCTGATGAGTTTCAAGCCACAGAAAAGTTGCTAACTTAACACAGAATGTTGCAATAGGATCGGATATCATAAAGAGCATAAAGCATAAGTCTAAGACAACAGCTTAAGATAGCATGTACCTGAATAAACCTACCACAGTATGTGGCACTGGAAGCTTAGGAAACAGGCGTTTTTTATACATTTGCCTTCCATAGCAACTAGATAGCCTTAAAGGAACACTCCACTTTTTTTGAAAATAGGCTCATTTTCCAACTCCCCTAGAGTTAAACAGTTGAGTTTTACCATTTTCGAATCCATTCGAAATGGTATGGCAGCAAAGTTCCTTGATTATTGCACTGGAATGAGAGTGTAGTTCCTAGCCATATCGGCCTAGAAAATCGCAACTTTTCAATTTCTATCGGTCTTGGTACACGATGTAACTACATAAGAGTCAAGTTTTAAATAGGAAAAATATTGAAACTCTTTGGTCATTTTTGTGCGAGATGCTAATAATACCAGATTCAATGAACTATGCTAAAAGTGGTTCCGCCAGACCCGGAGATCGGCTGAATGGATTCGAAAAAGGTAACTCAACTGTTTAACTCTAGGGGAGTTGGAAAATAAGCCTAATTTTAAAAAAAAAAGTGGAGTGTTCCTTTAAGAACAGCATATTCCCAATAGCAACCATAGCTTTAAAAACAGCATGTTCCCAATAGCAACTATAGTTTTAAGAACAGCTTGTTCCAAAAAGCTACTATAGTTTTAAGAACGAGCATGTTTACTATGTGCTGCTCCACAGCCAAAAATCCGTTTGCACCATGAATCGTTGTTTCCTGTCTCTACCGCAAAGCTGCTTGAATCTGCGATATATAGCGCCAAACACAAGGCAACCCGACCAGAATGTATGTTGCTATACAAATGAAAGCGACCCGACCAGCGTGCGCAGCGATCGAGCCAGTTGCCAATTACAACAGATAAGTAACGCACATTGCCAAATATGATCGCAAAAGCTTGCAAAAACATTTTTAATGAGAAGGACTAGAAGCCTAAGCAACACTGATAGCTTTAGCAACAGCATGTGTTAGCTTTAAAACAATGAACTTAGCTTAGCTTCTGAAAACATTCAGAGATGAAGGAGAGTGAAAGAGCCGGCTGTGACGTGGATGCTTGATCCTCTCTTGATATCCTTTTTCATGCGGGGAGTGCAGATCCATCTGAACTTGTTCTTGAGTCTGTCATTAGTATAACTTCATTGAGTCCATGTCTAATTGCAGCGATGTGAGAAGCAATGCTAACGTTAACTCAGTAATTTCCAGTCAGTCGGCTTATGATCAATGCGGCGAATTTGTGTGTACAAGAGGTGAAATCGTCTCAGGTTATGTATGTAACCATGGTTTCCTGAGAACAGGGAACGAGACTCTGCATTTACTGCATTTGGGGAACGTCACACGTAAACCGATGTCTGAAAGCAAAGTATCAAACCACTCCAATCCTATTGGCCGGCGACAGCCTATGACATCATCATAGTGCGACCCGGAAGTATATAAGGAGCGCCTAGAGAATCAGTCAGTATCTTATCGTCTTGAGGGACTGTTCAGCAGGCAGCCCCGAAGCATGCCAAAGCAACGCAGTCTCTCGTTCCCTGTTCTCAGGGAACCATGGTTACATACGTAACCTGAGACGTTCCCTCAAAAGGGAACTCTACTCTGCGTTTACCGTATTTGGGGAACGATATACCCATGCCGCCATGCCTGAGGAAAGTGCATGCCAAGATGGCTAGACAAACGTCAAGCAGTTTCGAAAGAAACGCCAGCAACTCACCCTCGAGTCACACAAGGCTGTCAGTAACAGCATTCCCTACGGCCAACAGCCCAAGCTGAACCTCAAAGAGGCCTTCCGTAGAAAGCCTACCAAGGCTGCTCCAAGGCTTCTGGGACCAAATCTTCCGAAAAAGGAGGTCCCTTTAAGGGAATGTGGCCAGGGAACCGAAAGGAACTCCGGCCAGCCACTAGAAGTGGAACATAGTCACCCCAATGCCACCAGGGAGGCCGACCTGGTCTGACAGAGGACAAACTTGTCTTGGCCAACCCTGTCTGAAAACAGAATCTCAACAAACGCATTCTTCAGAGAAGACAGCAAGTAAGAGTAATTGCGAAAGGCAGTAAGCAACTCAAACCCACACATAGAGACGGGCATCCTGGAGAGCAGAACTCAGCTGAGTGCTATGGACCCTCTTATTGAGGGGAGTATACTCTGCTCAATCCTAGGATCTACTCAGTGCCTGATTATTTGCACTGAGGAGGCTGTGCGCTAAGAAACCCTGAAGAAGGGAAGCACAAACCAGCCTGGGGCTGATCCTCAACGGGAGGCCTCATGGAAGCCTTCAACCAATGACCAGCTTAGGGAGCTAAGCACTATACAAGACAACCCTAGCAGGGGAGTACAAAGCTCAACCCAACAGATAGACCATACTGTAGGCACATAATCATGGAGGCCAGAGAGGGGCCTACAACATGACAATAGTTCTGCGTGGAGTAAAAACTCACACATGCTAACATGCTTAGTCACATCAGTGGGAAATCCAAGGGCGGCCTGTCAAGGCCACGCACCTTGAAGCAAGAATCAACCACATGACAGTAACAGAGGACAAACAACCGAACTACAGGGAGGTTCAATAAGTCACCTGGGGCCCTGGCCAACCAGCAGTGTACTCAGTAAAACACCTCTGAACTCTCTCAGCTCAAGGAGTACACTATTACAAACATCAACATGTACTAAAAGGAGGCCCCGAGGGCCTACTACTTGTAAACACATGGCGTTAGTGTAGTGGCCACTAAAGTTCTAGGAGCAAAATAGAACCAAGCTATTACAAGGTAGCTACTTAGCTCAACTAGAGCTAAAGGATAACCATAAACCAAGCTCAAGGAAGCAAATGTAGAAAACCGAACTGCAGTAGGGTTTACTACAAAGACTCACCCTGAGAGGTCAGCCACTCAGCAACGTACTCAGAAAAAACACTTTTTACTCACAAAGTGAGAGGAGTACACAAACGATTGGCAACATGCTACACAGGAGGCCCAGAATGCCTACAACTTGCAAACACGTGGCATCGGCTAGTGGCAATCATGACCACACCAGCCAGCAGGCCATGCACTCAGTAAAACACCTTTTACTCTTAAAACAAGAGGAGTACACACTCCACCACAATACTCTGCGAGAGGCCTGACCTAAGGCCTACTCTTAGCAGAGACGGGCATGGCCAATGACGGTGATGGGCCATACAAAAACCAACACAGAACTGTGCCAACATGTAAACTGAAAGGAGGCCTTGACGGGGCCTACAACTTCAACAACATGTGGCGCCAGCTAGTGGCAATCATGACCACACCAGCCAGCAGGCCATGTACTCAGTAAAAACACCTTTTACTCTTAAAACAAGAGGAGTACACACTCCACCACAATACTCTGCAAGAGGCCTTAGCTAGGGCCTACTCTTAGCAGAGACGGGCGTGGCCAGTGGCGGTGATGGGTCATACAAAACCAACACAGAACTGTGGCAACATGTAATCTGAAAGGAGGCCTTAGCGGGGCCTACAACTTCAGCAACATGTGGCGCCAGCTAGTGGTTTAAAAGGGGACCAAGCTCAAAGGGGACCAGCTCTAAACCCAACAAACAGTTATGGAAGGCTTAACACCACCTGAGCTAAGTCTACACATTCCAACAGGCAATGTACTATAATTCACACAATTACAGGGGTACAATGAAATGCTATCATGGTCTAAGAGAGGCCTACAAAAGGCCTACTACCTCAAACAGACACGAGCATAGACCTGTGCCAGTGCTAAACTAAGTGAGCAAAACTCATGACCATACACCAACAACACTTGTAAACACAAGCTGCTAAACTGGAAGGAGGCTAAATCCATTGGAGCCTACAACTCCTACAGTTATATGCAATATAGCTGTTGTGGCAATGATCAAACTAGCGGGAGCTAACAGAAACCAAACTGAAAGCAAGGTTCTCCACACTCAACCTGAGTGTGCAATCCAACAGGTGATGCACTCAGTGAAACACCACAAACTCTAACCGGGGAGTACAATAGTCACCATGCTCTTAAATAGAGGCTAACACAAGCCTACTATTATAAGAACAGGTGCTAACCTGTGGCAGCACTAGAGTAAAGCTCACATACATGTAGGGCAAAAGCTAGAACCCAAAGCAAACAAAGCTTTGTAAATACATGATATCCTGAAAAGGATAAATGCTCTCACCAAACAGAATTATAGATCTGTGCTGAACCCTAGAGAACGGAAGATTAAAAGCTAGCACCGTAACTCAAACTTGAATGTTAATTCAAGGGGCTTAGGGGAAAGACAAATTCATAGCATGAATAAAGTTCTAGAGTGGGGCCTCAGCATACACTTATCTACGCAAAGATAAGGGCCTACCACCTGAGAAAACAGCATCAGGGAGGCTAATAACAGCCTACTACCTTAGCTGTTAACCTCAGCCATTGCACCTACATAAACAAGGGGAAAATGGGCATATGGCCTAACAACTCCCTCAGGAGAAGGCCAGAACTAGGAACTATACAACCTAACAAGGGATAGTAATATAAAGGGTGGTTTATAACAATAAACACCTAAACCTAGTCCTAGCCTAGGCCGCTAAGCTGTGGGCTTACGGGGCCACACACATAGAAATGCCTGGGCTCCACCTCTGAATCTCCATAGATAAGAGGAAATAAAGCGAAGCTCAACAAGCAAACAATGTCAGGCGGCCGATTAAGGCCGACCTAGACATAGATACTAACTGAAGTGACGAGTGCTAACTCAAACTTACTCTAGCAAACACCAGATGAGAAGCTACTCTATACAACAGGTGGCTAAGAGGCGGCCATTTTGTGGCCTGCACAAATATTGTTCTAGCCAACCTATCAAACTTCAGTTTGCCCAAAACCCCTTTTACTTTTTCCGACTACATACTCAGGAAAACCTATACAGGAACACAAGGTCAACATGTTTAGAAACATAAATATAGACCCAGCTCACCTTCCTGCAGCTCGAAGACTGAAGACTCCTCTTTCCCTTTTCTTTAACAAGGAAGGATGGAATCTAGGGTTCTTTTGAAGCCTAAAAGAGCCTCTTTCACTATCAAGCCAGAAGGCGGGCCTTTAGAATAATATTCATCAAAGGCCCAGCCGTCAGCCTGACTGTTTAAGATGCGCCTGAGTATGATAAATGAAACCAAACCCCAGGAGGCGGAGGAAGAAGAGGCGAGGGCAGATGTAAAGTCACCCTCGCAACGAGAGGTAATCGATTACCGACGCTACTGGCGTATGTGATCGATCACCTCCCTTAAAACCTGCTTCTTCCTCCTCGAGTCCCGCCGTCTCTGTGACTTGCTCCGAAAAGGAGGAGGCGCCCGAGCGGTCAAACTGGACCTCTGGCCCTGTCTCTGAGCCTCAGCTCGAGATGGACCAGCCTCCTGGCTGTCTACATGCTCAGGAAATCTATACAGGAAAAACAAGGTCGACCCATTTTAAAACATATATATAGACCAGCTTACCTTCCTGCGGCTCGAAGACTCCTCATTTTCCTTTTTCTCTACATGAAAGGATGGAATCTAGGGTTCTTTTAAGCCTAAAAGAGCCTCTCATTATCAAACCGGAAAAGCGGGCCGTCAGAAAAATAATCACCATGGGCCCAGCCATCAGTCTGACTATAAGAAGCATCTGAGCATGTTATATGTTAAAAAATATATACATATATATACATAAATACATATATATATATATATATATATATATATATATATATATATATATATATATATATATAGGAGGCGGAAGAAGAAGAGGAAAGGGCAGATGAAAATTGCCTTTGCAGCTGGAGGATCGATCACAGACGCCGCTGGCGTTTATAATCATAGATTTGATTAATAGCTGCAGAGCTATGGACAGAAAGGAACCGCTCGTCAAGCCGTCCGCGTGCGGCCCCTTTCTTAACGCGCCCTCACGGCAGCTGCAGCCTGCCAGAAGCGCGTCCCACAAACTCCAGCAGCTCCGCATATACAGCAGCCAGAAGAGCGCTCGCTGCCGGACACAATGACGTCAAACACGAATGTCATCGTCATCCAACAACTCATCCTCGTCAGCCCCAAGGGGGCTGAGAGAGAATACACCTCTCTCTCAAACTTCCCAACGGGCTCACCTGCAAGCCCCGTGATTGCAGCTGCCGTTTTGCCTCAGCACAAACGGGGCCAGAATCACCAGGCACATATGCGGACACCTCTTGCCTCGAGAAGAGTGCCAAATGAAAACGGAGCGTCCCGATAGGGAGACGCTCACTGTAAATAACAGAAAAACACGGACAGCGCCCTCAAGCACTGTCTATGTGTGCTCTTCTCCCAGACAGAAAACGCCCAGAATGTGTACATCGAGTGTCAAAACCTGGGACACGGATGAACACATTCTCTGAAACGTTTGTAAGGCATAATATAAGATTCCCTTACCGGATTCGATACAATCGCGATCAGACAAAACAGTCCTGAAAGGCGAAAAGATACTGACTGATTCTCTAGGCGCTCCTTATATACTTCTGGGTCGCGCTATGATGATGTCATAGGCTGTCGCTGGGCAATAGGATTGGAGTGGTTTGATACTTGGCTTTCAGACATCGGTTCACGTGTGACATTCCCCAAATGTGGTAAACGCAGAGTAGAGTTCCCTTTCGAAAGGGAACCATGTGGGGAACGAATCCCTCTCGCTAAATTCCCGATTGCACAATTCCTAGTGAGATGATGCTGTTTTGCCTGTCGAATTCGCCATTTAATTAGCTCCTGAGAATGCAATAGCTGCTGATAATTAGTGATGGGACGGTTGATACCGGGGCTCCGATGCTTCAACGCAGTTTTCAAAGCACTATTGTATCACACGCTGTACCGATGCTTGTATCGTAATGACAATACCACGTGATTGATGACGTTTGAAGCTTCGAACGTCATGCAGTATCGGAAAGTCGAGACAGCTGATTTGAAAAAATTGGCGCTTCACCTGATGCATAAAAGGAAAATGCGTTTAATCATGTTTTATTAATAATATTAATAAAAATGGGGTCTCAGAGACCCCGAACAGAACATAAGGGTTAAACAGCTCACCCAAAATATATTTTTTTTAACTAGCCTACTCACGTCAATTATGATCTCATCATTGTATTGTGTTTATATTATTGATCAATATGTGAATCCGTTGACCAGGTTACACATGACACGAGTTGTGGTCTCACTGTCACAAATTAATTTAGATGAGATTAGTTTAGATTAGAGAGAACTGATTCAAGACAAGAGTGATTCCGTATGTCACAGATTACCGACGCTTTGTTTGGTCACGTGCTTTTTCAAACTGTAGATCTGCTCCGCGATGATTTATATATGGTGGAGAAAACAAGTCTGACCACCAGATGTCGCTAATGTGCACTGTGTTAAAAGCTTTGAGTATTGAACTGTTTTTCGGCACAATTTGATGAAAGCCTCAAACGCTTCAGAAAGCCTCGGTTTCCCATCACTACTGATAATACTGAAGAGCTTATATATGGATGCTGTTATAGGCGTCGTATTCCTATAAGTAGACGTGAGTCACCTGGGAGTCAGCTGATGCGAGCTTGACTCACGTGATCTGCCAGAACTGACGCTAACGCTGGATTTCCGCTAAAATGGATCACGGACTTTCATGATATCACCGCAGACTTCAGCTTCTCATCAAATTTTCTGTCCAATCAAATGCTCTCTAAAATCTGAAGCCCCGCCCCCTCCTACACGATAAACAAATGCTGAAGCTGTGGCTGAAATTATATGGCACAGACCACAAAAAACATTCGGACACATTTTAATTCTACAAACAATGCTATATTTTTAAAAAATTCAGTTAGGAAAATTCAGTTTTACCATCTCAACGGCTCTGGCCGAGCTGTGATCTATGATTAATTATAATACAAATACCGACCCGAGAGGGAATTATACATATATTGTGAATTAATTACAACGAATTATAATCAATTACATATATGATTAGTTCTGGTTTGATAATACTTTAGAGAAACTAGTTTGTCCAGCAAACCGTTAGCTCTTCATAGCCGATTATAAAAGGAAGGTTTTTCTCTGGCCACGAGAAAGACTTCCTATTCTAGCATCAATGCGTAAAGCAAGGATACTGGATCGAAACGTTAAAGTGACCTGGGTTTGTTGCATGAGCAAAAAAAAAAACAATCGAGCATGAATATAATGTATTTAATATATGAAACTACGGATACAGAGACTATACTACTAAACATACACAAACAATACACATATATAGAAAGCGAAAGTAAAGTCAAGAAAACAGAGGTGATCAAAGGAATGGCAACTTACGAACAGTCAAAACCTTTGAGAGCCAGCAAGGAAACTCAGCTTACACATCGAGCTTAAAACGCTTTGGAAAGAATGGTTCTATACTTGCATAGGTTCAGGTGCTGTGGTCGTTTCGTGTTTCTGCAGGAGTTTCGGTGCGTGCGGCTGAAGCGATTGGTCCTTTTCCGAGAAGGTGTTCTTCGGCGGGATTTTCAAACAAGGGTTTAACTTAAGAGTAAGATAACCGGAAAATAAAGAAAAAGAGTCCGTCTCCTAGACGATGAAGAGTGAAGGCTTCGGGCGACGGATGAAGAGGGTTTGACAAAGAAACCTGTTGCCAAAAGATGGTCGTCCCGAAGAGAGGGGGCGCGTGATGGAAGCGCGGTCACCGAGACGTCCGGGAGAGACGGGTGTTAAATGGCGAGAGACAATCGAGAGACAAATGAGAGATGCGTGTCATTGTGTTTTAAGGACAACAGACCAGAACGCCTCCTGGGGTACATCAGCCAATGATGAGGGTGCGATTTTGGCGGGCAAACTCTTTCTTTGTCTCCATTTATGACCTAATTTGCATGGTTTATGAAGTGTCAGATCTGAGTACATTTTCTTCAAAGTACCATTAAAAATAGAAGAATGCATTTTACAGTCATGTGACATACATTTTCAATTAGAGTATAACGAAAGCTTTACAATGAGACTAAACTTGTCATAAGAGAAGCATATAAAAGAAGTTATAGTTTACAGTCAAATGTAACCGTTGGAAATGACACTAGTATCACTACAATCCTAGCTAAGCTTATACAGTGGGAATAACTATACGCAATTTGACAATACAACGGCGGTTACATTTATATATAATTATATATCTTACACATACAGTCTTCAATGCATGTTTGTGTGTCTGTGTGAGTGTGGTGTGTGTTGGAATGTGATCTGGCACTTAGTCCACATGAGGGGCCCTTTGATGTCTCAAGAGCTAGGAAATGGGGTTCTCTGTTTAACCTCAGAGGGTCCATGAAAGTGCCAAAATGCTCGTCTTTGTCAGACCGGCCGGGGCCGATGTGAGATTTACAAACACAGTTCAGCAGGCTAAAAGCATTCTGAAATTTCCAAAGTTGATTGACTACGCCGGATCTATCCAGACGCTACATCAGGGATGAGGAACCCAACACTTATGTTACACGCCATTGAACAGTCATACAGGATATAGGAAATCTTGAATTTTTTTATAGTATTGAAGTATTTATAAGAAAATGGGAATCACTATTGGGGTACACTTTTTAAACCTTATATTAACATAGCTAGCCTACATTACATAATTAACATTTTCTGTTGTCCCTGCAGATCCTGTCAAAGGAATCACCTGTCCGAACCTATCTACACCTGATTTACAAAACTCAAAGGCACTTTTAAGAGCCAACATCTATCTATCTCTGTCTATCTCTCACAACCTCTCTATATATACAGCATCTGTCTGTTTGTATCTGTTGTACCTGTCTGTCTGTATCTGTCTGCGTTGCAGTGGCCACCAAACATAACCTTGACTCCTAGGATCCCCACTACCAAGAGGGGAGATGCATGGCTCTTGAACTGAAACATGGGGGACAAATTAAAGTAAAAACGTGATGAATATGGAAGAAGGATGAGTGCAGAAGATTTCATAAAGGTATATTGCATGATGCAATTAAGAAATTAACATCCTGTCATGCTCTGTGGCATGTGTAAATAAGGGAATATACAGTGAATATACAGTACTGTGAAAAAGTCTTAGGCCACCACCAGCTTTGTTGTTTTAGCAATGTTTTAATGACTATCCATATTTATTTTTTGTCTTTATTATGATACAAAGAGAAAATACAGGAAATATGTACAAACAATGTAAAAAAAAAAAAAAATTCAGAACAAAATGTCTTCTTCTAAGAAACTTCTCATCAGATTTTAAAAGTTTTCTTGGCCTTCCAGTCCTTTTCCATTCCATTTAGGTTTAGGAGAGCCGGTTCCTGCTATTCCTCAAGTATAAGGGGAGGTCAGGTCAAGTCAAGTCATCTTCATTTATATAGCACTTTTAACAAAACATATTGTTTCAAAGAAGCTTCACAGTGACAATAGGAAAATTATTATCGAGCTAAAGTTGGTTTTTGATTGAATCACTTCCGTTGTAAAAATTGTTAATTATTACTTTAGGACCCACTTAAATGACACCTTTCCTACTGGAAAAAAACGAATACCTTTAATGCATTCTTGCCATTCATTTACGTGTTTAGTCTATAGCTTTGCGTGTTTGAGTGTGTATGTGCGCAGAAGCTTGGTCTTTTTTTTTAAAAAAAGTGATATTTGCCAAATTATTTGTCTGGTCCACATAATACAGAAAAATTAGTTGTGTCCACGGATCTATGCGAACTGGAATAATTTTGATAACGTTTTATATACACATAGGTAAAGGAAAGGGAAGGAGGCCTTCACGGGGGATAATTTAGTTGAAATATCAGGGCTGCGCTATCGTCATGTCTAGGCGCAGGTCCTTCATCTCATCTGGATACGGCCTGGATCTGGCAGGCTGCGGCAAACCTCGGGATAAACAGAGAGAGACAAATATTAGCATAGACGCCATTCTTCTTATGATGTAGCGAGTACATCAGGTGTTAGGGTAAGTGTTCCCGATTCCGGGAGGTCACTAAATACTTGCCACTTTAGCCTATAGAAGTCATTTTTTACTGATTTTTTTCTGTTTTTTAATTCTGCATACAAATTTACTGTATTTTCTGGTTATATTCTAATAAAGTGACTGAGAAATAATTATATATGGTCATTATACAATTTCTAAAGCAACATCTGGCCTAAGACTTTGCACAGTACTGTATTTTGGAAGAATGGAGCTCCATCTCCCCGAGTTACAGAGACTTGGAGAATCTATGCCAAGACTCATTTAAGCTCATTTAACACCTTACTAACACACTATGTTTTGTTTTCCTTTCACTAGTCTCCTGTCTTTTGGTTCCAGTACCTTTAACAACATCAGTCTCACAAGAAACATATTTACTCCAACACAGAGAGCGCAGCTGTGGAGAGGAAACGTGCACGCTCTGGAGGAGACCCTCCACAGACCTCTGAAAGGGACTTTGTAGGACGTGGCAAGCCGAGGGTGATGCCAAGCCTCAGCTACAGGTTATATCTGAATTATTTGACATTTGTAGGATCTTACTACGTAAACGTTGGACCAAATCAAATTAGAACACTGTAATTGATTGTTGAGAGTTTAAAATATTCCAATATCTAAAAAGATATTAAAAAGTAGATAAGTGGCACCATAGTAGAAGGTAATATCTTTTTATTATCTTATCTACTTATCTACTTTTTAATATCTTTTTAGATATTAAAAGTACTTAACAGAAATATGTCAGATTTCATAATTTGTTCAGTGTATAGGTTGAAAAAAAAAGAACATGAATGCAGTGATAGCCTAACCTGTTCTTATTCTTCAATGTACTGTTTTACATGCCACCCTGTTGAGTGCTTCCTGTCATCCAGTGTGGAGGTTCCACTTACTGTACCTTCAGCAAAACTAAATCCTCAAGAGGAATTTGGTAAATCACAGTGATAAATTTAAGTTTAAATCTAAAATCAATGTATAATTAAAATAAAGAAAAACACCTTAGACAAAACTGACAGTGCAATAGATGGATTAAGAACACAATTTAGTAAATATTTGGGCAAGTTTGATACTGAATCATGAAATGGTGTTTTTATTCTAAATATTGATCAGTTGACTTTTAATTGGTTCTCATATGTACAGTCAAACCAAAAATTATTCAGACATTTTTGATATTTTTGATATATTTTTACTAGTGGGTGCAGGACACTATAGTTCATTTATGTAAGTGAGGATAGCAAAATAAAGTAAACTGTGACGTATTATAACCAAAAATTCTTCAAACAGTGGACTACCAGTAAAATATTGATAAAAATTTGGAACCCAAAATTATTCAGACACTTTGACCTGACCATGTTTTGCTTAAGTGTTATCTGACATAATTAAGATTATTTTTTTCTGACACAGTTTAACTCTGAGATCTTCTCATATTTTATTACCATTTTTTTTTAAAGTATAGTGAATAAACTGTGTTAATGAATGAAATGTTCAAGGTGTCTGAATAAATTTTGGTTTGACTATATATATATATATATATACACACACTACTGTGCATATTACTAAAAGTCTTAGGCACGTCAGTCTTTTCGCCCCCACCCCAACATAAAAAATGGTTTTAAGCCAGTTATTTATATCTTTTGCTGTAGTGTATCAGTAGGAAATATCAGTTTACATTTCCAAACATTCATTTTGCCATTAATTGTAATAATCCAGGGGGAGATTTTTGAATACACAAGGAGTCTGACAACAGCCGGTGCTCCACGCAGAGATCTGATCTCACCATCATTGAATCTGTCTGTGATTACACGAAGAAACAGATCAAACTGAGACAGAGTAAATCCAGAAAAACTGTGGCCGTGTCTCCAAGACGCTTGAAGAAACCGACCTGCAAAGATACAGTACTGTGAAGAGTTTTAGGCACTTGTGTAAAAATACTGTAAAGTGAGGATGCTTTCAAAAATACTGTCATAAATAGATTTTATTTATCAATTTACTTCTATTAACTAAATAAAATCAATATTTGGTGTGACCACCCTTTGTATTTAAAACAGCTTTTGTCCAGGTACACTTGGGCATCATTTTTCAGGCAGCTTTGCAGTTTCTTCAAGCGTCTTGGAGACACGGCCACAGTTCTTCTGGATTTAGTCTGTCTCAGTTTCACTCCAACACAGAGCCGCCATTATTTTCCAGCACCGCCTTAACCCTCTTGGGTTACCACTGGAGTCCTCTTCCACTCCTCCATGACGACATCACGGAGCTGGTGGATGTTAGAGACCTTGCGCTCCTCCACCTTCTGTTTGAGGATGCCCTACAGATGCTCAATAGGGTTTTAGGTCTGGAGACATGCTTGGCCAGTCCATCACCTTTACCCTCAGCTTCTTTAGCAAGGCAATGGTCGTCTTGGAGGTGTGTTGGGGGTCATTATCATGTTGGAATCCAATATGTTGGATCATGCTCTGCTTCAGTATGTCACAGTACATGTTGGCATTCATGGTTCCCTCAATGAACTGTAGCTCCCCAGTGCCAGCAGCACTCATGTAGCCCCAGACCATCACACTCCCACCACCATGCTTGACTGTAGGCAAGACACACTTGTCTTTGTACTCCTCACCTGGCTGCCGCCATACACGCTTGACACCATCTGAACCAAGTAAGTTTATCTTGGTCTCATTAGACCACAGAACATGGTTCCAGTAATCCATGTCCTTAGTCTGCTTGTCTTCAGCAAACTGTTTGTGGGCTTTCTTGTGCATCATCTTTAGAAAAGGCTTCCTTCTGGGACGACAGCCATACCCCCCAGGGGGTGTTCCATCAAGGTGGATAAAGGAAAAGCCTGGCTTATTTTGATAAGTCTCGCAAATTTAAGTGAGAGTTCCATTCCTTTACTGTGGCTTAACCTCTTGCTTTTTTGTTTTTCTGTATTTTACCAGATGGAAGCTGCACGAAGGACTGTGTTGAAGGAATTGAACTTGCCCTTGTGGTGGTCGGGCCAAGAACAAGCTGGACAGGTAGTAGGCAAACTGAGAAGGGTTTATTTAAACCAAACAAATAAAATAATCTTAACAGGGAAGTTGAAAATCATTTCCAAAGTATATACAAATGAATAACAAAAAAACAAAAACAAAAATTAAACAATCAAAGGAAAATAACTCCCCTGTTAACAAGATAACAAAAACTACAACTAAGGTCAGTTGCCCATGATGTTACTATGACTGGACAACCCCGACTAACCTCTGCTCATCTCATCATTGCTATGAATACCCATTTAGCACATACCAAACCAAGTAAAGGTAAATATCAAATAACTTTACCAAATAAACTCAAACAAAATAGCAAGTCACAGAACAATATATGCCATAATACCTAACATAATACAATCATCTACCTAAAATACAAAAAAAAAAGAAAATACTCAAACCAACAAACAGATAACCTAAATGACATAACACAAAAGATCCCCTCTAACTCAGAACATGATGGTACAGTCCAACTTCCTCTGGCACAGCACAAATTAGGAGATTGAAGCACCGCCTCTCCCTTTGTCTGCTGCAACATGGAATGCAGCCATCACTCCATGGACCAGAGCAATCTAGGACTCAGGTAAAGTTAATCAGCAAGGAATATAAGAAGTGTGCACCCTTCTATACATTCAAGATTTTAATAAAATTAACTTGTTAAACTTGTCCTGTGTATTTCTTGTAATAAGGGGATTAAATAAAAGTAAACCATATTATGTTAAACTAAATTAAACATTAAACCAAACACAATAGTAAGGCTAAACATGTGAGGTGGGCTACGCACCCGTCACACTCTCCCCCACCTCTGGTTCCTCGCTCACGTGACGGGAGAGGAAATCAGCAGCAAGGTTCTCTTTGCCTGGTCGATGGAGGACCGTAAACTGATAGGGTTGCAGAGACAAGTACCAGCGAGTTATCCTGGCATTAGAGTCTTTCATTTTATTCACCCATAGAAGGGCTCTATGGTCAGTCTCCAAAGTGAAGTGCCTGCCCAAAAGATAGTATTTAAAAGAGTCCAAGGCCCACTTCACCGCCAAGCATTCCTTCTTAATAGTTGAATAACGCACTTCCCTAGGAAACAATTTACGGCTAATGTAAGCCACAGGATGACGATTTCCCACTTCTCCCTGGAGTAATACTGCTCCAAGTCCAACTCCTGATGCATCAGTCTGTAAAACAAATGGTTGATCAAACCTGGGACTGTACAACACTGGGCTTTCCTGTAGAGCCCCTTGAATATCCTGGAAAGCTCTCTGGGCCTGCTCAGACCACTGAATCTGGTTTGGGGCATTTTTTTTAATCAGATCTGTTAGGGCAGCAGCTCTAGAAGAAAAATTGGGCACAAATCGACGATACCACCCAACTAATCCGAGAAAAGACCTCACCTGTTTCTTTGTCTTAGGTAGGGAACAGGACTCAATAGCTTGCACCTTCTCCACTTGAGGCCGAATGACCCCATTTCCCAGGACATAGCCAAGGTATTCAGTCTCTTTCTTTGCCAGGGCACATTTACCCGAATTGATTGTCAGTCCCGCTTCTTGAATACGTCTTAAAACCACCTGCAAATGCTTCAGATGCTCTTCCCAAGTTTTACTAAATATCACAATGTCAAAGGTATGCTGCAGTAAAATCAGACAAGCCATGCAATACCTGATCCATCAGTCTTTGAAAGGTGGGCGGAGCCCCATGCAGGCCAAAAGGCATAGTCTTAAAATGGTGTAGGCCCCAAGGAGTCCGAAAAGCTGTGAATTCTTTAGATCGGGAACTCAAAGGCACTTGCCAGTAACCTTTACATAGATCAACAGTGCTAAGATATTTTGCATTACAAGTACTTGTTGACCTGGCACAAATTCTTTCCGAAGAGTTCTTGCCGATTTATCATACCAAGACTTTTGTCTCTGTTGAGCTTCTGCCATATGCTCTTGAGCCAAATTTGTCATTTTCTGCAATTTTTCATACATGGCAACTACGAAGGAAGCAACGTCTTTTCCTTCCCTTAGTTCCTTCTGGCCGGCCCATGTCTCTTTTAACAGTGACAATGGTCCTCTCACATCATGGCCATACAACAATTCAAAAGGGGAAAAACCTGTTGAGGCCTGGGGGACTTCACGATAAGCAAAGAGCAAATATAAGCAAAAGTCTCATTTATGAATTTCCTGAGCATACTTTTAAGGGTTTGATTAAATCTCTCAACTAATCCATCTGTTTGAGGATGGAACGGTGTAGACTTTAGGCCCTTAATACTTAACAACTGATAGACTTGCTTTAAAAGCTTTGAAGTAAAATTGGTCCCACAATCTGTAAGAATCTCCCTAGGAAATCCTAGTCTAGAAAACAACTGAATCAAACAGGATGCTATTTGCTTAGCTCCAATCGTCCTCAATGGAAATACCTCTGGATACTTGGTAGCGTAATCACTCACCACTAACATAAGCCTGTGGCCTGCTCTACTGTTCTCAACTGGACCAACAATATCCATAGCAAGTCGTTCGAATGGAACTCCAATAACTAGAAGAGGTTGAAGGGGAGCTTTAGAGGGTAGTCTGTTGGAGGTCAGCTGACACTCTGGGCAAGTTTTACAGAATTTTACCACATCTCTTCTAATGCCAGGCCAATAAAAATGTTTCCTAATTCGGGCCAAAGACTTCTGCTTACCCAGGTGGCCTGCCCAGGGAATGGAATGACCCAAAGATAGGACTACATTTTGAACTGCCTTAGGTACCACCATCTGCAAACTATCTCCCTGTTGCCGATATAACACCTCCTCCTGAAGGACAAACCTCTCACCTACTCTACCTCCTACTGCCTTCTCACCTTCTCCCTGACTTGTCAGAGTAGCTTGCTGGTACAACAAAGACACAACAGGATCTTCTTTCTGCATTTCAACCATATTACTGGGAACCTTAAACCCAATCACTTCCTCCAGCTTACCACCCTTTCCCTTACCATCAGCTTCAAGGTATCTATACTTATCTTGCCTCCTCTGCCTTCTAGATTTCCTTACCTTAATTGGTCCAGCCTCCAACTCAGAGTCAAAGAATGGGAAACCTTTAAGAGTTTCAGATTCATCAGCGATCTGCTTAACCTGAGCCCGTGTAACGACTGAGACAAATCAGACACAATTATTTGTTATAGGTAACCAATAATTGTTTAAAGCACTCTGGGGCCTGTCCCCCATCCCCCGAGAAGTACTCAGTTACAAGTTTTATTGCACTAAAGAATGTGGTTGCCACATGAAAGAGCAGAGAAGAGACACAGAAACGTGCATCTTTCCTGCATTTTCCCCACAGAACACAGACTTTCCTGCATTAGTTTATAGACAGACCGTTCTATAAATGAACATGCACATCCCTAGGAAATGGTATCCATTATTGCTGTTGTTGTATTGCACTCATTGTATTCGCATGTTTTATGATACATTTAAGGTAACTTCAATTATGCCATGTTTAGTGTCTATGGGTTCGTATCGAGAAGATTTAAATGCTTGTGTATGCGGTATGTCCATACCTGTGCAACACATCAGTATTACAAGAATCTTTAATAGTTCTTCTTCAAAACTCAGCCAGTAAATCTTGCTCGATCATAAAAGCCCTGACAGGAGGCATGTTATCGCCCGGAAATACAACATCTTCATTGGTCCGGTCAACAACTAAGAGGTGTGACTTTGACCAGAGGTTAAAAGCCAGTGAACAATGCCACTCCCTCTCTTTCCTTGCTTCCTGGACGACTGAAGAGACCCCCTTCTTGCTGCAGGCCTGTAGGCCTAGGCCTGCAGGCCTCGGCCTACAACCCAGCCATGTGCTCATCTATAAGTTTTCATAGTACTTCATCTAACGCAGAAGATACTGGCAACAACTTCAGACCGAACCATCAAGATTACAACCCAGCCGGCAGATCCGATGCTCCTCAGCCTAAAGGCATCTTGCAAGTATCGTACATTTGAACACTAAACAGCGATTTAGCATTGATTTGTAAAACTTACCTTTGTCAGCAAAGGTGTTTTATTACTGAGGAAACTGATGATTCTTTTCCAGATTGTCTATGACTTTTTCCTATAGCTCTATCAACAGTATCACTTCCGGTTCAACTCTCATTATCATATCATTGCTCATTCTTACCAATGTATGTGTGTGTGTGACCTTCGTGTATGTTATGTGTCTGTTAGTTTAGTTATGTGTTTGTGAGTTAGTTAATAAAGATTGTGCACAATACATGTTTGGTTCTGACTCCATCTGCTAATAAATTGCCTCTTAAGTGATTTAGATCCTGACTACATGCTCTGAGTAGTGCTGTACAATAAGAATGTTGTTTTTCCATAACCTGGAAATGAACATTTCTTAGAATTAATAAACAATCAACACTGAGTGTTCACTGGACAAACAGGTTAATTGATTGTAATATTAATGTAGCTACATCCAGTTAATCTGATTAACTGATTTACATATTCATAATTAATCATAATTAATAATCATAATGAGTTATGAATAATTATTAATATTTCCCCCTTTGAGTTAATTCGCTACACCCGGGTCATCACCATACTAGAAGCAGAGTTAAAAGGCAACAAATTCAGCAGTGAAGGAAAATCTTGTCCTAGAATAACAGGATAAGGTCATTTTTCGACTACTCCTACTCTCAATAAATAGGGTAGCTCATGTACCACTACCTGCACTTTAACTGTAGGGTAAGTCTGCTCCTCACCATGGACACACTTAATGATCACATTACCTTCAATCTCTTCTAAGTGCTTTGGGACCAAATGACTTTCCACTAGCGTCTGCATACTACCAGTGTCTATCAATGCAGTTACAGTTTCCCCATTCACTTCCACAGGAATGGTCAGACCTTGAGGCAGAGGCAACAACTTTCCTACCCCTGTTTTTGGTACAAAACATATTTGAGTAGTTTTAGCAGTTAACTTTGGTCACATTGGCTTTTTATGACCTTCCTGTCCACAATAATAACAAATGGGCACCTGACTAGCCTGATGTAAAGGCCCAGAAGACTGATTTTCTCTTTTAGGCTTCTTACTAGAAGAATTAAATTTTAAGTCTCCTCGACTATAGGTTGACGAACTCCTATCTTCCCTAATTCCCTTATGAGCAACACCCTAAGAGTGTGAACGAGACAGGGCGGCTACAAAAACATCAGCCAAGGAAGCAGCCTGACAAGCTGTACTAGGGTTGTGTTCTCTTACCCATACCTGCAATTCTGGTGAAAGCATTCTCAAATACTGCTCTAAAATAATCACTTCCCCCACAGCCTCTACAGTCTTTCCCTTGGGTTGCACCCACTTTTCATAAAGTTCTCGAAGTCGTACATAGAGTTCTTTTGGAGACTCCGCAGGCTCAATCTTTAACGAGCGGAATCTTTGACGGTAAGTTTCAGGATTGATGGCATACTTGCTTAAAATGGCAGATTTAACTTTTTCATATTCTAATGACTCCTCAATGTCCATATGCACAAAGGCACTCCTAGCCTTACCAGTCAATAAGGAAACTAACCTAAGGGCCCAATCACTTTTTGCCCACTTACAGGCCAGAGCAATTCTTTCAAAAGTGGTGAGAAAATGTTCAATGTCATCTGAATCTTGCAATTTCTGCAACTTGGGCTCAATCATACCTCGAGCAGAATCTGGAACAAGGGGCACAGAGGCATTGGACAGATTATCAGGCATTTCAGAAGGCTGGTCAGGTCCTGACAAACCTCCAGGATCAGGGGTGGTACGAAAATCCACTTCCTCCCTCAGAAGGTTGAATTGATGTTGCATTGTTTTCCAACGTTGCTCTTGCCGAGCTGCCTCCCGCTCCATCCTGACTTCTTGTCGTTGCTGAACCTCCATATTTTTGCGAAACATCTCTGCCAGGTCCTGCAGAGTCAGTTGTCCCGGGTCATCAGCCACCTGAGGACCTCCTCCTACTGCTGCAGGCTCTTCCTCCAACTCCTCCACCGAAACGGCTTCATCTTGTTGTTTGAACTTTGCCACTTTCTTTGGAGCCATATTGCCACTACTCAACACTGTCCTTTACTGGCCGATCCCACCGCTGCCACCATTTGTGGTGATCGGGCCAAGAACAAGCTGGACAGGTAGTAGGCAAACTGAGAAGGGTTTATTTAAACCAACAAATAAAATAATCTTAACAGGGAAGTTGAAAATCATTTCCAAAGTATATACAAAGGAATAACAAAAAAACAAAAACAAAAATTAAACAATCAAAGAAAAATAACTCCCCTGTTAACAAGATAACAAAAACTACAACTAAGGTCAGTTGCCCATGATGTTACTATGACTGGACAACCCCGACTAACCTCTGCTCATCTCATCATTGCTATAAATACCCATTTAGCACACACCAAACCAAGTAAAGGTAAATATCAAATAACTTTACCAAATAAACTCAAACAAAATAGCAAGTCACAGAACAATATACGCCATAATACCTAACATAATACAATCATCTACCTAAAATACAAAAAAAAAGAAAATACTCAAACCAACAAACAGATAACCTAAATGACATAACACAAAATATCCCCTCTAACTCAGAACATGATGGTACAGTCCAACTTCCTCTGGCACAGCACAAATTAGGAGATTGAAGCACCGCCTCTCCCTTTGTCTGCTGCAACATGGAATGCGGCCGTCACTCCATGGACCAGAGCAATCTAGGACTCAGGTAAAGTTAATCAGCAAGGAATATAAGAAGTGTGCACCCTTCTATACATTCAAGATTTTAATAAACTTAACTTGTTAAACTTGTCCTGTGTATTTCTTGTAATAAGGGGATTAAATAAAAGTAACAAACCATATTATGTTAAACTAAATTAAACATTAAACCAAACACAATAGTAAGGCTAAACATGTGAGGTGGGCTACGCACCCGTCACAGCCCTATATTTGTGTATTATTAGTATAATGATTGATTAATCATATCAAAATCTGTATGCATTCTATATTGTTGAAAATTCAGCCTGTCTGTAGATTACCAAGCAATTTAGTAAGCACATTAATGCACCTTGAAGATGCACAAAACTCAGTATAGTGAACCAATCTTAGCCAAAAAAAAAAAAAAAGCTTTGCACGTATGATCTTACCAGATGTAATTACTAGGCTGATGTGATATTTGGGTAGTGTGTTCAAACTCCTTTAAGAGAGACTCCCCTTTATTGTGTTGACCTTGTGATCTTACCTTTTGCACCAATGTCAGGCCAAACTTTTGACTTGTACACAATAAATTAAATGTTGTGAACAGAAATGTTATGAACAGATTTCTAAGTAATTTGCTGAGCATTCTCAAGCTTCCCAGGCAATGAATCATGTCAGTTTTGTTGACATCATGACATTTCCTTGTAGCACAACCAACAGACCAGAATGTAAAATTTGATAGCCTATTGGGCGAATTGCCATGAAATTTGGTAAGCACATTCATGAAGATGACTTTGGTGACCTCATGACCTTTCCTCTGTCACCACATTTTGGCCAAAATGTAAAAATGCATTCTTCAATACTTGCATTTTCCCATGTTCACTTATTCTGCAGTGCAGCAGCAGATGGCCTGTGCCTTTTTTCCCAGAGGGGGCTGTCTATGGATCACTACTTTATTGAGTGTATTATAGGATATAACTGTTGTGCAACTTTATATTACTGCACCATTGAATATAAACATCATAAACAACATAAATTCTTTCTGAAAGATGGTTAATTTGTTGACAGTATACATGAGACTAGATAATGATCTGAGATGTCGTCGCTCTGCTGCAGAATTTCAACGGCATCAATATCAATTCCATGTGACAATATTAGATCTAAAGTATGATTACGACAATGCACTCATAGGTCCTGACATGTGTTGTCTAACTCCTGTAAATGCCAAAACCAATGTGTCTTTCATTATCTACATGGATATTAAAATCACCAACAATTAGGACTTTATCTGCAGCCAGTACTAACTCTAATAGAAAATCAGCTAATTCTTTGATAAAGTCTGTATGGTGCCTCTGGAACCGCCCTTTTTGAGGGGGGCATATGTCACATTTGGTTTTAGGTTTTGTTCATGTTCTTGTTTTTATGTTCATGTTTATGTTTTCATGTCTTTTATTTTGTCATTTTGTTCATGCAGCTTGTGTCATGCTTCCCTTGCTCCTCATGTGCTCCATTATTCAATGTGTCATGTGCTGATTGGTTGTTTATGGTCATGTGTTTTTGAGTTCTGTTTGTCATTGGTTCCCTTGTTCCTTGTGTCTCTTGCCTATTGGCTGTTGTTGTCATGTGTTCCCCAAGTTCTTGTATTTAAGCCCTTATGTTACCATTGTTCTCTTGTCTAGCTTTGTTCAGGATGTCAGTTCATCTGGTACTGTAGAAATGAGTTGTTTAATGTCACCGGCAGTTATGCTACCCTTCAAAGAGTGACCTTTTTTTGTAATTATGGCCTTCACATGTTTGTTTAGCCCCCTCAGGAATGTAATAAACTGCCGCTGTGCTTATAAACATGTCAGTATTAGGAGCAATAACAATACCCCAATAATGAAGACTTCCAAAATGTGTGATAGCCTACTCTCCAGATCAAGACCTTGACAGTAAATCAGTAATTGTCTTACAATTTGTAATAATTAAAACTGTTCAATTATAGTAGCTATAACCATGGTGATCCAGATAAGTAAGTTTATAATTAAATTATATGCTACCCCAAATTGTCATTTCAAAATAATCCACTTTAAACAATCAATAAAGCAATGTGATGTAAAGCTAAACAAATTACTTTTTTCTCAACCATATCATAGTCATATTGTGTTTTGATTTAACATGATGTATTTTAAAAGTAAAGTTTTAAAAGTAAAAACAAAACAGATCATCTTTTGCAAGTGTTTATTGTAGAGTATTTGTCGTCATTCATAAAAATACAAGTGAAATTAAAGCTGCAAGCAGCGATGAAAGGGCTCTCGCACCCATGCCACTGCCACCTTCAGGAAAACAGAGCACAGTGGGTAATATGCATTTAAGTATATAAATATAGGAGGACTACGTCAATCATTTGTATTTGCCACACTTCCTGCTACCAGCTGGTGGCGCTATGACTATAACTAAATTTTGTCTTCAGGTCAGGGCACTTAACAAATGTGAATTTTGGGGCAGATTGGACATTGTATGCTTGAGTTACAACAACTTTCTGTTTCAAGACAATAATAGCATACTTTAGCACTCAGCTAATGTTTGTAGCGTGTTTAGAACTCAGTTGCATATTTTAGTTGCTAGTAGTGCATCACAGTGTTAAACACATCACTTCCTGTTGCCATTGGGTGGTGCTATTACTATAACTGAATATTGTCATGTAGATGTGTTCAGGACAGGACTCTTCTCAAACATGAAATTACAACAACTTTCTGTTTCGTGGCTTTAATCACACAGTTAGCCAAGTGTTGCATGATTTAACATGTTTCTATTATGTTTGGTACTTCATGGCATATTTAAATGTGTTTCAGGGAATGAATTACAATGTAAAGCATGCCATTTCCTGTTGCCAACAGGTGGCGCTATGACTAACTGAATCTTTGCATGTAGATGTCTTCAGTTTGGGAGTTTGGGGTAGATCAGACATTGTTTGCCTGAGTTACAACAGCTTCCTGTTTCATGGCGAAACATCAGATTTTGTCAGGCCGCCATGGACACACCCTTCAGCAAAAACTCAAGATCTTTGCAATGTAACATCGCTAAGGCCTTAAGATTAGGCTGACCAAACATGATGTTGATCTGGTTAAATCTCAATGAGACTCTAATAAAACGTGAAGTTTGGGGCAGATCAGACACTGTATGCCCGAGTTACAACAACTTCCTGTTTCATGGCGAAACATCGAATTTTGTCAGGCCACCACAGACAAGCCCTTCAGCAGAAACTCAAGATCTTCGCAATTTAAAGAATTAGTCCACTTTCAAATAAAAATTTCCTGATAATTTACTCACCCCCATGTCATCCAAGATGTCCATGTCCTTCTTTCTTCAGTCGAAAAGAAATTAAGGTTTTTGATGAAAACATTCCAGGATTATTCTCCTTATAGTGGACTTCATTTGGCCCCAAATGGTTGAAGGTCAAAATCACAGTCAAAATTCATCGTGGATGACATGGGGGTGAGTAAATTATCAGGAAATTTTTATTTGAAAGTGGACTAATCCTTTAACGTTGTAAAGGCCTTTAGATTAGACTCACCAAATATGATGTTGATCTGATTAAAGCTCTAGGAGGAGTTTGTTAAAATACAATGTCTGGAAATGGCAAAAACTGCAAAACTTTTGTAGAGAAAATTCAAAATATCTCACTTCCTGTTGGATTTTCAGATTTTGCTCCCGGGGACTTTTTTGCAGGTATTGGGCTGTTAAATGTGTCTACAGAATTTCATACTTCTACTAGAAACGTAGCGCGAAGGCCGCTCAATTGAAATTTTGTAGGTGGCGCTATCGAGCCATTTTGCCACACCTAATTCTGAAACCCATTTCAGAAGTAAATTTTCACCACTGCCGACGCGTGTGCAAAGTTTCATTAGTTTTTCGAGCATGTTTAGGCCCTTAAAAATGCAATTCATTTTGGAGAAGAAGAAGAATTGACCAAGCAATTACAACAGGGTCCTCACACCATCGGTGCTCGGGCCCTAAATACACCAAATCAGGCCCAGTTCCAGAATCAAATCAGTGAGGATGCTCTGAACAAATAAAGTAGCCTAGTAGTTGATGTCATGAATACACAAGCCTTATTTTTGTTTTAATTGTTGAAATAAAAATAAAAAATATCACAAACATGATGTGCTTACATGTATAATTTAACCAATAGGCTAATAATTCAATAATAAATTAATATAGCCTATATACAGTTTATTATGTAATTTTATTTCAAAAGAGGAAAATAAAGTGGATTGAATCCAAGGAGCTCTTGAAAAAAAAAAAAAAAAAAAAATTGAATCGTCTGAAGTTAAAAAAGCACAACCCTTTTTTTTCTTTTTAAATTGACATGACCCATACAACCATTTAGGCTACATGTAATCAAGTGAAGCAAGCATAAGAATACCAATATATAACCGTTAATCAACAATAAGAATTTTTAACAGATTAATAGACTACTATCATTTTCTGCATGATTAAAAAACGTGGGTGTGTTTATTCCCGTTTTATTTGTTGCCCCCGTTTCTTCAAACTGTAATGGTCTGTACCAGTCATCTATCTGCCAAGCCAATGCTCTCTCACGACCAGTTCATACGTATTTGACGGGTAGGTTTAGGGGTGGGGTTTGGTATAGGCCGCAGGTGGGAATTATACTTTTTTTTTTTTTTTATTCATCGATTTGCCAGTCTAACGTTAAAATGTAACTATACAAAATAATGTTTGCAACTTAAAAGGTTTAATTAAAACAATAAATTAGAATTTTTAACTTGCAACCAAATTTATTTATGTTGTGGTAACAGGTCCTCTGAATTACTTCTTAGAGTAGCATATTATTCTCTTCAGAATTAGGTGCATGCAGATATTACTCAGGAACATGACTAAACATTGCTAGTCAGCTCAAGTCAATGCATTGATGATCTCTGTGAAATGAAGCATCAGATTAGTGTTGCCCCAATGCAGTGTGGTTTGTCAGTTTTGTTCAAAGTTCAGAAAATTTCCTTGTTCACAACCTTGTTTCTTTCTGGTGTTGTGCTGAATTCTGTGACCTACCAAATTATGTGACCCTAGTAGACGCTGTATTGAGCTAATCCGACTTACTACTAAATCCAACACTAATCCTAATCCTACCCTCATTACTAGGGTCACATAATTTGGTTCACAGTATTCGGCACTACAACAGAATGAATCAGCATTGAGTGAGTGGTTTACCTACTTAATAACTCATTAAGACAGTCGGCTGCCACCTACTGGCATAACAACGTAACCTGCAATGAAAGCGCTGAAAAATCATTTCTCAAAATAAGGTAGGGACTAAGCCAATATAATAAAATATTATTTATTGAACAATAATAGCCATTCTAAACTTTGTATGAAATATATATTATTTAATAAATTCTAAATTGTATTTTGGATGCCTTACATCAAGCAAGCATTTGTGTTGAAAAACAAATCCTTAAAATATTTGCAATAGTTTAGTGCAAACAAGTAATTAGATTCCAATATAATTATTATAATAATTGCAATAAAATGATTTGTCACTAGTTAAAATGAAAAATTTTACGTTTTAAAAATGAGATGCTGTTTTGTTTCTTCTACACTGAAATTTCTTGGAATTTGTTAATGTTCTCATATTTAAATTTGCCAGTCAGCATAATTTGCATGTGCTGTACTTTATTTGTACCATTTTGTTTTATTGGTGTATTTTTTTATTTATCTATAACTTTTTGAACCAAAGAAACTGAATGGTGACTAAGGTTAAGATTCTGTATGATACCTCTCTTTGTGTTCAACAGAGGAAAGAAAGTCATACAGGTTTTTAATGGAATAATGTGAGGATGAGTAAATGACAGATTTTTCTTTTTTCTTTTTTTCTTTTGTGAACTGCCTCTGTCATATTGCTTTTTATATTTTGTGAATGAATGAGTGACTAAATTTGTGTGTAGTATAAATTATTAGGCCTATAAATATTAATGTAGTTGTATAAAATGGACAGCAACCAGAGGTCAGCCCAACAGGTAAGATGAAATGTAAAAAAGTGCTGGTAATAAGCTGAATATTCAGATTTACAGAGATATTGTAATCTGTGACATAATAGCCTATGAAATATAAAAAAGACAACACTTAATCTATTTCTCTTACTATATCTATTTCTCTTACTATACAGTGTATTTCTATACTTACTATATATGCTTTAGTAATGAAACAAAACCACATTTTTGTACTAGACGTGTGAAATTATTGTGGAAAAAATAAATTCTCTGAATCCCAAGTGGATTTACACAAAATGAGAAAGTCAAAAAGTGTTAGGCTGTGCCCTGCTCTTCCCTATTTCATGAAGGCATATTAAAATTATGCCCCATGATAAAAAAAAATTAATGAAATATTGCATCACAGAATGCAAATGATCACAGACATTTTTATTAATTCAATATTTTAAACTGTAGTATTCTTTAAAATTAATCTTTGAAATGCCAAGTCATAACAGATGAAACGTTATCATTTAATGCAGTCAACGTGCATTAAAGTGTACTTAACTGGCCCAAGGTCACAATCCTGATTTGGACCAGATGAACACTGGATTGATCTGGGCCACACTCCTCCCACCAACAATCAGCCCTCATGTTGTTTACCATGATCCATGCCGTGCCATCATTGCCACACTTGGCTAAACTCTGGCTGACAGGATACTTGCCATTGCCAACAGGAGGCCAGCAGTTCCAGCTTGACATTCGGGCCAAGATCGCTTGCTATGTGGGTTTGTTTTCATTCATTTGGAGAGAATCCTTTGGCTGCCAGGAATGAGCCCACTCCTCACCACTAAAAACAGAAGGGAATTTTTTTTCTGTTACTGGTAATTGTTAGGTGTTTCCAATAAACATGCAGCACACATCATTACAGAACATGTCTTTTGTAAGTATGAAAGTTTCATTTTCCATCTATGAAGGACCACCACCATTTGTGAAACAGAACAGATTAATAATAAATTATTGTAGCAAAATAGAAAAACATTAACAAAGTTATTTAATAATAAGTAAATTAACAACAAAGTAAATTAATAATGCATTCATTAATTGATAAAGCAGAAAAACAGAATACATATCTGGACAGGACTCCCAGTCCCTGTCAGTTACCCTATCAAGAAAAAAAAAATAAAAAATGAATTCCATTCTTAGCATAAGGCTATTATGTTTGGTTATAGGCATTGAGTTTCATTGATACAATGTCAAGTCACCTTTATTTATATAGCGCTTTTTACAATGCAGATTGTGTCAAAGCAGCTTTACAGTGATAAATGGTATATAATTTTGGCTGCACAGCAGCTCTTAAACAAAATGCTGTCAATGTATGCAGATGCAAAGCACTGTTGAATATCAAATGTCAAATGTCAATGGGTCATTGTTGATATTTACAGCACCTGATCATGCATTTTTCAGTACAAGCTCCTTCCTAATTTGTAATTCAAAAAGACTAAACACATACAAAGTATATACCTTACAATAATGGTATGTAGAGTATGTATTGCCAACACACAAGGAAGTTTCTAAATCATATATTACACACTCTGTCACTGTCATATACTGTCTACACCAGTGGTTCTCAAACCTGTCTTGAAGAACCACCAGCCCTGCACATTTTGTTTCTCTATATCTGACACACCCATTTCAGTTCTTGCAGTCTCTACTAATAAGGTCAGGAGTTGAATCAGGTGTGATAGATGAGGGAGACATACAAAATGCTCAGGGCTGGTGGTACTCTAGGACAGGTTTGAGAACTACTGGTCTACACTGTGCATTTCTTTTATGACTGTCTAACCTTTCTCACTCCTCCTCTTACTGCACTCCTGATGGGGAAAGCCTCTGAGTGTGGTAGGAGCAACCTGTGAACATCAAGAACATGTTTCACATATTTCTTAGATTAGGAACAAAATAGACACAATTATGGAGACTTAAGTAGCAACCAGACATGCAAGGATGACAAGTGATGTTTATCACTAATTAAAAGTTGAACAAGGTTTAACTTGTACAATGGAACCAAATTACTCTCATATCCAATGTGGTATGCTTGCCTGAATAACCATACTGCTGAGCCACAGCTCACAATTGAGAATACTCCACTGCTGCTTGCTCTACTGCTTTGGCAATGCATTTTGGTCAAATTAGACACATTAAGACTGTTGGATTTTATTGGTTGTCTGTTAGGACTAATTATCTGTTGTAAGTACAAAAAATAAGCAATGGAATTATAGCAAAAATAGCAATGTCAACCAGTGGTGGATGAAGTACACAAATCAAGTACTTGAGTAAAAGTATAGATACGTATCATAAAATATTACTCAAGTGAAAGTATTTAGTTCTCCTTTTCAATTTTACTTTAAGTGAAAGTACAAAAGTACTTGATTTTTAATGTACTTAAGTAAAAAAGTACTAATTGATGAATTTTTATTTTGGGATTTTATATAGGCCACTTATATAATTTAATTTTATATTATATATTTTATATAATCCTATTGCTCAGAATAATTATGAATGATTATGAATTGTAAAATAGCCAGCACTAGTCAGTATGGATGGAAGATTAGTGGATGCAGATATATAATATGTAATGTGTGTTGACAAACAATATAATATTCAAATCCATCAGTTAGAATGTTCCCTTTCATATTTGTATATGTTGTTTTTGTAATCAGCATGTGTTCATTTCGACTCATTTTAATCAAATGATCTATTGATCATAAATAAAACAGATTATTATTATTTTAATTAAAATAAATAAATAAATAAAATAACAGGCAGCATACCAAACAAAACAAAGCTATTTTATATACCATGTTGTCCAGTTCTTGAAGTATAGGGCCTACATTGGACAAGATGAATGATAAAGTCCTATTGAACCTCTAACCAGGATTCCTGTTGTTTCTCAGCTATTTCAATGTATGTTAAATATGACACTAGATTTGATACACAAACCCGTCTGATGGTTGCTTAAGACATAAGCCTATATTTAAAAGAAATAGCCTATGCAACAGAAACATCTCTATCAGTTGTAGCGGGTTTGGAGTGGAATAGACAACGATTTAATGAGATCTTGCGCATCTGGTTCATTGTTTGTTATTGTTGTTGTTGTTGTTGTTATTGTTGTTGATGATGTTTTACTTTATAACTATGCTTACTTAACACATAACAACAGTTGTATCATAAAATAATTAATGAATGCTTTATTTGTAACCTTTTTCTGTTTTGGAAATGTGTGTCTCTACTATTCCATTACATTCTTATCATGAAGTGTTGTTTTGTTGACTGTATTTTACTGAGATTTTGCCGGCAAAACAACACGTAATAGAACAAAATATGGACTATATGTTATCTTAAAAGAGATACATAAAAATGGTCTCTTCATTTTGTACAGCAATATATTTAATTATGTCTGGAAACTTGACAAATATATTTTATTGTGTAAGTTAAAAAACAAACAAACATGTAATGATCTATGAGCATTTCACATGTTATGTGCACTAATAATATGAAATTACTGTCAGTACACTACGGATATGCATTTATTTCCAATAAAACTGATAGAAAAAAAAAAGATTAGGCTTAAAAGATTCCTTATCCTGTGGATCCCTCTAGTAGACAACATTAATATCACAGCCTTAATCTTCAAGTTGAAATTTTGATTTTAGCCTCACCACTAGCATCATAAATTCATTAAACTACGCTCATTTCTTGTATATACAAAGTTTTGAGAAGTTTGAACTTTGTGCACACAAATATAACATAGGCTACACATGTTGCTCATAATGGGGCGTACAAGCCTATACAAAAAACAAAAAACAAACGAAAAAAAAAACACATATAGTCCTTTGTGCTCGTAAACCTAATAATAATAATAATAATATTGGTGTCTTATGAGTCCGATGAGCTCCTGGAATGTTTACAGTCGGATTACTTGCTCGTTCTGGAAATGCTGATTGCAATTTGTATTGATGTTTGCCATTAGAAAAAAAAAGTGCTTCATAGAGAATTACTTTAAGTTTGCATGCAGACAATTTGATGCATTCCACATAATAGAATTTTAACTAAGAAATGCTTATGAATTAACAATTATCAACAGATATCAAGAATTATAGTTTTTAGTAGTTAAAATTCAATTCTTAATATCAAGAATTCATATTTCTGCAAGTGATGACATCATTGTTGATATCAAGAATTAATATTTTTACTAATGGAAATGTAATTCCTGATATTAAGAATTGCCAATGTTACTAGTAGAAATCTAATTCCTGATATCAAGAATTAGCATTTCACTTAACTAGTGAAAATTGAATTTTTTATATCACATATTTATACCCTGGGAATTAATAAAGTCAAAACAGCTTGCCCTGTTGTTCTTCAGTGCACAACGGAATAAATTAGTTCTTATATACAATATACAATGAAACATTGCATGGATTATATTTTATTCTTTACTGTGAATGAAATGCAATTGTACATATGTTATGTGCTATCTTTTCAATGCACAACGGAATGAGTTATTTGCATATGCATTGCGATGCAACAGCTTTTTTGTTGTATGTGTTGTGTATATGTTGTTGTATAAAGTTAGTTTTTGTATGCAATGCAATGAAACAGATCATATCTCATGTGACTTAATTCACTTTAAAGAAAGGCTTTCTACAAAACAAAACTTAATGAAGTGGTCAAAATCATGTCTGACCCACTCAATGTCTTCAGATATATCTTACTCATGCTGTTCATTTTTCATTATCAAATAGATTAAATTAAAAAATAACATATAGGCCTATTTAAACATAAATATGAAACTAAATACGTTTTCTTTAAGGGCTTACCAACAGTACAGTACAGAGAAATTTCATGTCGTGAGCAAGAGCGGATCACGAGTCGAGTCGGATCAAGCATACTTTATTTTTAGACTTAACCTATTTGTTGGGTCTGTGCGGTCAGTTGTGGTCTGTGCAATAAATATTAAAAGTTCTAAACCATCCATTGTGTTTTATTGTTCCATGGTAATGATAATATTTACAATAATATAATGAATTTGATAGGTGTCTCTCACATTGTCCCTGTAATGATTGGGTCAACGGAATGAGGATCCATCTGCAGATTTTATTGAATTTAAGTTGAAAGACACAATAATAGTAAGGATGAGCCAGTGGCAGAAACAGTGACAGGCAGTGATCTGGGTAGGCAGCAAACAATCAGATTCCCAAGGCAGGCAGAGATCAGGGCAGGCAGCAAACATACACAATCCAAGAACAGGCAAGGGTCAAGGCAGGCAGCAGAGAATAGGAAACGAGTAACAGTCCAAGTCAAAGGTCAAACACAAGAATACAGAATCCAGGGGAAATGCTCAGAAATGTCAGACAGGGTTAAACAAGACTTCACACAGAGGTGTGGGTGCAAGTGTCTTTTATGTGTGAGTGAGTGATTGTATAATGGGTAGCAGGTGCAGGGTGATCAGTCCAGGGTATGAGGGTAGATGGGAAATGGAGTCCAAATGATGTGTGTTGTCCAGGATGGAGTGCCCTCTGGTGGCAATGATGGGCACTCTCACTGGTGATCGTGACAGTCCCACAGCAACATTAAAATAGTGTAGATTAGTGTACAATGATTTATAATAATATTTTATTCTATTTATTGTCCATTTCGTTCATTTAACATATTTAATATTGGGGAATCCAAGTTATTTGACATATTTAAAAAAAAAAGATAATTAAAAAGGCAAAAGTTACTTTTCCTGTGTGGGATTACAAATTTAAGAATTTGTTTAAGATCTGCTGATCCTACATCCTGACATAACATCACATGAAATACTAAGGTGAAGTACATTGTATTTAGCATTTTAAGGTAAAGATGATGACATCAGATGAATGATTCTGTTAAGCAAAGTTTCCAGCAAGTTTTCTGCCAGTTCCTGTTCTCTTTATTGTATGTCTAATAAGTCAGATTACTGAGATTCTCACCTTTTGTCGTTAATGGCTCTTGAAGGCCCTGACCCATTTATTGAATAGTTATACTGATTGGATTAGCACCTATGCATTTGAATGATACTGTTATGCTGATTAAAACAGGGCTGGGGAAATGCCGGTAACGGGCTGATTCCTGCACTGCATTTGCATGCTTTGTTTAGATTGTCTCCACCTCTACTGTATGTATCCCTCCCCCTTGAATGTATATAAACTACAATGTACACTGCCTTAGTTGGACTTGGATGACTACAGCGATGCACAGCACGTTCCTCAATAAAGAATAACTTCTGCTTGAAAGATATCCCAACGCCCCCTGGTCTCTGCTTCGACGAGGAAAAAGTTTCCTACACCTGGTAATAAGTTACTTTCATAATGAAGTAACTCAGTTACTAACTCAGTTACTATTTGTGAGAAGTAACTAGTAGCCTAACTATAACTAATTACTTTGTTAAAGTAACTGGTGAAAAAGGTGTATAAAGCAATATTCAATTCAGTTCCTGCAGGGACACGATCAGCAGAGTTCAGTTTAACAGCCCGCACTAAAGGCTCTCCTGAAGCACATGACATCACCTGATTGGTATTCTGTAGATTTCCTGGGAAGCAGGATAAAGAGACTAGACTGGTCTGATGGACTGGTATATAGGCAATTGTACAGTAGGCAATAAAGTTAACAGCTGATGTGTAAAGACTATAAATGGACATTACAGGCACTAAATACAGATATTTTATACCTAAATACTAAATACTGAATCCTGTGCTTGAAAGTATGTGTTTTACTAAGAGTAAGAAGCTAAGAGAGATGTAACTGTACAGACATTCCATAGTCTTAATTTGATCCGTATAATTATGTTAACTGTTAACTTTATTGCCTACTGTACAATATACCAGTCCATCAGACCAGTCTCTTTATCCTACTTCCCAGGAAATATACAGAATACCAATCAGGTGATGTGCTTCAGAAGAGCCTTTAGTGCAGGCTGTTAAACTGAACTCTGCCCAGCACCCCAGGTGCGTTTCCCGAACAACAATGTAACTCGTTGCTGAACTACCATAGTATGATGCATCATTGAACAAATCAACTAGCTAGTCACGACTGTTTCCCGAAACCGTATTGTCGCAAACCTGTCGTTCAACCATGTTGGTGAATGACGTCACGCAGGTAATAACTTCTTTAACTTCTTTAACTTCCTTTGAGATCGAATTAATGCTAGATTTTTTGCTATAAATTACGGACATGGCATTGGAGGACTAATTCTCATTTTCCTCAGTTATTTTGCTTTATTTCCAGATTAGATCAAATGCTTGTTCTGACGTACTAGAGCACGTATGCACATGTGCACTCTCCAAAAACAGTGCTTTACAAACTAAAATATATAAATGACATTTGCATATATTCGAAATAACAGATATACATTGTACCTAATGTCAGCTTGCTTATTTTGCTCAAGATAACGATTTATTAAGTCCACATGTCATAAAAACAAGAAACTATGCTTCTAACTACAGCTCGAGAGCTGTTGTTCCAACCACGCAAGTTTGCGATGCAGTTTGCGAATGTTCATTTGAACTATGGTTTCGGGAAACACCAAATCGTTGAACTATGTAAGTAACGACGGAACTTGCGATGTTAGTTGGCTAACGATGCTTTTGGGAAACGCACCCCTGTTCACTTTTCATTATCAAATAGATGAAATAAAAAAAAAACATTATAATAGGCTTATTTAAACATAAATATGAAACTAAATACGTTTTCTTTAATGGCTAAACAGTAGCTAGCAATAATAGCAAAAATATATTATTTACAATAATATATTGAGCAACATTAAAATAGTGTAGATTAGTGTACAATGTTTTATAATAATATATTATTCTATTTAGTGTCCATTTCATTCATTTAACATATTTAATATTGGGGCATCCAAGTTATTTGACATATTTGAAAAAAGAAAATTAAAAAGTAATAGTTACTTTTGCGTAATAGTTACTTTCCCCTTGTAATTAGTTACTTTTATAATGAAGTAGGCCTAACTTAGTTACTAACTCAGTTACTATTTGTGAGAAGTAAACAAAGTAAAAGAAGTTCCTTTATTTTTTTAAAGTAACTGGTGAAAAAGGTGTGTAAAGCATGGCTATACAATTCAGTTCCTGCAGGGACACGACCAGCAGAGTTCAGTTTAAAAGCCCGCACTAAAGGCTCTCCTGAAGCACATCACCTGATTGGTATTCTGTAGATTTCCTGAGAAGTAGGATAAAGAGACTGGTCTGATGGACTGGTATATTGCACAGTAGGCAATAAAGTTAACAGTTAACATGATTATAAGGGTCAAATTAAGACTATGGAATGTCTGTACAGTTACATGCTCTTAGTAATACATAGGCTACCTTCAAGCACAGGATTCAGTATTTAGTATTTAGGTATAAAATATATGCATTTAGTGCCTGTAATGTCCATTTATAGTCTTTACACATCAGCTTGGCTCCTTACATGGTTAAAAACCAGTTAATTTCAAGACGCTGGCGTAACGTCAGGTCGTCACGTGGGTCACCCGCTCAGTTAGACGCTCAATGTACAAGACGTTCGGATAGACGTTCGGTTTGACGTTCGATCGATTGGTCGGTTGTTCGGACGCTTGATTTTGGCACGGAGTCCGCGCCATACTTTGGGATGACGATCGGTTACTCACACTTCCGACCGGTCGCCATAGAAACGCGTTAACAACACGTAAGCTCTTGTAGGAACGTGTTACATGAAATAATGATATGATGTTATTCCGCTAGGTGGCGACAAGTGTCTGATAAAATGTATTTGATGTATCATTGTATCATTCATTCAAGAGATCCGTTCAAAAACTCAAGGCTGTTGAAATAAAATTTGTTGTTTATCATTTTGATCTTTCATTAAAAAAGTGACTGTCTATCATGTTCTGATCTAGCCCTTACATTTCCCTCCATTTGTGAAATTCAAAATTCACCTCTGCAATTCTTCAATTCATGACGCTTTTACAACAACAACAAAAAAAAGTCTAATAGCAATGTATAGAAAATATGCTTGACAGTTTATGGCAACTAGTTGAACCATTTTGCATTTAATGCAAGGAACTAATGCCTAGATGTTTTGAGGGGTAAGACTATTCAACAGGGAACCATATCATATATTTTGATCAACATGACATAAGCAATTGATAAATTGGGAAACAGCAGACACTTACATAATCAATTGCATGAGTGTACCAAAGCATTTTCAATTTGTTCAACAGAATGAGAAATTGCTTTTATGATGTACTACACAAGACTAGATGATGAAGTTTTGAGAATTTTCACTGCAAAACGGATCTTGTATGCACTGCAATGCAACAGAATACTTTATGTATAATTTATACATGTACTTCAGCCATACAGAAGGCCATATTAGACCTACTTAATATCCATAGAGAAGTAGTCCATATTTTACTCATTGACTCCATCTGATGATACGTCAGCCATAGAGTATTGGATATTTGACCTAATGGACATATTTCTGCAGAGTACTCGATCTTGAACTTTCTATACATATTCATTGACTCCATCTGATGTTACATCAGCCAGACAGTAGTCCATATTTGACCTACTGAACATATTTCGGGCCAAAGAGAATTCGATATTGAACTTTTGATATATACTTTTTGATGCCTTCTGATTTCACGTGAGCCATGTAGTCCATGTAATGAACATATTTCTGGCCCAAGAGTACTCGATCTTGAACTTTCTATACATACTCTATGACTCCTGATTTTATTAGCCTTACAGAATTCCATATTGGACCTACTTACATTTTTTTCTGTCCAAACAGTCCTCAGTCATTAACTTTCTATACATACTCGCTGCCTCAATTACTTCTGGGATATATGAACCCATTTTTTACATAATGAACAAATTTCGAGCCCAAGATTACTCGATCTTGAACTTTCTGTACATACTCATTGCCTAACTCTGATGTTACTTCAGCCGTACATGAGCCCATTTTTGACCTACTGAACATATTTCTGGTAAATTAGTCCTCGATCTTGAACTTTCTATACATACACTTTGACTCCATCTGATGTTAGATCAGCCACACATGAACACAAATTTGACCTACTTAACATATTTCTGGAAAAATAGCCCTCGATCATGAAACTTTACACATACTCATTGACTCCTTGTGATTATACGTCAGCCATTGAGTATTGCATATTTGCATATTTTTTCTGGCCAAAGAGTACTGGATCTTGAACTTTCTATACATACTCATTGACTCCTGATTTTATTTCAGCCATGCAGAAGTCCATATTTAGACCTACTGAATTTGTTTCTGTCTAAACAGCCCTCGATCATGAACTTTCTATACACTCTGCCTCACTCTGATGTTACTTCCTGTCGATTGCTCCTGTCGATTGCTCCTGTCTGCCTCGCTGCTCAGATTGGTTTGCGTCTGTAACTCCGTATAGCTTTGTTTTGAATCTCTTACTTTTATTCATTGTTGCTTATTTTTTTATTACCGTATATGTAATATTGCCTACCACACTAATCTGACGTCGCTAGCTTGTAATATTTGAATCTAAATCGCTGTTACAACGCATTTGCATTTGCAGCGCTAGCTTGTCAACTTGTTAACAGTCGCTCGCGCGCTCCTTTTTCAACGCGTTCTTCAAACAGCTGTGGTAAGTCGGATCAGTCTACAAACACGGTGAGTCATGTCATCCTCTCCCAGCATTGCTACCTGTTCCATTTGCCACATGTTTACCATAGCTCTCTCTGTCAGTGATGAGGGATTTACATGTCATAAATGTAGGGAAATAGTCAGGCTGACAGAGAGAATCTCAGAATTAGAGACACGCATCCAAACTTTAATCGAGGATAGTAAGAATGCAAGGGCTTCAGATACTGTTTTGGATGCGACTAGCTTAGTGAACTCTGTACATTGTTTGGTTCCGGCTGTAGAGCCCGTGCAGCAGGGCACTTGGGTAACGGTGAGGCGGCCTAGCCGCGAAAAACACCACTCTTCCGTTCCAATAAGAACATCAAACAGGTTCTCCCCACTCAGTGATACACCCACTGAGAATCCTGTTGAAAGTGCCCTAGTTATTGGCGATTCTATTACACGGAACGTGAAAATAGAGACACCAGCCACCATAGTCACATGTTTGCCGGGAGCCAGAGCACCTGACATCAAAGCAAATTTAAAAGTGCTGGCTAATGCTAATCGTAAATACTCTAAAATCATTTTTCACGTCGGCACTAATGATGTTCGACTTCGCCAGTCGGAGATCACTAAAATTAACATTAAAGAGGTGTGTGAACTCGCAAGTACAATGTCAGGAGAAGTAATTTGCTCTGGCCCCCTTCCTGTTCGTCGGAGTGATGAGATAGTTAGCAGATTATCATCACTCAATGGCTGGCTGTCTAAGTGGTGTCCGCAAAATAATATAGGTTTCATAGATAATTGGAAAAGTTTTTGGGGCAGACCTGACCTGTTAAAAAGAGATGGTATTCATCCCTCCCGGGATGGTGCTGCTCTTCTCTCTAGTAATATGGCACATAGTCTTAGAACTGAAACATGACAAACTGGGGCCCAGGTCAGAAAGCAGCAGACAAACTGGCTAAACCGACCGTCTGCTAGCTGCCTCACGTTACAGAAGTCAGAAAATTCAGATAACTCTCAACACATAGAAACTCTTACACCTAGATATTTTCAAATAGAGACTGTGTCTGTACCCCGAATTAGTAAAAACAAAAAACTTCCAAACCCATTTAATGGTAAAAATTTAATTGATGTTCAACAAATAAAAAATAGAGATAATAATGCTAAACAAATGATAAAACTCGGGTTGTTAAATATTAGATCCCTTTCTTCAAAATCACTTATTGTTAATGATATTATCAAAGATAATAATCTAGATGTGCTGTGTTTGACAGAAACTTGGCTAAAACCGGACGATTACATTACTTTAAATGAGTCTAGTCCTCAAGGTTATGATTATCGACACAATGCCCGTCAGAAAGGCAAAGGGGGAGGTGTTGCTGTAATCTATAGTAATATTTACAGTATTAGTCAGAAGTCTTTCAAATATAATTCCTTCGAAACTATGGTACTTTACGTAACATTATGTAAGTTGACATTTGTGCTGGCTACTGTATACAGGCCACCAGGACACAATACAGACTTTATCAAAGAATTTGCTGACTTTCTATCAGAGTTAGTACTAGCTGCAGGTAAAGTCCTTGTTGTTGGTGATTTTAATATTCATGTAGATAATAAAAAAGACGCATTAGGATTGGCATTTGCAGATATTCTAAACTCTATTGGTGTTAGACAACATGTGTCAGGACCCACTCATTGTCATAATCATACTTTAGATCTAATATTGTCACATGGAATCGATATTGATGCTGTTGAAATTCTGCAGCAGAGTGACGACATCTCAGATCATTATCTAGTCTCGTGTATACTACATTTAGTCAAGGCGGCTAAACTGCCTCCATGCCATAAATATGGTAGAACCATCACTTCTACCACTAAAGATTGCTTTATAAATAATCTTCCTGATCATTTTCATCGCCTTAGCATACCAGACAGCTTAGAAGACCTCGATGTTGCAACAGAAACTATTGCCTCTGTCTTTTCCAGCACATTAGACTCAGTTGCTCCTTTGCGTTTAAAAAAGATTAAGGAAATTAATCCAATGCCATGGTACAATGACCACACTCGGGCCCTAAAGTTAGCAGCCAGAAAAATGGAGCGCAGCTGGAAGAAATCAAAACTAGAAGTATTTCGTATTTCGTGGAGAGAGAGAATGATTGAGTACAGAAAGGCCTTAAAATCTGCTAGATCTGCCTATTTTTCAAAACTCTTAGAAGAAAATAAACACAACCCTAGGTATTTATTTGATACAGTGGCTAAATTAACAAGAAATAAAGCTTCAACTTCTGATGTTTCCAAAGAGCACAGCAGTAATGACTTTATGAACTTCTTTACTTGCAAGATTGATAATATTAGAGAAAAAATAATAACCATGCAACCGTCTACTACAGTATCGTGTCAGATAGTGCATTGTAGTGTCCCTGAGGAAAAATTCAATTCATTTACTGCTTTAGGAGAGGAAGAATTGTCTAAACTTGTTAAATCATCAAAATCAACAACATGTATGTTAGACCCTATACCGACTAAGCTATTGAAAGAAATGCTTCCAGAGGTCATAGACCCTCTTCTCAATATCGTCAATTCATCTTTATCATTAGGATACGTACCAAAAACTTTTAAGCTGGCTATTATTAAACCTCTTATTAAAAAACCACAACTTGATCCTAGAGAATTAGTCAATTACAGGCCGATCTCAAATCTCACTTTTCTGTCAAAAATACTAGAAAAGGCAGTATCATCACAGCTATGTTCCTTTTTAGAAAGAAATGGTATCTGTGAGGATTTCCAGTCAGGATTTAGACCGTACCATAGTACTGAGACTGCTCTCATTAGAGTTACTAATGATTTGCTCTTATCATCAGATCGTGGTTGTATCTCTCTATTAGTGTTACTGGATCTTAGTGCAGCATTTGACACTATTGATCACAATATTCTTTTAAATAGACTCGAAAATTATGTTGGCATTAGTGGAATTGCATTGTCATGGTTCAAATCATACTTATCTGACCGTTATCAGTTTGTAGTAGTAAACGAAGACATGTCATATCGATCACAAGTTCAATATGGAGTACCACAAGGCTCAGTACTAGGACCGTTACTGTTCACTCTGTACATGCTACCCTTGGGAGATATCATTAGGAAGCATGGCGTTAGTTTTCACTGTTACGCTGATGATACTCAGCTCTATATTTCTTCGCGCCCTGACGAAACTTACCAATTCACAAAATTAACGGAGTGCATAGCTGATATAAAAAATTGGATGACCAGTAATTTCCTACTACTAAATTCAGAAAAAACAGAGATTCTAATTTTTGGACCAAAAACTTCTTCACGTAATAACCTAGAATATTGTCTAACACTTGATGGCTGCTCTGTTAAGTCTTCGTCGTCAGTTAGGAACCTAGGTGTGCTCTTTGATACCAATCTTTCATTTGAAGGCCATGTTACTAGCATCTGTAAAACCGCATTCTTCCATCTTAAAAATATATCTAAACTACGACATATGCTCTCAATGAAAAATGCAGAACAGTTAGTTCATGCGTTCATGACCTCAAGGCTAGATTACTGTAACGCTCTACTGGGTGGTTGTTCTGCTCGCCTGATAAATAAACTACAGCTCGTACAAAATGCAGCAGCTAGAGTTCTTACTAGAACCAGGAAGTATGACCATATTAGCCCAGTTCTGTCAACACTGCATTGGCTTCCTGTTAAACATCGTATAGATTTTAAAATCTTGCTAATTACTTACAAAGCACTAAATGGTTTAGCTCCCCAGTACCTGAGCGAGCTCCTAATTCATTATAGTCCTTCACGTCTATTGCGATCTCAGAATTCAGGCCAGCTGATAATACCTAGAATATCAAAATCAACTGCAGGTGGTAGATCCTTCTCCTATTTGGCACCTAAACTCTGGAACAATCTTCCTAGCATTGTTCGGGAAGCAGACACACTCTGTCAGTTTAAATCTAGACTAAAAACGCATCTCTTTAACCTGGCATACACATAACACATTACCAATTTATATTTCCAAATCCGTTAAAGGATTATTAGGCTGCATAAATTAGGTCAGCCGGAACCGGGAACACTTCCTATAACACCTGATGTACTCGTTACATCAGAAGAAGAATGGCATCTACGCTAATATTAGTCTTTCTGTTTATCCCGAGGTTCACCGTAGTCAACCGGATCCGGGCCGTATCCAGGTGAGACCAAGGACCTGCGCCTTGACACGACCACAACGCAGCCCTGAAGTATCAGCAGAGATTGAGTCAACTAGATCATCCCCTGTGAAGGCCTCATCGACACGACAGCCACGACACAGTTCCTCAACAACCGTCCATACCGGCGTGATGAATACGATCCTCAATTGGATGGAACTGAAATAAATACTTTTAATGTTGCGATCCTATTGGACTTATGATAGCAACCTGAATTGTAACAAAGCACTGTTGGCCAGAGGAGAACTGGCACCCCGACTAAGCCTGGTTTCTCCCAAGGTTTTTTTCTACATTTTAACACCAATTTGCCACTTGTCTGCCACCTGATGTCACCTGATGGAGTTTGGGTTCCTTGCCGCTGTCGCCTCTGGCTTGCTTAGTTGGGGACACTTGACTTGACATTTTGATATTCAACAGTGCTTTTGATCTGCCTGCATTGACACTATTCTTTAAGAGCTGCTGTGCAGTCAAACAATGTACCAGTTATCAATGTAAAGCTGCTTTGACACAATCTACATTGTAAAAAGCGCTATATAAATAAAGGTGACTTGACTTGACTTGACTTGACTTCAGCCATACATGAGCTAATGTTTGAACTACTGAACATATTTCTGGAAAACTCAATCATGAACTTTTTATACATACTTCATTGACTCCTTCTCATGATACGTCAGCCATAGAGTATTGCATGTTTAACATAAAGGACATATTTCTGGCCAGTCTTGATCATAAACTATTTATACATTATCATTGACGCCTTCTGATGTTACCTTACCCATACAGAACTCCATATTAGACCTACTGAACATAATTCTGGCAAATTCATCCTCGATCATGAACTTTCTATACATCGTCACTGACTCTATCTCATGTTACATCAGGCAGACAGTAGTCCATATTTGACCTAATTAACATATTTCTGGCCCAAGAGTACTCAATCTTGAACATACATAATCATTGACTGCTTCTGATTTTATTTCAGAATTCCATATTAGACCTACTTACATTTTTTCTGTTTAAACTGTCCTCGATCATGAACTTTCTATACATACTCGTTGGCACAATCTGATGTTATTTCAGCAATATATAAACCAATTTTTGATCTGCTAAACATATTTCTGGCAAATTAGTCCACAGTGATGAACTCCTGTACAGACTGATTGACTCCTGATGTAACATCAGACAGAGTAGTCCATATTTGAACGTATTTCTGAACAAACAGTATTTGATTTTGAACTTTTTTTAACATACTCATTGACGCCTTCAGATGTCACATCAGCCATATAGACCTTATGTAGCCCCGCCCCTTTTCAGTGCTGCGCTCATTGTCTTTTGACTTCCGGCTTATATTTCCACAGCGATCTTATGAATTTATGAATGAACTGCTCATGTTAAAATCTTCCCGGTCTACTGACATTTGCTAAGACATCTGCTTTTAAACATAACAATGCTCATGATAACTTTCATTAACTCTACATCAGGTAAATCCACTTCACCAGCTAATTATTCTTCAACAGCGATGCCACAGAAATATACAGGGCTACCGCAAAAACAGAAGTTCGAAGACAATATTCTAAAGATGGCGGCGCACTTGTTTCTCTGATAAATAAGGTAGAAGTCAGTAGAAGTCCATGTTTGACCTACAAAACATATCCCTGGCAAATTAGTCCTCGATCATGAACTTTTTGTACATACTCATTGACTTTATCTGATGTTATTAGTCAATCATGAACTTTTTATACATACACATTGACTTCTGATTATACGTCAGCCATAGATTATTACATATTTGACTGAATGGATATATTTCTGTCCCAAGAGTCCTCAATCATGAACTTTTTATACATACACATTGACTCCTTCTTGATGCATCAGCCATAAAGTATTGCATATTTGACCTAATGGACATATTTCTGGCCAAAGAGTACTCGATCTTGAATTTTCTCTACAGACTCATTGACTCCTTCTGATGTTACATCAAAAGAACAGTAGTCCATATTAGACCTACTTAAATTTTTTCTGTCCCAAGAGTCCTCAATCATGAACTTTTTATACATACACATTGACTCCTTCTTGATGCGTCAGCCATAAAGTATTGCATATTTGACCTAATGGACATATTTCTGGCATGAACTTATACATACCCTTTGACTCCAAGGGGTAGTTCATGTATAATGGGTAAGATCAGTACAGACAGTAGTCCACATTTGACTGACAGAACATATTTCTGACCCAAGAGTCCTTGATCATGATCTTTCTATACAGAAAGATCATGATCATTGACTCCTTCTGATGTTACATCAGACAGACAGTAGTCTAAATTTGACATAATGAACATATTCATCAACATATTTCTGGCCCAGGTGTACTCCTACAGACCTACTTAATTTTTTTCTGTCCCAAGAGTCCTTGATGATGAACTTTCTATACATACTCGTATGTATAGAAAGTTCAAGATCGAGTACTCTTTGGCCAGAAATATGTTCAGTATAAAATATGGACTTCTGTATGGCTGATGTGACATCTGAAGGCATCAATGAGTATATCAAAAAAGTTCAATATCAAATTCTGTTTGTTCAGAAAGTCCATGATTGAGGACTAATTTGTCAAAAATATGTTCAGTAGGTCAAACATGAGCCCATGTATGGCTGAAGTATCATCATAATTAAGGATCAAGGACTCTTGGGACCGAAAAAATTCAAGTAGGTCAAATGTGGACTTTTGTATGGCTGAAATAAAATCAGAAGGAGTCAATGAGTATGTATAGAAAGTTCATGACTGAGGACTAATTTTCCAGAAATATGTACAGTAGGTCTAATATTGACTTCTGTATGGGTGAAGTAAAATCAGAAGGAGAGAATAGAAATGTATAAAAAGTTCAGATTCTAATAATCTTGGGCCAGAAATAAACCCATTAGGTCAAATTTCCAATACTCTATGGCTGACGTATAATCAGTACGTATAAAAAGTTCATGATTGAGGATTAATTTTCCAGAAATACGTTCAGTAGGTCATACATGGGCTTATGTATGGCTGAAGTAAAAGAGTGAGTCAATAAGTATGTATAGAAAGTTCATGATCAAGGACTCTTGGAACAGAAAAAATGTAAGCAGGTCTAATATGGACTACTGTTCTTCTGCTGTAACATCAGAAGGAGTCAAAGAGTATAGAAAGTTCAAGATGGAGTACTCGTGGGCCAGAAAAAATGTTCATTATGTCAAATTTGGATTACTGTCTGTCTGATGTAACATCAGAAAGAGTCAATGAGTCTGTAGAGAAAGTTCTTGATCAAGGACTCTTGGATCAGAAATATTTTCAGTAGGTCAAATATGGACTTCTATATGGCTTGTGTTACATAAGAAGGCTTCAACGAGTATATGTGAAAAGTTCAATACCAAATACTTCTTGGTCAGAAATATGTTCTATCAGTCAAATATGGACTACTGTCTGTATTGATCTAACATCAGATGCAGTCAATGGGTATGTATAAAAAAAAAGTTCATGACTGAGGATTAATTTGCCAAAAATATATCCATTAAGTCAAATTTGCAATACTCTATGGCTGACATATAATCAGAAGCAGTCAATGTGTATGTATAAAAAGTTCACTACTGAGGATGAATTTTCCTGAAATATGTTCAGTAGGTCATACATGGGCTCTTGTATTGCTGACAGAGTGAGGCAATGAGTATGTATAGAAAGTTCATGATCGAGGACTGTTTTGCCAGAAATATGTTCAATAGGTCTAAAATGGACTTCTGTATGGTTGAAGTAACATCAGGAGTGAATAGAAATGTATAAAAAGTTCAGATTTGAATAATCTTGGGCCAGAAATATATCCATTAAGTCAAATTTGCAATACTCTATGGCTGACGTATCATCAGAAGTCAATGAGATAGTATAAAAAGTTCATGATCAAGGACTAATTTTCCAGAAATATGTTCTGTAAGTCAAATGTGGACTACTGTCTGTACTGATCTAAAATCAAAAGAAGTCAATGGGTATGTATAGAAAGTTCATGACTGAGGATTAATTTGCCAAAAATATGTCCATTTGGTCAAATATGCAATTCTCCATATGTAATAATCTATGGATGCCAGATCATCAGAAGGAGTCAACAGAAGTACATAAAAACTTCAAGATTAAGTACCATTTGGCCAGAAATATGTTCATTAGGTCAAAAATGGACTACAGTATGGCAGATGTGACATCAGAAGGCGGCAGTAAGTATATATAAAAAGTTCAAGATCAAGTACTCTTTGACCAGAAATTTGTCCGTTAGGTCAAATATACAATACTCTATAGATGACGTTTCATCAGAAGGAGTCAATGAGTTATTATAGAAATTTCTTGACTGAGGACAAATTTGCCAGAAATAAGTTCAGTTGGTCTAATATGGACTGACTGATGGGTGACGTAACATCAGAAGGAGTCAATGATAATGTATTACAGTTCAATATCGAGTGCTCGTTGGCCAGAAATATGTCCATTAGGTCAAATATGCTAAATTCTATGGCTGACATATAATATGGAGTCAATGAGTATGTATAGAAAGTTCATGATCAACAAATAATTGGCCAGAAATATTTCCAATAGGTCAAATACGCAATACTCTATGGCTGAAGTAACATCAAAGTGAGGCATGTATATAAAGTTCATGATCGAGGAATCTTGGGACTCTTTGGACTTCTGTGTGGCTGAAATAAAATCATCAGGAGTCAATGAGTATGTATAGAAAGTTCAAGGTCAAGGACTAATTTGCCAGAAATATGTTCAGTATGTCTGTTATGGACTTCTTTATGGGTGAAGTAACATCAGAAGGAGTCAATGTGTATGTATAGAAAGTTCAAGATCGAGTATTCTTGGGCCAGAAATATGTTCAGTAGGTCAAATATAGCCTTCTATATGGCCGATGTGACATCAGAAGGAGTCAATGAGTCATTATAGAAATTTCTTGACTGAGGACAAATTTGCCAGAAAAAGTTCAGTTGGTCTAATATGGACTGACTGATGGGTGACGTAACATCAGAAGGAGTCAATGATAATGTATTACAGTTCAATATCGAGTGCTCTTTGGCCAGAAATATGTCCATTAGGTCAAATATGCTCAATTCTATGGCTGACGTATAATCTGGAGTCAATGAGTATGTATAGAAAGTTCATGATCAACGAATAATTGGCCAGAAATGTTTCCAATAGGTCAAATACGCAATACTCTATGGCTGAAGTAACATCAGAGTGAGGCGTGTATATAAAGTTCATGATCGAGGAATCTTGGGACTCTTTGGACTTCTGTGTGGCTGAAATAAAATCATCAGGAGTCAATGAGTATGTATAGAAAGTTCAAGGTCAAGGACTAATTTGCCAGAAATATGTTCAGTATGTCTGTTATGGACTTCTTTATGGGTGAAGTAACATCAGAAGGAGTCAATGTGTATGTATAGAAAGTTCAAGATCGAGTATTCTTGGGCCAGAAATATGTTCAGTAGGTCAAATATAGCCTTCTATATGGCCGATGTGACATCAGAAGGAGTCAATGAGTCATTATAGAAATTTCTTGACTGAGGACAAATTTGCCAGAAAAAGTTCAGTTGGTCTAATATGGACTGACTGATGGGTGACGTAACATCAGAAGGAGTCAATGATAATGTATTACAGTTCAATATCGAGTGCTCTTTGGCCAGAAATATGTCCATTAGGTCAAATATGCTCAATTCTATGGCTGACGTATAATCTGGAGTCAATGAGTATGTATAGAAAGTTCATGATCAACGAATAATTGGCCAGAAATGTTTCCAATAGGTCAAATACGCAATACTCTATGGCTGAAGTAACATCAGAGTGAGGCGTGTATATAAAGTTCATGATCGAGGAATCTTGGGACTCTTTGGACTTCTGTATGGCTGAAATAAAATCATCAGGATTCAATGAGTATGTAAAAGTTCAAGGTGAAGGACTAATTTGCCAGAAATATGTTCAGTATGTCTGTTATGGACTTCTTTATGGGTGAAGTAACATCAGAAGGAGTCAATGTGTATGTATAGAAAGTTCAAGATCGAGTACTCTTGGGCCAGAAATATGTTCAGTAGGTCAAATATAGACTTCTATATGGCTGATGTGACATCAGAAGGCGTCAATGAGTATTTATAAAACTTCAATGTCGAATACTCTTTGGCCAGAAATATGTTCAGTCGGTCATATAGACTACAGTCGAGCTAATCTAACATCAGATGGAGTCAATAAGTATGTATATGAAGTTCATGATCGAGGACTAATTTGCCAGAAATATGTTTAATATGGACTTCTGTATGGGTAAGGTAACATAAGAAGGAGTCAAAAGTAATGTATGAAAAGTTCAAGATCGAGTACTCTTTGGCCAGAAATATGTCCTTTAGGTCAAATATGCAATACTGTATGGCTGACGTATCAACAGAAGGAGTCAAAGAGTCAGTATAGGAATTTCTTGATCGAGGACTAATTTGCCAGAAATATGTTCAATAGGTCTAATATGGTCTTCTGTATGAGTGAAGTAACATCAGAAAGAGTCAATGATAATGTATAAAAAGTTCAAGATCGAGTGCTCTTTGTCCAGAAATTTGTCCATTAGATCAAATATGCAATATTCTATGGTTGAAATATAATCAGGAGTCAGAGTTCATGATCGAGGACTAATTTGACAGAAATTTGTTCAGAAGGTCAAAATGGGTTCATATATGGCTGAAGTAATAATGATGCAATTGCAGAGTCAATCAATGAGTATGTATTGAAAGTTCAAGATCGAGTACTTTTGGCCAGAAATATGTTCATTAGGTCAAATATGGACTACAGTATGGCAGATGTGACATCAGAAGGTGGCAGTAAGTATATATAAAAAGTTCAAGATGGAGTACTCTTTGGCCAGAAATATGTCCGTTAGGTCAAATATGCAATACTCTATAGATGACGTTTATATAATGAGTCATTATAGAAATTTCTTGATTGAGGACAAATTTGCCAGAAATAAGTTCAGTTGGTCCAATATGGACTGACTGATGGGTGACGTAACATCAGAAGGAGTCAATGATAATGTATTACAGTTCAATATCGAGTGCTCTTTGGCCAGAAATATGTCCATTAGGTCAAATATGCAAAATTCTATGGCTGACGTATAATCTGGAGTCAATGAGTATGTATAGAAAGTTCATGATCGAAGACTGTTTTGCCAGAAATATTCCCATTAGGTCAAATATGCAATACTCTATGGCTGAAGTGACATCAGAATAAGGTGTGCATATAAGTTCATGTTCGAGGAATCTTGGGACAGAAAAATATAATCAAGTCTACTACGGACTCCTGTATGGCTGAAAAAAATCAGATGGAGCCAATGACTATGTATAGAAAGTTCAAGATCGAGTACTCTTGGGCCAGAAATATCTTCAGTAGATCAAATACAGTATGGCAGATGTGACATCAGAAGGCAGCAGTAAGTATATATAAAAAGTTCAAGATCACTCTTTGGCCAGAAATATGTTCATTAGGTCAAATATGGACTACAGTATGGCAGATGTGACATCACTGAGTCAATGAGTCAGTATAAAAATTACTTGATCGAGGACAAATTTGCCAGAAACGTTCCGTTGGTGTAATATGGATGGGTGACGTAACATCAGATAACGTATAAACAGTTCAAGATCGAGTGCTCTTTGGACAGAAATATGTCCCTTAGGTCAAATATGCAATACTCTATGGCTGAAGTAACATCACAGTGAGGCGTGTATAAAAAGTTCATGAGTATGTATAGAAAGTCCAAGGTCAAAGACTAATTTGCCAGAAATATGTTCAGTATGTCTGTTATGGACTTCTTTATGGCTGAAATAAAATCATCAGGAGTCAATGAGTATGTATAGAAAGTTCAAGGTCAAGGACTAATTTGCCAGAAATATGTTCAGTAGGTCTAAAATGGACTTCTGTATTGCTGAAATAAAATCAGAAGGAGTCAATGAGCATCTATAGGAAGATCAAGCGCTCTTGGGCCAGAAATATGTTTCTTAGGTCAAATATGGACTACTGTTTGTTGATGTAACACCAGAAAGAGTCAATGAGTCTGTATAGAAATTTCATCATCAAGGACTAATTTGCCAGAAATTTGTACAGTAGGGCAAAAATCGGTTCATATGGCTGAAGTAAGATCAGAGTCAATCACTGAGTATGTATTGAAAGTTCAAGACTGAATACTAATATGCCAGAAATATGTTCATTAGGTCAAAATATATGGTTCAAGTAAGATCAGAATCAATTCAAGATCGAGTACTTTTGGGACAGAAATATGTTCAGTTGGTCTAAAATGGACTGACTGATGGGTGATGTAACATCAGGAGGAGTCATTTAGTTTGTATAAAAAGTTTATGATTAAGGACTAATTTGCCAAAAATATGGCTGTCTCTCTGGTGTAATATTAGAAGGTCAATGAGTCAGTAAAGAAAGTTCAAGATCGAGTACTCTTGGGCCAGAAATATGTTTGGTAATTCAAATATGCAATACTCAATGTATGAAGTAACATCAGAGTGAGGCATGTATATAAAGTTCGTGATCGAGGATTCTTGGGAAAGAAAAAAATGTAATCACGTACAATGCACTGCATTGTATACAAGAAATAAAATGACGTATATTTCGTTGTGCATTAAAGAGTGAACACTTATGTTTTGCTGCATTGTGGGCAATTATGCACTGTTTCCTTGTATTGTATAAAAGAACAACGATGTGAATAGAAAAGATAACACATACCAGGAGTTAATCATATATCCTGTTGCATTGCAATAAATACAAAAACTAAATAATTTCGTTTGTGTATTGAACAGATAAAATATGTGCATTGCATTTCATACACGAGCTAACTTAAACCGTTGTGCAGTGAAGAATAAAACATATAAGGTATGAACTGAATAGAAGAACTAACTTATTCCTCATGCATTGAAGATATATAACAAATTGCACGTGGTGTTGCGATGAATGAACTAACTCATCCGTTATGCACTGAGGAGATAACACATAACGTGCATTGCATACTGTAAGTTATTCCTTTGTGCATTGAAGAGAAAACAAATCACATATGCTGTTGCATTGCAAGAACTAAGTTTTTCATTGCATTGCGTACAATAGTTAACTTATTACGCTTTGCATAGAAGAAGTTAATATAACTGTGTGCTGTTGGATTGCAACATGTAAGATATGCACTGGTTCCTTGCATTGTATACAAGAACTAAGGTATTCCTCATGCATTGAAGAGAAAACACATTAAATATTTGGTGTTGCAATGAATGAATGAACTCTTCCGTTGTGCACTGAAGAGATGAAACATAACATGTGCATTGCATTGCAGTGAGTTATTCCGTTTTGCAGTTACTGAGACAACACGACAGGTGTTTGTTGCACTGCATTGCAAGCAAGAACTAACTCTTTCCTTTCTTCATTGAAGAGAAAACAAAGCACATATGCTGTTGCATTGCAATACATCAAGAACTGTTTCATTGGAGTGCAAACAATAGATAACATTACGCTGTGCATAGAAAAAGTTAATATGACATTTTTGCATTGCAACATGTAAGTTATGCACTGTTTTCTTGCATTCTATACAAGAACTAACTTTACTCTTCATGGATTGAAGAGAGATAACACCATTACACGTGGTGTTGCGATGAATGAACTTACTCATCCGTTATGCATTGACGAGATAACAGGCGTGGTTGCATTGCCATGAATACAAGACCTAATAGTATATGGCCTATTTCCTTGCTTTGTAATACAAAACTTATTCCGTTGTGCCATGAACAGATAACATATAACACGGGTGCTGTTGCAGTGCATTGTATACAAGAACTAAAATGACATATCTTTCGTTTGTGTATTAAAGAGTGAACACGTATATGCTTTGTTGCATTGCGGGCAAGCATGCACTGTTTTCTTTGTATTGTAAAAAGAACAGCGATGTGAATAGAAAAGATAATACATACCATATGTCATGTTGCATTGCAATAAATACATAAATATACTCATCCGTTATGCAACGAAGATATAACACATTGCATTGCAGTAAGTTATTCTATTTTGCAGTAAATTATATAACACGACAGGTGCTAACAACACTGCATTGCAAGCAAAAACTAACTCTTTCCCTTTGTGCATTGAAGAGAAAACAAATCATATATGCTGTTGTACTGCAATAAATACAAAAACTAACTTTTTCATTGCATTCCATGCAACAATTAACTTATGTTGTGCATAGAAGAAATTTAATATAACGTGCTTTGCAATGCATACAAGAATTAACATGTAAGTTTTGCACTTATATCCTTGCATTGTACACAAGAACTAACTTATTCCTCATGCATTGAAGATATATAACAAATTGCACGTTGTGTTGCGATGAATGAACTAACTCATCCGTTATGCACTGAAGAGATAACACATAACGTGCGTTGCATTGCAGTAAGTTGTTCCGTTTTGCACTTAAAGAGATAACTCGACAGCGCTTGTTGCACTGCGTTGCATGCAAGAGCTAACTCTTTCCTTTCTGCACTGAATGGAAAACAAATCACATATGCTGTTGCATTGCAATGCATCAAGAAGTAACTGTTTTATTGCATTGCGTACAATGGTTAACTTATGATGTGCATAGAAGAAATTAATATAAAGTGCTGTTTGCTTTGCAACGCGTACAAGAATTAACATGTAAGTTTTGCACTATTTCCTTGCATTGTATACAAGAGCTAACTTATTCCTCACGCATTGAAGAGATGACACATAACATTATGTGGTGTTGCGATGAATGAACTAACTCATCCGTTATGCACTGAAGAGATAACAAATAACGTGCATTGCATTGCAAGTAAGATATTCTGTTTTGCACTTGAAGAGATAACTCGACAGGTGCTTGTTGCACTGCGTTGCATACAAGAACTAACTCTTTCCTTTGTAAATTGAAGAGAAAACAAATCACATATGCTATTGCACTGCAATAAATACAAGAACTAACTGTTTCATTGTATTGCGTACAATAGTTAACATAACGCTTTGCATAGAAGAAATGAATAACTATGCATTGCAATAAATACAAAACTAAATCATTTCGTATTTATTGCAGTGCAACAGCATATTGCAAATATGCTGTTGCACTGCAATAAATACAAGAACTAATTGTTTTATTGCATTACACACAATAATGAAGTTATTATGTTGTGCATAGAAGAAATGAATATGACTATGTGCTGTTGCATTACAACATATAAGTTATGTCCTGTTTTCTTGCATTGTATACAAGAACGTATTCCTCATGCATTGAAGAGATATAACACATTACACATGGTGTTGCGATGAATGCATTATACACATCCGTTATGCACTGAAGAGATAACACATAACGTGCGTTGCATTGCAGTGAGTTATTACGTTTTGCAGCAAATGAGACAACACGACAGGTGCTTTTTGCACTGCATAGCAAGCAAGAACTAACTCTTTCCTTTGTGCATTGAAGAGAAAACAAATCACATATGCTGTTGCATTGCAATACATCAAGAACTGTTTCATTGGAGTGCAAACAATAGTTAACATTACGCTGTGCATAGAAAAAATTAATATAACATATGTGCTTGTGCATTGCAACATGTAAGTTATACACTGTTTTCTTGCATTCTATACAAGAACTAACTTTACTCTTCATGGATTGAAGAGAGATAACACCATTACACGTGGTGTTGCGATGAATGAACTTACTCATCCGTTATGCATTGACGAGATAACAGGCGTGGTTGCATTAAAGAGTGAACACGTATGTTTTGTTGCATTGCGGGCAATTATGCACTGTTTCCTTGTATTGTATAAAAGAACAACTGTTGCATTGCAGTAAATACAAAACTAAATCATTTCGTTTGTGCATTGAAGAGTAAACAATCAAATATGCTGTTTGCACTGCAATAAATAGAAGAACTAATTGTTTTATTGCATTACACACAATAATGAAGTTATTATGTCGTGCATAGAAGAAATGAATATGACTATGTGCCGTTGCATTAGAACATATAAGTTATGTCCTGTTTCCTTGCATTGTATACAAGAACTTATTCCTAATGCATTGAAGAGATATAACACATTACACATGGTGTTGCGATGAATGCATTATACTCATCCTTTATGCACTGAAGAGATAACACATAACGTGCGTTGCATTGCAGTAAGTTATTCCGTTTTGCAGTAAATGAGACAACACGACAGGTGCTTTTTCACTGCATAGCAAGCAAGAACTAACTCTTTCCTTTGTGCATTGAAGAGAAAACAAATCACATATGCTGTTGCATTGCAATACATCAAGAACTGTTTCATTGGAGTGCAAACAATAGATAACATTACGCTGTGCATAGAAAAATTAATATAACATATGTGCTTTTGCATTGCAACATGTAAGTTATACACTGTTTTCTTGCATTCTATACAAGAACTAACTTTACTCTTCATGGATTGAAGAGAGATAACACCATTACACGTGGTGTTGCGATGAATGAACTTACTCATCCGTTATGCATTGACGAGATAACAGGCGTGGTTGCATTAAAGAGTGAACACGTATGTTTTGTTGCATTGCGGGCAATTATGCACTGTTTCCTTGTATTGTATAAAAGAACAACTGTTGCATTGCAGTAAATACAAAAACTATATCATTTTGTTTGTGCATTAATTAGATAAAGTTTGTGCATTGCCTTTTATACACGAGCTAACTTAAACCGTTTTGCAGTGAAGAATAAAACATATAAGGTATGAACTGTATAGAAGAACTAACTTTTTCCTTTGTGCATTGAAGAGAAAACAAATCACATGTGCTGTTGCATTGCAATGCATCAAGAACTGTTTCATTGCATTGCATACAATGGCTAACTTATTACGCAGTGCATAGAAGAAATTAATATAACATTTGTGCTGTTGCATTGCAATATGTAAGTTATGCACTGTTTTCTTTGCATTGTATACAAGAACTAACTTATTCCTCATGCATTGAAGATATATAACAAATTGCACGTTGTGTTGCGATGAATGAACTAACTCATCCGTTATGCACTGAAGAGATAACACATAACGTGCGTTGCATTGCAGTAAGTTGTTCCGTTTTGCACTTAAAGAGATAACTCGACAGCGCTTGTTGCACTGCGTTGCATGCAAGAGCTAACTCTTTCCTTTCTGCATTGAATGGAAAACAAATCACATATGCTGTTGCATTGCAATGCATCAAGAAGTAACTGTTTTATTGCATTGCGTACAATGGTTAACTTATGATGTGCATAGAAGAAATTAATATAAAGTGCTGTTTGCTTTGCAACGCGTACAAGAATTAACATGTAAGTTTTGCACTATTTCCTTGCATTGTATACAAGAGCTAACTTATTCCTCACGCATTGAAGAGATGACACATAACATTATGTGGTGCTGCGATGAATGAACTAAATCATCCCATATGCATTGAAGAGATAACAAATAACGTGTCTTGCGTTGCAAGTATGATATTCTGTTTTGCACTTGAAGATATAACTCGACAGGTTCTTGTTGCACTGCGTTGCATACAAGAACTAACTCTTTCCTTTGTAAATTGAAGAGAAAACAAATCACACATGCTATTGCACTGCAATAAATACAAGAACTAACTGTTTCATTGTATTGCGTACAATAGTTTAACATTACGCTTTGCATAGAAGAAATGAATAACTATGTACTGTTGCATTGCAATAAATACAAAACTAAATCATTTCGTTTGTGCATTGAAGAGTAAACAATCAAATATGCTGTTTGCACTGCAATAAATAGAAGAACTAATTGTTTTATTGCATTACACACAATAATGAAGTTATTATGTCGTGCATAGAAGAAATGAATATGACTATGTGCCGTTGCATTAGAACATATAAGTTATGTCCTGTTTCCTTGCATTGTATACAAGAACTTATTCCTAATGCATTGAAGAGATATAACACATTACACATGGTGTTGCGATGAATGCATTATACTCATCCTTTATGCACTGAAGAGATAACACATAACGTGCGTTGCATTGCAGTAAGTTATTCCGTTTTGCAGTAAATGAGACAACACGACAGGTGCTTTTTCACTGCATAGCAAGCAAGAACTAACTCTTTCCTTTGTGCATTGAAGAGAAAACAAATCACATATGCTGTTGCATTGCAATACATCAAGAACTGTTTCATTGGAGTGCAAACAATAGATAACATTACGCTGTGCATAGAAAAATTAATATAACATATGTGCTTTTGCATTGCAACATGTAAGTTATACACTGTTTTCTTGCATTCTATACAAGAACTAACTTTACTCTTCATGGATTGAAGAGAGATAACACCATTACACGTGGTGTTGCGATGAATGAACTTACTCATCCGTTATGCATTGACGAGATAACAGGCGTGGTTGCATTAAAGAGTGAACACGTATGTTTTGTTGCATTGCGGGCAATTATGCACTGTTTCCTTGTATTGTATAAAAGAACAACTGTTGCATTGCAGTAAATACAAAAACTATATCATTTTGTTTGTGCATTAATTAGATAAAGTTTGTGCATTGCCTTTTATACACGAGCTAACTTAAACCGTTTTGCAGTGAAGAATAAAACATATAAGGTATGAACTGTATAGAAGAACTAACTTTTTCCTTTGTGCATTGAAGAGAAAACAAATCACATGTGCTGTTGCATTGCAATGCATCAAGAACTGTTTCATTGCATTGCATACAATGGCTAACTTATTACGCAGTGCATAGAAGAAATTAATATAACATTTGTGCTGTTGCATTGCAATATGTAAGTTATGCACTGTTTTCTTTGCATTGTATACAAGAACTAACTTATTCCTCATGCATTGAAGATATATAACAAATTGCACGTTGTGTTGCGATGAATGAACTAACTCATCCGTTATGCACTGAAGAGATAACACATAACGTGCGTTGCATTGCAGTAAGTTGTTCCGTTTTGCACTTAAAGAGATAACTCGACAGCGCTTGTTGCACTGCGTTGCATGCAAGAGCTAACTCTTTCCTTTCTGCATTGAATGGAAAACAAATCACATATGCTGTTGCATTGCAATGCATCAAGAAGTAACTGTTTTATTGCATTGCGTACAATGGTTAACTTATGATGTGCATAGAAGAAATTAATATAAAGTGCTGTTTGCTTTGCAACGCGTACAAGAATTAACATGTAAGTTTTGCACTATTTCCTTGCATTGTATACAAGAGCTAACTTATTCCTCACGCATTGAAGAGATGACACATAACATTATGTGGTGTTGCGATGAATGAACTAACTCATCCGTTATGCACTGAAGAGATAACAAATAACGTGCATTGCATTGCAAGTAAGATATTCTGTTTTGCACTTGAAGAGATAACTCGACAGGTGCTTGTTGCACTGCGTTGCATACAAGAACTAACTCTTTCCTTTGTAAATTGAAGAGAAAACAAATCACATATGCTATTGCACTGCAATAAATACAAGAACTAACTGTTTCATTGTATTGCGTACAATAGTTAACATAACGCTTTGCATAGAAGAAATGAATAACTATGCATTGCAATAAATACAAAACTAAATCATTTCGTATTTATTGCAGTGCAACAGCATATTGCAAATATGCTGTTGCACTGCAATAAATACAAGAACTAATTGTTTTATTGCATTACACACAATAATGAAGTTATTATGTTGTGCATAGAAGAAATGAATATGACTATGTGCTGTTGCATTACAACATATAAGCTATGTACTGTTTCCTTGCATTGTATACAAGAATTTATTCCTCATTCCTTGTGCATTGAAGAGATAACAGGCGTGTTTGCATTGCAATGAATACAAGACCTAACAGTATATACCAAAACTAGCTTTTTCCGTTGGGCCATGAACAGTTAACACATAACACGGGTGCTGTTGCACTGCATTGTATACAAGAACTAAAATGACATAACGTATTTCGTTGTGCATTAAAGAGTGAACACGTATGTTTTGTTGCATTGCGGGCAATTATGCACTGTTTCCTTGTATTGTATAAAAGAACAACTGTTGCATTGCAGTAAATACAAAAACTATATCATTTTGTTTGTGCATTAATTAGATAAAGTTTGTGCATTGCCTTTTATACACGAGCTAACTTAAACCGTTTTGCAGTGAAGAATAAAACATATAAGGTATGAACTGTATAGAAGAACTAACTTTTTCCTTTGTGCATTGAAGAGAAAACAAATCACATGTGCTGTTGCATTGCAATGCATCAAGAACTGTTTCATTGCATTGCATACAATGGCTAACTTATTACGCAGTGCATAGAAGAAATTAATATAACATTTGTGCTGTTGCATTGCAATATGTAAGTTATGCACTGTTTTCTTTGCATTGTATACAAGAACTAACTTATTCCTCATGCATTGAAGATATATAACAAATTGCACGTTGTGTTGCGATGAATGAACTAACTCATCCGTTATGCACTGAAGAGATAACACATAACGTGCGTTGCATTGCAGTAAGTTATTCCGTTTTGCAGCAAATGAGACAACACGACAGGTGCTTTTTGCACTGCATAGCATGCAAGAGCTAACTCTTTCCTTTCTGCATTGAATGGAAAACAAATCACATATGCTGTTGCATTGCAATACATCAAGAACTGTTTCATTGGAGTGCAAACAATAGTTAACATTAGGCTGTGCATGACTATGTGCTGTTGCATTACAACATATAAGTTATGTCCTGTTTTCTTGCATTGTATACAAGAACGTATTCCTCATGCATTGAAGAGATATAACACATTACACATGGTGTTGCGATGAATGCATTATACACATTCGTTATGCACTGAAGAGATAACACATAACGTGCGTTGCATTGCAGTAAGTTGTTCCGTTTTGCACTTAAAGAGATAACTCGACAGCGCTTGTTGCACTGCGTTGCATGCAAGAGCTAACTCTTTCCTTTCTGCATTGAATGGAAAACAAATCACATATGCTGTTGCATTGCAATGCATCAAGAAGTAACTGTTTTATTGCATTGCGTACAATGGTTAACTTATGATGTGCATAGAAGAAATTAATATAAAGTGCTGTTTGCTTTGCAACGCGTACAAGAATTAACATGTAAGTTTTGCACTATTTCCTTGCATTGTATACAAGAGCTAACTTATTCCTCACGCATTGAAGAGATGACACATAACATTATGTGGTGCTGCGATGAATGAACTAAATCATCCCATATGCATTGAAGAGATAACAAATAACGTGTCTTGCGTTGCAAGTATGATATTCTGTTTTGCACTTGAAGATATAACTCGACAGGTTCTTGTTGCACTGCGTTGCATACAAGAACTAACTCTTTCCTTTGTAAATTGAAGAGAAAACAAATCACACATGCTATTGCACTGCAATAAATACAAGAACTAACTGTTTCATTGTATTGCGTACAATAGTTTAACATTACGCTTTGCATAGAAGAAATGAATAACTATGTACTGTTGCATTGCAATAAATACAAAACTAAATCATTTCGTTTGTGCATTGAAGAGTAAACAATCAAATATGCTGTTTGCACTGCAATAAATAGAAGAACTAATTGTTTTATTGCATTACACACAATAATGAAGTTATTATGTCGTGCATAGAAGAAATGAATATGACTATGTGCCGTTGCATTAGAACATATAAGTTATGTCCTGTTTCCTTGCATTGTATACAAGAACTTATTCCTAATGCATTGAAGAGATATAACACATTACACATGGTGTTGCGATGAATGCATTATACTCATCCTTTATGCACTGAAGAGATAACACATAACGTGCGTTGCATTGCAGTAAGTTATTCCGTTTTGCAGTAAATGAGACAACACGACAGGTGCTTTTTCACTGCATAGCAAGCAAGAACTAACTCTTTCCTTTGTGCATTGAAGAGAAAACAAATCACACATGCTGTTGCATTGCAATACATCAAGAACTGTTTCATTGGAGTGCAAACAATAGATAACATTACGCTGTGCATAGAAAAATTAATATAACATATGTGCTTTTGCATTGCAACATGTAAGTTATACACTGTTTTCTTGCATTCTATACAAGAACTAACTTTACTCTTCATGGATTTTGAAGAGATATAACACCATTACACGTGGTGTTGCGATGAATGAACTTACTCATCCGTTATGCATTGACGAGATAACAGGCGTGGTTGCATTGCCATGAATACAAGACCTAATAGTATATGGCCTATTTCCTTGCTTTGTAATACAAAACTTATTCCGTTGTGCCATGAACAGATAACATATAACACGGGTGCTGTTGCAGTGCATTGTATACAAGAACTAAAATGACATATCTTTCGTTTGTGTATTAAAGAGTGAACACGTATATGCTTTGTTGCATTGCGGGCAAGCATGCACTGTTTTCTTTGTATTGTAAAAAGAACAGCGATGTGAATAGAAAAGATAATACATACCATATGTCATGTTGCATTGCAATAAATACATAAATATACTCATCCGTTATGCAACGAAGATATAACACATTGCATTGCAGTAAGTTATTCTATTTTGCAGTAAATTATATAACACGACAGGTGCTAACAACACTGCATTGCAAGCAAAAACTAACTCTTTCCCTTTGTGCATTGAAGAGAAAACAAATCATATATGCTGTTGTACTGCAATAAATACAAAAACGAACTTTTTCATTGCATTCCATGCAACAATTACCTTATGTTGTGCATAGAAGAAATTTAATATAACATGTGCTTTGCAATGCATACAAGAATTAACATGTAAGTTTTGCACTTATATCCTTGCATTGTACACAAGAACTAACTTATTCCTCGTGTATTGAAGAGAAAACACATAAACAAGTGCATTGCATTGCAGTAAGTTATTCTATTTTGCACTTGAAGAGATAACTCGACAAGTGCTTGTTGCACTGCGTTGCATACAAGAACTAACTCTTTCCTGTGTGCATTGAAGAGAAAACAAATCACATATGCTGTTGCACTGCAATGCATCAAGAACTAACTGTTTCATTGTATTGCGTACAATAGTTAACATTACGCTTTGCATAAAAGAAATGAATAACTGTGCAGTTGCATTGCAGTAAATACAAAAACTGCATTTCCTTTGTGCATTGAAGAGAAAACAAATCAAATATGCTGTTGCACTGCAAAAAATACAAGAACTAATTGTTTCATTGCATTGCATACAATAATTAAGTTATTATGTTGTGCATAGAATATGACTATGTGCTGTTGCATAACAACATATAAGCTATGTACTGTTTCCTTGCATTGTATACAAGAATTTATTCCTCATTCCTTGTGCATTGAAGAGATATCAGGCGTGGTTGCATTGCAATGAATACAAGACCTAACAGTATATACCAAAACTAGCTTTTTCCGTTGGGCCATGAACAGTTAACACATAACACGGGTGCTGTTGCACTGCATTGTATACAAGAACTAAAATGACATAACGTATTTCGTTGTGCATTAAAGAGCATTGCGGGCAATTATGCACTGTTTCCTTGTATTGTATAAAAGAACAACTGTTGCATTGCAGTAAATACAAAAACTATATCATTTTGTTTGTGCATTAATTAGATAAAGTTTGTGCATTGCATTTTATACACGAGCTAACTTAAACCGTTTTGCAGTGAAGAATAAAACATATAAGGTATGAACTGTATAGAAGAACTAACTTTTTCCTTTGTGCATTGAAGAGAAAACAAATCACATGTGCTGTTGCATTGCAATGCATCAAGAACTGTTTCATTGCATTGCATACAATGGCTAACTTATTACGCAGTGCATAGAAGAAATTAATATAACATTTGTGCTGTTGCATTGCAATATGTAAGTTATGCACTGTTTTCTTTGCATTGTATACAAGAACTAACTTATTCCTCATGCATTGAAGATATATAACAAATTGCACGTTGTGTTGCGATGAATGAACTAACTCATCCGTTATGCACTGAAGAGATAACACATAACGTGCGTTGCATTGCAGTAAGTTATTCCGTTTTGCAGCAAATGAGACAACACGACAGGTGCTTTTTGCACTGCATAGCAAGCAAGAACTAACTCTTTCCTTTGTGCATTGAAGAGAAAACAAATCACATATGCTGTTGCATTGCAATACATCAAGAACTGTTTCATTGGAGTGCAAACAATAGTTAACATTACGCTGTGCATAGAAAAAATTAATATAACATATGTGCTTGTGCATTGCAACATGTAAGTTATACACTGTTTTCTTGCATTCTATACAAGAACTAACTTTACTCTTCATGGATTGAAGAGAGATAACACCATTACACGTGGTGTTGCGATGAATGAACTTACTCATCCGTTATGCATTGACGAGATAACAGGCGTGGTTGCATTGCCATGAATACAAGACCTAATAGTATATGGCCTATTTCCTTGCTTTGTAATACAAAACTTATTCCGTTGTGCCATAAACAGATAACATATAACACGGGTGCTGTTGCAGTGCATTGTATACAAGAACTAAAATGACATATCTTTCGTTTGTGTATTAAAGAGTGAACACGTATATGCTTTGTTGCATTGCGGGCAAGCATGCACTGTTTTCTTTGTATTGTAAAAAGAACAGCGATGTGAATAGAAAAGATAATACATACCATATGTCATGTTGCATTGCAATAAATACATAAATATACTCATCCGTTATGCAACGAAGATATAACACATTGCATTGCAGTAAGTTATTCTATTTTGCAGTAAATTATATAACACGACAGGTGCTAACAACACTGCATTGCAAGCAAAAACTAACTCTTTCCCTTTGTGCATTGAAGAGAAAACAAATCATATATGCTGTTGTACTGCAATAAATACAAAAACGAACTTTTTCATTGCATTCCATGCAACAATTACCTTATGTTGTGCATAGAAGAAATTTAATATAACGTGCTTTGCAATGCATACAAGAATTAACATGTAAGTTTTGCACTTATATCCTTGCATTGTACACAAGAACTAACTTATTCCTCGTGTATTGAAGAGAAAACACATAAACAAGTGCATTGCATTGCAGTAAGTTATTCTATTTTGCACTTGAAGAGATAACTCGACAAGTGCTTGTTGCACTGCGTTGCATACAAGAACTAACTCTTTCCTGTGTGCATTGAAGAGAAAACAAATCACATATGCTGTTGCACTGCAATGCATCAAGAACTAACTGTTTCATTGTATTGCGTACAATAGTTAACATTACGCTTTGCATAAAAGAAATGAATAACTGTGCAGTTGCATTGCAGTAAATACAAAAACTGCATTTCCTTTGTGCATTGAAGAGAAAACAAATCAAATATGCTGTTGCACTGCAAAAAATACAAGAACTAATTGTTTCATTGCATTGCATACAATAATTAAGTTATTATGTTGTGCATAGAATATGACTATGTGCTGTTGCATTACAACATATAAGCTATGTACTGTTTCCTTGCATTGTATACAAGAATTTATTCCTCATTCCTTGTGCATTGAAGAGATAACAGGCGTGGTTGCATTGCAATGAATACAAGACCTAACAGTATATACCAAAACTAGCTTTTTCCGTTGGGCCATGAACAGTTAACACATAACACGGGTGCTGTTGCACTGCATTGTATACAAGAACTAAAATGACATAACGTATTTCGTTGTGCATTAAAGAGTGAACACGTATGTTTTGTTGCATTGCGGGCAATTATGCACTGTTTCCTTGTATTGTATAAAAGAACAACTGTTGCATTGCAGTAAATACAAAAACTATATCATTTTGTTTGTGCATTAATTAGATAAAGTTTGTGCATTGCCTTTTATACACGAGCTAACTTAAACCGTTTTGCAGTGAAGAATAAAACATATAAGGTATGAACTGTATAGAAGAACTAACTTTTTCCTTTGTGCATTGAAGAGAAAACAAATCACATGTGCTGTTGCATTGCAATGCATCAAGAACTGTTTCATTGCATTGCATACAATGGCTAACTTATTACGCAGTGCATAGAAGAAATTAATATAACATTTGTGCTGTTGCATTGCAATATGTAAGTTATGCACTGTTTTCTTTGCATTGTATACAAGAACTAACTTATTCCTCATGCATTGAAGATATATAACAAATTGCACGTTGTGTTGCGATGAATGAACTAACTCATCCGTTATGCACTGAAGAGATAACACATAACGTGCGTTGCATTGCAGTAAGTTGTTCCGTTTTGCACTTAAAGAGATAACTCGACAGCGCTTGTTGCACTGCGTTGCATGCAAGAGCTAACTCTTTCCTTTCTGCATTGAATGGAAAACAAATCACATATGCTGTTGCATTGCAATGCATCAAGAAGTAACTGTTTTATTGCATTGCGTACAATGGTTAACTTATGATGTGCATAGAAGAAATTAATATAAAGTGCAGTTTGCTTTGCAACGCGTACAAGAATTAACATGTAAGTATTGCACTATTTCCTTGCATTGTATACAAGAGCTAACTTATTCCTCACGCATTGAAGAGATGACACATAACATTATGTGGTGTTGCGATGAATGAACTAACTCATCCGTTATGCACTGAAGAGATAACAAATAACGTGCATTGCATTGCAAGTAAGATATTCTGTTTTGCACTTGAAGAGATAACTCGACAGGTGCTTGTTGCACTGCGTTGCATACAAGAACTAACTCTTTCCTTTGTAAATTGAAGAGAAAACAAATCACATATGCTATTGCACTGCAATAAATACAAGAACTAACTGTTTCATTGTATTGCGTACAATAGTTAACATAACGCTTTGCATAGAAGAAATGAATAACTATGCATTGCAATAAATACAAAACTAAATCATTTCGTATTTATTGCAGTGCAACAGCATATTGCAAATATGCTGTTGCACTGCAATAAATACAAGAACTAATTGTTTTATTGCATTACACACAATAATGAAGTTATTATGTTGTGCATAGAAGAAATGAATATGACTATGTGCTGTTGCATTACAACATATAAGTTATGTCCTGTTTTCTTGCATTGTATACAAGAACGTATTCCTCATGCATTGAAGAGATATAACACATTACACATGGTGTTGCGATGAATGCATTATACACATTCGTTATGCACTGAAGAGATAACACATAACGTGCGTTGCATTGCAGTAAGTTGTTCCGTTTTGCACTTAAAGAGATAACTCGACAGCGCTTGTTGCACTGCGTTGCATGCAAGAGCTAACTCTTTCCTTTCTGCATTGAATGGAAAACAAATCACATATGCTGTTGCATTGCAATGCATCAAGAAGTAACTGTTTTATTGCATTGCGTACAATGGTTAACTTATGATGTGCATAGAAGAAATTAATATAAAGTGCTGTTTGCTTTGCAACGCGTACAAGAATTAACATGTAAGTTTTGCACTATTTCCTTGCATTGTATACAAGAGCTAACTTATTCCTCACGCATTGAAGAGATGACACATAACATTATGTGGTGCTGCGATGAATGAACTAAATCATCCCATATGCATTGAAGAGATAACAAATAACGTGTCTTTTGTGTTGCAAGTATGATATTCTGTTTTGCACTTGAAGATATAACTCGACAGGTTCTTGTTGCACTGCGTTGCATACAAGAACTAACTCTTTCCTTTGTAAATTGAAGAGAAAACAAATCACACATGCTATTGCACTGCAATAAATACAAGAACTAACTGTTTCATTGTATTGCGTACAATAGTTAACATTACGCTTTGCATAGAAGAAATGAATAACTATGTACTGTTGCATTGCAATAAATACAAAACTAAATCATTTCGTTTGTGCATTGAAGAGTAAACAATCAAATATGCTGTTTGCACTGCAATAAATAGAAGAACTAATTGTTTTATTGCATTACACACAATAATGAAGTTATTATGTCGTGCATAGAAGAAATGAATATGACTATGTGCCGTTGCATTAGAACATATAAGTTATGTCCTGTTTCCTTGCATTGTATACAAGAACTTATTCCTAATGCATTGAAGAGATATAACACATTACACATGGTGTTGCGATGAATGCATTATACTCATCCTTTATGCACTGAAGAGATAACACATAACGTGCGTTGCATTGCAGTAAGTTATTCCGTTTTGCAGTAAATGAGACAACACGACAGGTGCTTTTTCACTGCATAGCAAGCAAGAACTAACTCTTTCCTTTGTGCATTGAAGAGAAAACAAATCACATATGCTGTTGCATTGCAATACATCAAGAACTGTTTCATTGGAGTGCAAACAATAGATAACATTACGCTGTGCATAGAAAAATTAATATAACATATGTGCTTTTGCATTGCAACATGTAAGTTATACACTGTTTTCTTGCATTCTATACAAGAACTAACTTTACTCTTCATGGATTTTGAAGAGATATAACACCATTACACGTGGTGTTGCGATGAATGAACTTATCCGTTATGCATTGACGAGATAACAGGCGTGGTTGCATTGCCATGAATACAAGACCTAATAGTATATGGCCTATTTCCTTGCTTTGTAATACAAAACTTATTCCGTTGTGCCATGAACAGATAACATATAACACGGGTGCTGTTGCAGTGCATTGTATACAAGAACTAAAATGTGACATATATTTCGTTGTGTATTAAAGAGTGAACACGTATGTTTTGTTGCATTGCGGGCAAGCATGCGCTGATTCTTTGTATTGTATAAAGAACAACGACGTGAATAGAAAAGTTAACACATACCATATGTCCTGTTGCATTGCAATAAATACGAAAACTAAATCATTTCATTTGTGCATTGAAGAGATAACATTGCATTTCTTACACGACCTAACTTAAACCGTTGTGCAGGATGAGTAACATATAAGGTATGCACTATACAGAAGAACTAACTCCTGTCGTTATGTGCATTAAAGAGATAGCATATATGCATTACATTTCATACACGATCTAACCTTAATCCATTATGCGGTGAAGACATAACACATATATTCTGTTGCATTGCATCCAAAATCCTAGCTAACTTATAAACTTATTTCGTCATTGCAATGCATGAGCTTTTATGCACGTTTTCATTGCATTGTATAGAAGCACTGAATACCGTTGTGCATTGAAGAGATAACACATAAGATATGTGCTTTTTGTATAGCATTGCATAAACGATCTAATTAACTTAATGCGTTGTGCAGTGATGAATAACATATAAGCTATGCACTGTTTCAACTGCATTGTATACTCAAACTAACTTATTTTGTTGTGCTTTGTTCAATTAACCACATAACATCGGTGCTGTTGAACTGCATTGCATACAAAAACTAATTCTTTTGTGTATTGAGAAGAAAACCTAACATGTGCTGTTGCATTGCAATAAAACAATAACTTTCATTTGGTTTCTGGATTTAATAGGTAATACATAAGTTCTGTTGCATTGCAATGCATACAAGAAGTAACATATAAACCTTGCTTTGTATAGAAGAACTAACTTATTCCGTTATGCATGGAAGAGATATCATACATGCTGTTGCACTGCAATTAATACAATAACATAGATACAAGAATTAACGCATTCCGTTGTACATTGAAGAGACAACACATAACTTGTTTGATTTTGCATGGCATTGCATTCAATATTTAAATTATTCTGTTGTGTATTAAAGAGGTATGTGTTGCATTGCAGTGCATATAAGATCTATCTTAATACGTTGTGCAGTGAAGAGATAACATATATGTGCCGTTGCATTGCAATGCATAACAAGATATAAGGTTGTCGCTGTTTCATTACATTGCATAACTTATTACGTTGTGCATTGAACAGATAACACAGACCATATGTGCTTTTGCATTGGAATAAATACAATAAATAAATCATTTCATGTCTGCATTGAAGAGATACATAACAAATCATATAACTGCATTCACAATATGAATTATCCCGTTGAATATTTATTGGCAAATTACTCCTCGATCATGAACTATCTGTACATACTCATTGACTCCTGATTATATTTCAGACATAGAATATTGCATATTTGATTTCTGGACAAAGAGCAGCACTCGATCGTATACTTATTAAACATTATCATTGACTCCTTCTGATGTTACTTCACTCATACAGAAGACCATATTAGAGCTGCTGAACATATTTCTGGCAAATTAGTCCTCGATCATGAAATTCCTATACTGACTCCTTGACTCCTTCTGATTATACGTCAGCCATACAGTATTTGAATATATTTGACCTTAAAGGACATATTTCTGGACAAAGAGTGCTCGATCTTGAATTTTTCATACATTACCATTGACTCCTTCTGATATTACTTTACACATACAGAAATCCATATTGAACATATTTCTGGCAAATTAGTCCTCGATCGTGAACTTTATTTACATACTTATTTTCATCTGATGTGAGATATGCCAGACAGGAGTCTTATATTTAACCGACTGAACATATTTCTGGCCCAAGAGTACTTGATCTTGAACTTTCTATACATAGTCATTGACTCCATCTGATTGATTACATTTATTCTGTCCCAAGAGTCCTCGATCATGAACTTGACATACATGCCTCATCCTGATGTTACTTCAGCCATAGAGTATTGCATATTTGACCTGAATGACATATTTCTGGCAAAGTAGTCCTCGATCATGAACTTCATATACACAAGTATTGACTCCATCTGATGTTACATCAGCCAGAGAGCATTCCATATTTGACCTGCTGAACATATTTCTGGCCAAAGAGTACTCAGTATTAAACTTGTTATATATACTCATTAATGCCTTCTGATATTACTTCATCTACAAAGAAGTCCATATTTGACCTACTGAACATATTTCTGCCCCAAGAGTACTCGATCTTGAACTTTCTATACATAGTTATTGACTCCATTTGATTTTTTTCAGTCATACAGGAGTCCATATTAGACTTGATTAAATTTTTTCTATCCCAAGAGTCCTTGATCATGAACTTTATATACATGACTTACTCTGATGTTACTTCAGCCATAGAATTTGGCATATTTGACCTAATGGACATATTTCTGGCCAAATAGCACTCAAACTTGAACTGTTTATACATTATCATTGACACCTTCTGCTGTTACTTCACCCATCATTCAGTCCATATTATAACTGATCATATTTCTGGCAAATTAGATCTTGATCAAGAAATTCCTATACTGGCTCTTTGACTCCTGACTCCTTTCTGGACAAACAGTACTCGATCTTGAACTTTTTATATATACTTACTGACGCCTTCTGATGTCATATCAGCCGTACTGTATTCCATATTTGACCTAATGAACATATTTCTGGCCCAAAAGTTCTCGATCTTGAACTTTCAGTACATACTCAGTGATTCACTCTGATCTTATTTCAGCCATATATGAACCCATTTTGACCTACTGAACAAATTTCTGGCAAATTAGTCCTCGTTCATGAACTTTTTATATAAACTCATTGACTCCTTTTGATGTTACGTCAGCTACAGTGTACTGCCTATTTGACCTACTGAACATATTTCTGGCAAGTTAGTCCTTGATCATGAACTTCATATACACACTTATTGACTCCATCTGATGTTATATCAGCTACACAGAAGTCCATATTTGACGTACTGGACATATTTCTGGCAAATTAGTCCACAATCATGGACTTTTCATACAAACTCAATGACTCCTTCTGATGTTACTTTACCCATACAGAAATCCATTTTGAACATATTTCTGGCAAATAAGTCCTCGATTGTGAACTTCATATACATACTTATTGACTCCTTCTGATGTGAGATAAGCCAGACAGTAGTCTCTATTTTACCAACTGAACATATGTCTGGCCAATGAGTGTTTGACAAGTTTTTATATATAATAGAAAAATGTTCATTAGGTCAAAATGAAGGTTCATATATGGCTCAAGTAGGATCAATGAGTATGCATTGAAATTTCAAGATTGAGTACTCTTTGGCCAGAAATATGTCCGTTAGGTCAAATATGCAATACTCTATAGATGAGGTTTAATCAGAAAGAATCAATGAGTTAGTATAGAAATTTCTTGATCGAGGAGTAATTTGCCAGAAATATGTTCAGTTGATTTAATATGGACTGACTGATGGGTGAAGTAGCATCAGACAATGTATAAACAGTTCAATGTCGAATACTCTTTGGCCAGAAAATAGGTTCAGTCGGGCAAATATAGACTACTGTGTCTGGCCTATCTAACATCAGATGGAGTCAATAAGTATGTATATGAAGTTCATGGACGAGGACTAATTTGCCAGAGATATGTTCTGTGAGTCAAACATGGGATCATGTATGTCTGAAGTAACTTCAGAGTGAGGCAAAGAGTATGTACACAAAATTCATGATCGAGGTGAAAAAAGATTAAGTTGGTCTAGAATGGACTTCTGTATGGCTGAAATAAAATCAGGAGTCAATGAGTATCTATAGAAAGTTCAAGATCAAGTGCTCTTGGGCCAGATATATGTTCCTTAGGTCAAATATGGACTACTGTCTGATGTAAAACAAGAAAGAGTCAATGAGTCTGTATAGAAATTTCATCATCAAGGACTAATTGCCAGAAATGTGTTCAGTAGGTCAAAAAAGGGTTCACATATGGCTGAAGTAAGATCAGAGTCAATCAATGAGTATGTATTGAAATTTCCAGATCGAGTACTCTTTGTCCCGAAATTTGTCCATTAGATCAAATATGCAATATTCTATGGTTGAAATATAATCAGGAGTCAGAGTTCATGATCGAGGACTAATTTGACAGAAATATGTCCAGTAAGTCAAACAAGGGCTCATGTATGTCTGAGGTAACATCACAATAAGTCAATGAGTATGTATTGAAAGTTCATGATCGAGTACTAATTTGCCAGAAATTTGTTCAGAAGGTCAAAATGGGTTCATATATGGCTGAAGTAAGATCAGAGTCAATCAATGAGTATGTATTGAAAGTTCAAGATCGAGTGCTTTTGGGCCAGAGATATGTTCATTAGGTCAAATATGGATTACATTATTGCTGATGTGACATCAGAAGGCGGCAGAAATTATATATAAAAACTTCAAGATCGAGTACTTTTTGGGCCAGAAATATATCTGTTAGGTCAAATACGCAATACTCTATAGATGAGGTTTCATCAGAAGGAGTCAATGAGTCAGTAAAGAAATGTCTTGATCGAGGACTAATTTGCTGGAAATATGTTCAGTTGGCCTAATATGGACTGACAGATGGGTGACGTAACATCAGAAGGAGTCATTAAGTTTGTTTGAGTACTATTGGGACAGAAATATGTCCATTAGATCAAATATGCAATACTCTAAGGCTGACGTATCATTAAAAGGAGTCAATGAGTTGATATAAAAAGTTCATCATCAAGGAATAATTTGCCAGAAATTTGTTCAGTAGGTCAAAATGGGTTCATATATGGCTGAAGTAAAAAAGCAGTTAATCAAGTGCTAATTTGCCAGAAATGTGTTCATTAGGTCGAAATGGGGTTCATATATGGCTCAAGTAAGATTAGAGTCAGACAATGAGTATGTATTGAAAGTTCAAGATCGAGTACTTTTGGGCCAGAAATATGTTCATTAGGTCAAATATTGACTACAGTATTGCTGATGTGACATCAGAAGGCGTCAGTAAGTATATATAAAAAAGTTCATGATGAAAGTACTCTTTTGACAGAAATATGTCCGTTAGGTCAAATATGCAATACTGTGTGGGTGACGTATCATCAGAAGGAGTCAATGATTATGTATAAAAATTTTATGAGGGAGGACTAATTTGCCAGAGACATGGTCTGTTGGTCAAACATTAGGTCATGTATGGATGAAGTAAGATCAGAATAAGTCAATGAGTATGTATTGAAAGTTCATGATCGAGTATTAATTTGCCAGAAATATGTTCATTATGTCAAACAGGCAATACTGTATGGCTGATGTATCATTAAAAGGAGTCAATGAGTTGATGTTAAAAAGTTCATCATCGAAGAATAATTTTCCAGAAATTTGTTCAGTAGGTCAAAAAGGGGTTCATATATGGCTGAAGTAAAAAAGCAGTGAATCAAGTACTAATTTGCCAGAAATTTGTTCAGAAGGTCAAAATGGGTTCATATATGGCTGAAGTAAGACCAGAGTGAATTAATGAGTATGTACTGAAAGTTCAAGATTGAGTACTTTTGGGCCAGAAATATGTTCATTAGGTCAAATATGGACTACAGTATGGCAGATGTGACATCAAAAGGCGGCAGTAAGTATATATAAAAAGTTCAAGATCGAGTACTCCTTGGCCAGAAATATGTTCATTAGGTCAAATGTGGACTACAGTATGACTGATGTGATATCAGAAGGCATCAGTAAGCATATATAAAATTTCAAGATCGAGTACTCTTTTGCCAGAAATATGTCCATTAGGTCAAATATGCTAAATTCTATGGCTGACGTATAATCTGGAGTCAATGAGTATGTATAGAAAGGTCATGATCAACGACTAATTTGCCAGAAATATTTCCATTAGGTCAAATACGCAAAACTCTATGGCTGAAGTAACGTCAGGTTGAGGCGTGTATATAAAGTTCATGATCGAGTGAATCTTGGGACTCTTTGGACATCTGTATGGCTGAAATAAAATCATCAGGAGTCAATGAGTATGTATAGAAAGTTCAAGATCGAGTAGTCTTGGGCCAGAAATATGTTCAGTAGGTCAAATATGGACTTCTATATGGCTGATGTGACATCAGAAGGCGTCAATGAGTATTTATAAAAACTTCAGTGTCGAATACTCTTTGGCCAGAAATATGTTCAGTCGGTCATATAGACTACGTTCGGGCTAATCTAACATCAGATGGAGTCAATAAGTATGTATATGAAGTTCATGATCGAGGACTAATTTGCCAGAAATATGTTCAGTATGGACTTCTGTACGGGTAAGGTAACATAAGAAGGATTCAAAAGTAATGTATGAAAAGTTCAAGATCGAGTACTCTTTGGCCAGAAATATGTCCTTTAGGTCATATATGCAACACTGTATGGCTGACGTATCAACAGGAGTCAAAGAGTCAGTATAGGAATTTCTTGACCGAGGACTAATTTGCCAGAAATATGCTCAATAGGTCTAATACAGTCTTCTGTATGAGTGAAGTAACATCAGAAATAGTTAATGATAATGTATAAAAAGTTCAAGATTGAGTGCTCTTTGTCCCGAAATTTGTCCATTAGATCAAATATGCAATATTCTATGGTTGAAATATAATCAGGAATCAGAGTTCATGATCGAGGACTAATTTGACAGAAATATGTCCAGTAAGTCAAACAAGGGCTCATGTATGTCTGAGGTAACATCACAATAAGTCAATGAGTATGTATTGAAAGTTCATGATCGAGTACTAATTTGCCAGAAATTTGTTCAGAAGGTCAAAATGGGTTCATATATGGCTGAAGTAAGATCAGAGTCAATCAATGAGTATGTATTGAAAGTTCAAGATCGAGTGCTTTTGGGCCAGAGATATGTTCATTAGGTCAAATATAGATTACATTATTGCTGATGTGACATCAGAAGGCGGCAGAAATTATATATAAAAACTTCAAGATCGAGTACTTTTTGGGCCAGAAATATGTCTGTTAGGTCAAATATACATTACTCTATAGATGACCTTTCATCAGAAGGAGTCAATGAGTCTTTATAGAAATTTCTTGATTGAGGACAAACTTGCCAGAAATAAGTTCAGTTGGTCTAATATGGACTGACTGATGGGTGACGTAACATCAGAAGGAGTCAATGATAATGTATTACAGTTCAATATCGAGTGCTCTTTGGCCAGATATATGTCCATTAGGTCAAATATGCTAAATTCTATGGCTGACGTATAATCTGGAGTGAATCAGTATGTATAGAAAGTTCATGATCAACGACTAATTTGCCAAAAATATTTCCAATAGGTCTATGGCTGTACTCTATGGATGAAGTAACATCAGAGTGAGGCGTGTATATAAAGTTCATGATCGAGGAATCTTGGGACTCTTTGGACTTCTGTGTGGCTGAAATAAAATCATCAGGATTCAATGAGTATGTAAAAGTTCAAGGTGAAGGACTAATTTGCCAGAAATATGTTCAGTATGTCTGTTATGGACTTCTTTATGGGTGAAATAACATCAGAAGGAGTCCAAGTGTATGTATAGAAAGTTCATGATCGAGTACTAATTTGCCAGAAATTTGTTCAGAAGGTCAAAATGGGTTCATATATGGCTGAAGTAAGATCAGAGTCAAGCAATGAGTATGTATTGAAAGTTCAAGATCGAGTGCTTTTGGGCCAGAGATATGTTCATTAGGTCAAATATGGATTACATTATTGCTGATGTGACATCAGAAGGCGGCAGAAATTATATATAAAAACTACAAGATCGAGTACTTTTTGGGCCAGAAATATATCTGTTAGGTCAAATACGCAATACTCTATAGATGAGGTTTCATCAGAAGGAGTCAATGAGTCAGTAAAGAAATGTCTTGATCGAGGACTAATTTGCTGGAAATATGTTCAGTTGGCCTAATATGGACTGACAGATGGGTGGCGTAACATCAGAAGGAGTCATTAAGTTTGTTTGAGTACTATTGGGCCAGAAATATGTCCATTAGATCAAATATGCAATACTCTAAGGCTGACGTATCATTAAAAGGAGTCAATGAGTTGATATAAAAAGTTCATCATCAAGGAATAATTTGCCAGAAATTTGTTCAGTAGGTCAAAATGGGTTCATATATGGCTGAAGTAAAAAAGCAGTTAATCAAGTGCTAATTTGCCAGAAATGTGTTCATTAGGTCGAAATGGGGTTCATATATGGCTCAAGTAAGATTAGAGTCAGTCAATGAGTATGTATTGAAAGTTCAAGATCGAGTACTTTTGGGCCAGAAATATGTTCATTAGGTCAAATATTGACTACAGTATTGCTGATGTGACATCAGAAGGCGTCAGTAAGTATATATAAAAAAGTTCATGATGAAAGTACTCTTTTGACAGAAATATGTCCGTTAGGTCAAATATGCAATACTGTGTGGGTGGAGTATCATCAGAAGGAGTCAATGATTATGTATAAAAATTTTATGAGGGAGGACTAATTTGCCAGAGACATGGTCTGTTGGTCAAACATTAGGTCATGTATGGATGAAGTAAGATCAGAATAAGTCAATGAGTATGTATTGAAAGTTCATGATCGAGTATTAATTTGCCAGAAATATGTTCATTATGTCAAACAGGCAATACTGTATGGCTGATGTATCAACAGGAGTCAAAGAGTCAGTATAGGAATTTCTTGACCGAGGACTTATTTGCCAGAAATATGTTCAATAGGTCTAATACGGTCTTCTGTATGAGTGAAGTAACATCAGAAATAGTTAATGATAATGTATAAAAAGTTCAAGATTGAGTGCTCTTTGTCCATAAATTTGTCCATTAGATCAAATATGCAATATTCTATGGTTGAAATATAATCAGGAGTCAGAGTTCATGATCGAGGGCTAATTTGACAGAAATATGTCCAGTAAGTCAAACAAGGGCTCATGTATGTCTGAGGTAACATCACAATAAGTCAATGAGTATGTATTGAAAGTTCATGATCGAGTACTAATTTGCTAGAAATTTGCTCCGAAGGTCAAAATGGGTTCATATATGGCTGAAGTAAGATCAGAGTCAATCAATGAGTATGTATTGAAAGTTCAAGATCGAGTACTTTTGGCCAGAAATATGTCCGTTAGGTCAAATATACATTACTCTATAGATGACCTTTCATCAGAAGGAGTCAATGAGTCTTTATAGAAATTTCTTGATTGAGGACAAACTTGCCAGAAATAAGTTCAGTTGGTCTAATATGGACTGACTGATGGGTGACGTAACATCAGAAGGAGTCAATGATAATGTATTACAGTTCAATATCCAGTGCTCTTTGGCCAGATATATGTCCATTAGGTCAAATATGCTAAATTCTATGGCTGACGTATAATCTGGAGTGAATCAGTATGTATAGAAAGTTCATGATCAACGACTAATTTGCCAAAAATATTTCCAATAGGTCTATGGCTGTACTCTATGGCTGAAGTAACATCAGAGTGAGGCGTGTATATAAAGTTCATGATCGAGGAATCTTGGGACTCTTTGGACGTCTGTGTGGCTGAAATAAAATCATCAGGATTCAATGAGTATGTAAAAGTTCAAGGTGAAGGACTAATTTGCCAGTATGTCTGTTATGGACTTCTTTATGGGTGAAATAACATCAGAAGGAGTCCATGTGTATGTATAGAAAGTTCAAGATCGAGTACTCTTGGGCCAGAAATATGTTCAGTAGGTCAAATATAGGCTTCTATATGGCTGATGTGACATCAGAAGGCGTCAATGAGTATTTATAAAAACTTTAATGTCAAATACTCTTTGGCCAGAAATATGTTCAGTCGGTCATATAGACTACGGTCAGGCTAATCTAACATCAGATGGAGTCAATAAGTATGTATATGAAGTTCATGATCGAGGACTAATTTGCCAGAAATATGTTCAATATGGACTTCTGTATGGGTAAGGTAACATAAGAAGGATTCAAAAGTAATGTATGAAAAGTTCAAGATCGAGTACTCTTTGGCCAGAAATATGTCCTTTAGGTCAAATATGCAACACTGTATGGCTGACGTATCAACAGGAGTCAAAGAGTCAGTATAGGAATTTCTTGATCGAGGACTAATTTGCCAGAAATATGTTCAATACGTCTAATACGGTCTTCTGTATGAGTGAAGTAACATCAGAAAGAGTCAATGATAATGTATAAAAAGTTCAAGATCGAGTGCTCTTTGTCCCGAAATTTGTCCATTAGATCAAATATGCAATATTCTATGGTTGAAATATAATCAGGAGTCAGAGTTCATGATCGAGGACTAATTTGACAGAAATATGTCCAGTAAGTCAAACAAGGGCTCATGTATGTCTGAGGTAACATCATAATAAGTCAATGAGTATGTATTGAAAGTTCATGATCGAGTACTAATTTGCCAGAAATTTGTTCAGAAGGTCAAAATGGGTTCATATATGGCTGAAGTAAGATCAGAGTCAATCAATGAGTATGTATTGAAAGTTCAAGATCGAGTGCTTTTGGGCCAGAGATATGTTCATTAGGTCAAATATGGATTACATTATTGCTGATGTGACATCAGAAGGCGGCAGAAATTATATATAAAAACTTCAAGATCGAGTACTTTTTGGGCCAGAAATATGTCTGTTAGGTCAAAGACGCAATACTCTATAGATGAGGTTTCATCAGAAGGAGTCAATGAGTCAGTAAAGAAATGTCTTGATCGAGGACTAATTTGCTGGAAATATGTTCAGTTGGTCTAATATGGACTGACAGATGGGTGACGTAACATCAGAAGGAGTCATTAAGTTTGTTTGAGTACTATTGGGCCAGAAATATGTCCATTAGATCAAATATGCAATACTCTAAGGCTGACGTATCATTAAAAGGAGTCAATGAGTTGATATAAAAAGTTCATCATCAAGGAATAATTTGCCAGAAATTTGTTCAGTAGGTCAAAATGGGTTCATATATGGCTGAAGTAAAAAAGCAGTTAATCAAGTGCTAATTTGCCAGAAATGTGTTCATTAGGTCGAAATGGGGTTCATATATGGCTCAAGGAAGATTAGAGTCAGTCAATGAGTATGTATTGAAAGTTCAAGATCGAGTACTTTTGGGCCAGAAATATGTTCATTAGGTCAAATATTGACTACAGTATTGCTGATGTGACATCGGAAGGCGTCAGTAAGTATATATAAAAAAGTTCATGATGAAAGTACTCTTTTGACAGAAATATGTCCGTTAGGTCAAATATGCAATACTGTGTGGGTGACGTATCATCAGAAGGAGTCAATGATTATGTATAAAAATTTTATGAGGGAGGACTAATTTGCCAGAGACATGGTCTGTAGGTCAAACATTGGGTCATGTATGGATGAAGTAAGATCAGAATAAGTCAATGAGTATGTATTGAAAGTTCATGATCGAGTATTAATTTGCCAGAAATATGTTCATTATGTCAAGCAGGCAATACTGTATGGCTGATGTATCATTAAAAGGAGTCAATGAGTTGATGTTAAAAAGTTCATCATCGAAGAATAATTTTCCAGAAATTTGTTCAGTAGGTCAAAAAGGGGTTCATATATGGCTGAAGTAAAAAAGCAGTGAATCAAGTACTAATTTGCCAGAAATTTGTTCAGAAGGTCAAAATGGGTTCATATATGGCTGAAGTAAGACCAGAGTGAATTAATGAGTATGTACTGAAAGTTCAAGATTGAGTACTTTTGGGCCAGAAATATGTTCATTAGGTCAAATATGGACTACAGTATGGCAGATGTGACATCAAAAGGCGGCAGTAAGTATATATAAAAAGTTCAAGATCGAGTACTCCTTGGCCAGAAATATGTTCATTAGGTCAAATGTGGACTACAGTATGACTGATGTGATATCAGAAGGCATCAGTAAGCATATATAAAATTTCAAGATCGAGTACTCTTTTGCCAGAAATATGTCCATTAGGTCAAATATGCTAAATTCTATGGCTGACGTATAATCTGGAGTCAATGAGTATGTATAGAAAGGTCATGATCAACGACTAATTTGCCAGAAATATTTCCATTAGGTCAAATACGCAATACTCTATGGCTGAAGTAACGTCAGGTTGAGGCGTGTATATAAAGTTCATGATCGAGTGAATCTTGGGACTCTTTGGACATCTGTATGGCTGAAATAAAATCATCAGGAGTCAATGAGTATGTATAGAAAGTTCAAGATCGAGTAGTCTTGGGCCAGAAATATGTTCAGTAGGTCAAATATGGACTTCTATATGGCTGATGTGACATCAGAAGGCGTCAATGAGTATTTATAAAAACTTCAGTGTCGAATACTCTTTGGCCAGAAATATGTTCAGTCGGTCATATAGACTACGTTCGGGCTAATCTAACATCAGATGGAGTCAATAAGTATGTATATGAAGTTCATGATCGAGGACTAATTTGCCAGAAATATGTTCAATATGGACTTCTGTACGGGTAAGGTAACATAAGAAGGATTCAAAAGTAATGTATGAAAAGTTCAAGATCGAGTACTCTTTGGCCAGAAATATGTCCTTTAGGTCATATATGCAACACTGTATGGCTGACGTATCAACAGAAGGAGTCAAAGAGTCAGTATAGGAATTTCTTGATCGAGGACTAATTTGCCAGAAATATGTTCAATACGTCTAATACGGTCTTCTGTATGAGTGAAGTAACATCAGAAAGAGTCAATGATAATGTATAAAAAGTTCAAGATCGAGTGCTCTTTGTCCCGAAATTTGTCCATTAGATCAAATATGCAATATTCTATGGTTGAAATATAATCAGGAGTCAGAGTTCATGATCGAGGACTAATTTGACAGAAATATGTCCAGTAAGTCAAACAAGGGCTCATGTATGTCTGAGGTAACATCATAATAAGTCAATGAGTATGTATTGAAAGTTCATGATCGAGTACTAATTTGCCAGAAATTTGTTCAGAAGGTCAAAATGGGTTCATATATGGCTGAAGTAAGATCAGAGTCAATCAATGAGTATGTATTGAAAGTTCAAGATCGAGTGCTTTTGGGCCAGAGATATGTTCATTAGGTCAAATATGGATTACATTATTGCTGATGTGACATCAGAAGGCGGCAGAAATTATATATAAAAACTTCAAGATCGAGTACTTTTTGGGCCAGAAATATGTCTGTTAGGTCAAATACGCAATACTCTATAGATGAGGTTTCATCAGAAGGAGTCAATGAGTCAGTAAAGAAATGTCTTGATCGAGGACTAATTTGCTGGAAATATGTTCAGTTGGTCTAATATGGACTGACAGATGGGTGACGTAACATCAGAAGGAGTCATTAAGTTTGTTTGAGTACTATTGGGCCAGAAATATGTCCATTAGATCAAATATGCAATACTCTAAGGCTGACGTATCATTAAAAGGAGTCAATGAGTTGATATAAAAAGTTCATCATCAAGGAATAATTTGCCAGAAATTTGTTCAGTAGGTCAAAATGGGTTCATATATGGCTGAAGTAAAAAAGCAGTTAATCAAGTGCTAATTTGCCAGAAATGTGTTCATTAGGTCGAAATGGGGTTCATATATGGCTCAAGTAAGATTAGAGTCAGTCAATGAGTATGTATTGAAAGTTCAAGATCGAGTACTTTTGGGCCAGAAATATGTTCATTAGGTCAAATATTGACTACAGTATTGCTGATGTGACATCAGAAGGCGTCAGTAAGTATATATAAAAAAGTTCATGATGAAAGTACTCTTTTGACAGAAATATGTCCGTTAGGTCAAATATGCAATACTGTGTGGGTGGAGTATCATCAGAAGGAGTCAATGATTATGTATAAAAATTTTATGAGGGAGGACTAATTTGCCAGAGACATGGTCTGTTGGTCAAACATTAGGTCATGTATGGATGAAGTAAGATCAGAATAAGTCAATGAGTATGTATTGAAAGTTCATGATCGAGTATTAATTTGCCAGAAATATGTTCATTATGTCAAACAGGCAATACTGTATGGCTGATGTATCAACAGGAGTCAAAGAGTCAGTATAGGAATTTCTTGACCGAGGACTTATTTGCCAGAAATATGTTCAATAGGTCTAATACGGTCTTCTGTATGAGTGAAGTAACATCAGAAATAGTTAATGATAATGTATAAAAAGTTCAAGATTGAGTGCTCTTTGTCCATAAATTTGTCCATTAGATCAAATATGCAATATTCTATGGTTGAAATATAATCAGGAGTCAGAGTTCATGATCGAGGGCTAATTTGACAGAAATATGTCCAGTAAGTCAAACAAGGGCTCATGTATGTCTGAGGTAACATCACAATAAGTCAATGAGTATGTATTGAAAGTTCATGATCGAGTACTAATTTGCTAGAAATTTGCTCCGAAGGTCAAAATGGGTTCATATATGGCTGAAGTAAGATCAGAGTCAATCAATGAGTATGTATTGAAAGTTCAAGATCGAGTACTTTTGGCCAGAAATATGTCCGTTAGGTCAAATATACATTACTCTATAGATGACCTTTCATCAGAAGGAGTCAATGAGTCTTTATAGAAATTTCTTGATTGAGGACAAACTTGCCAGAAATAAGTTCAGTTGGTCTAATATGGACTGACTGATGGGTGACGTAACATCAGAAGGAGTCAATGATAATGTATTACAGTTCAATATCCAGTGCTCTTTGGCCAGATATATGTCCATTAGGTCAAATATGCTAAATTCTATGGCTGACGTATAATCTGGAGTGAATCAGTATGTATAGAAAGTTCATGATCAACGACTAATTTGCCAAAAATATTTCCAATAGGTCTATGGCTGTACTCTATGGCTGAAGTAACATCAGAGTGAGGCGTGTATATAAAGTTCATGATCGAGGAATCTTGGGACTCTTTGGACGTCTGTGTGGCTGAAATAAAATCATCAGGATTCAATGAGTATGTAAAAGTTCAAGGTGAAGGACTAATTTGCCAGTATGTCTGTTATGGACTTCTTTATGGGTGAAATAACATCAGAAGGAGTCCATGTGTATGTATAGAAAGTTCAAGATCGAGTACTCTTGGGCCAGAAATATGTTCAGTAGGTCAAATATAGGCTTCTATATGGCTGATGTGACATCAGAAGGCGTCAATGAGTATTTATAAAAACTTTAATGTCAAATACTCTTTGGCCAGAAATATGTTCAGTCGGTCATATAGACTACGGTCAGGCTAATCTAACATCAGATGGAGTCAATAAGTATGTATATGAAGTTCATGATCGAGGACTAATTTGCCAGAAATATGTTCAATATGGACTTCTGTATGGGTAAGGTAACATAAGAAGGATTCAAAAGTAATGTATGAAAAGTTCAAGATCGAGTACTCTTTGGCCAGAAATATGTCCTTTAGGTCATATATGCAACACTGTATGGCTGACGTATCAACAGGAGTCAAAGAGTCAGTATAGGAATTTCTTGACCGAGGACTAATTTGCCAGAAATATGCTCAATAGGTCTAATACAGTCTTCTGTATGAGTGAAGTAACATCAGAAATAGTTAATGATAATGTATAAAAAGTTCAAGATTGAGTGCTCTTTGTCCCGAAATTTGTCCATTAGATCAAATATGCAATATTCTATGGTTGAAATATAATCAGGAGTCAGAGTTCATGATCGAGGACTAATTTGACAGAAATATGTCCAGTAAGTCAAACAAGGGCTCATGTATGTCTGAGGTAACATCACAATAAGTCAATGAGTATGTATTGAAAGTTCATGATCGAGTACTAATTTGCCAGAAATTTGTTCAGAAGGTCAAAATGGGTTCATATATGGCTGAAGTAAGATCAGAGTCAATCAATGAGTATGTATTGAAAGTTCAAGATCGAGTGCTTTTGGGCCAGAGATATGTTCATTAGGTCAAATATGGATTACATTATTGCTGATGTGACATCAGAAGGCGGCAGAAATTATATATAAAAACTTCAAGATCGAGTACTTTTTGGGCCAGAAATATGTCTGTTAGGTCAAATATACATTACTCTATAGATGACCTTTCATCAGAAGGAGTCAATGAGTCTTTATAGAAATTTCTTGATTGAGGACAAACTTGCCAGAAATATGTTCAGTTGGTCTAACATGGACTGACTGATGGGTGACGTAACATCAGAATGAGTCAATGATAATGTATTACAGTTCAATATCGAGTGCTCTTTGGCCAGATATATGTCCATTAGGTCAAATATGCTAAATTCTATGGCTGACGTATAATCTGGAGTGAATCAGTATGTATAGAAAGTTCATGATCAACGACTAATTTGCCAAAAATATTTCCAATAGGTCTATGGCTGTACTCTATGGCTGAAGTAACATCAGAGTGAGGCGTGTATATAAAGTTCATGATCGAGGAATCTTGGGACTCTTTGGACTTCTGTGTGGCTAAAATAAAATCATCAGGATTCAATGAGTATGTAAAAGTTCAAGGTGAAGGACTAATTTGCCAGAAATATGTTCAGTATGTCTGTTATGGACTTCTTTATGGGTGAAATAACATCAGAAGGAGTCCATGTGTATGTATAGAAAGTTCAAGATCGAGTACTCTTGGGCCAGAAATATGTTCAGTAGGTCAAATATAGGCTTCTATATGGCTGATGTGACATCAGAAGGCGTCAATGAGTATTTATAAAAACTTTAATGTCAAATACTCTTTGGCCAGAAATATGTTGAGTCGGTCATATAGACTACGGTCAGGCTAATCTAACATCAGATGGAGTCAATAAGTATGTATATGAAGTTCATGATCGAGGACTAATTTGCCCGAAATATGTTCAATATGGACTTCTGTATGGGTAAGGTAACATAAGAAGGATTCAAAAGTAATGTATGAAAAGTTCAAGATCGAGTACTCTTTGGCCAGAAATATGTCCTTTAGGTCAAATATGCAATACTGTATGGCTGACGTATCAACAGAAGGAGTCAAAGAGTCAGTATAGGAATTTCTTGATCGAGGACTAATTTGCCAGAAATATGTTCAATACGTCTAATACGGTCTTCTGTATGAGTGAAGTAACATCAGAAAGAGTCAATGATAATGTATAAAAAGTTCAAGATCGAGTGCTCTTTGTCCCGAAATTTGTCCATTAGATCAAATATGCAATATTCTATGGTTGAAATATAATCAGGAGTCAGAGTTCATGATCGAGGACTAATTTGACAGAAATATGTCCAGTAAGTCAAACAAGGGCTCATGTATGTCTGAGGTAACATCATAATAAGTCAATGAGTATGTATTGAAAGTTCATGATCGAGTACTAATTTGCCAGAAATTTGTTCAGAAGGTCAAAATGGGTTCATATATGGCTGAAGTAAGATCAGAGTCAATCAATGAGTATGTATTGAAAGTTCAAGATCGAGTGCTTTTGGGCCAGAGATATGTTCATTAGGTCAAATATGGATTACATTATTGCTGATGTGACATCAGAAGGCGGCAGAAATTATATATAAAAACTTCAAGATCGAGTACTTTTTGGGCCAGAAATATGTCTGTTAGGTCAAAGACGCAATACTCTATAGATGAGGTTTCATCAGAAGGAGTCAATGAGTCAGTAAAGAAATGTCTTGATCGAGGACTAATTTGCTGGAAATATGTTCAGTTGGTCTAATATGGACTGACAGATGGGTGACGTAACATCAGAAGGAGTCATTAAGTTTGTTTGAGTACTATTGGGCCAGAAATATGTCCATTAGATCAAATATGCAATACTCTAAGGCTGACGTATCATTAAAAGGAGTCAATGAGTTGATATAAAAAGTTCATCATCAAGGAATAATTTGCCAGAAATTTGTTCAGTAGGTCAAAATGGGTTCATATATGGCTGAAGTAAAAAAGCAGTTAATCAAGTGCTAATTTGCCAGAAATGTGTTCATTAGGTCGAAATGGGGTTCATATATGGCTCAAGGAAGATTAGAGTCAGTCAATGAGTATGTATTGAAAGTTCAAGATCGAGTACTTTTGGGCCAGAAATATGTTCATTAGGTCAAATATTGACTACAGTATTGCTGATGTGACATCAGAAGGCGTCAGTAAGTATATATAAAAAAGTTCATGATGAAAGTACTCTTTTGACAGAAATATGTCCGTTAGGTCAAATATGCAATACTGTGTGGGTGACGTATCATCAGAAGGAGTCAATGATTATGTATAAAAATTTTATGAGGGAGGACTAATTTGCCAGAGACATGGTCTGTAGGTCAAACATTGGGTCATGTATGGATGAAGTAAGATCAGAATAAGTCAATGAGTATGTATTGAAAGTTCATGATCGAGTATTAATTTGCCAGAAATATGTTCATTATGTCAAACAGGCAATACTGTATGGCTGATGTATCATTAAAAGGAGTCAATGAGTTGATGTTAAAAAGTTCATCATCGAAGAATAATTTTCCAGAAATTTGTTCAGTAGGTCAAAAAGGGGTTCATATATGGCTGAAGTAAAAAAGCAGTGAATCAAGTACTAATTTGCCAGAAATTTGTTCAGAAGGTCAAAATGGGTTCATATATGGCTGAAGTAAGACCAGAGTGAATTAATGAGTATGTACTGAAAGTTCAAGATTGAGTACTTTTGGGCCAGAAATATGTTCATTAGGTCAAATATGGACTACAGTATGGCAGATGTGACATCAAAAGGCGGCAGTAAGTATATATAAAAAGTTCAAGATCGAGTACTCCTTGGCCAGAAATATGTTCATTAGGTCAAATGTGGACTACAGTATGACTGATGTGATATCAGAAGGCATCAGTAAGCATATATAAAATTTCAAGATCGAGTACTCTTTTGCCAGAAATATGTCCATTAGGTCAAATATGCTAAATTCTATGGCTGACGTATAATCTGGAGTCAATGAGTATGTATAGAAAGGTCATGATCAACGACTAATTTGCCAGAAATATTTCCATTAGGTCAAATACGCAATACTCTATGGCTGAAGTAACGTCAGGTTGAGGCGTGTATATAAAGTTCATGATCGAGTGAATCTTGGGACTCTTTGGACATCTGTATGGCTGAAATAAAATCATCAGGAGTCAATGAGTATGTATAGAAAGTTCAAGATCGAGTAGTCTTGGGCCAGAAATATGTTCAGTAGGTCAAATATGGACTTCTATATGGCTGATGTGACATCAGAAGGCGTCAATGAGTATTTATAAAAACTTCAGTGTCGAATACTCTTTGGCCAGAAATATGTTCAGTCGGTCATATAGACTACGTTCGGGCTAATCTAACATCAGATGGAGTCAATAAGTATGTATATGAAGTTCATGATCGAGGACTAATTTGCCAGAAATATGTTCAATATGGACTTCTGTACGGGTAAGGTAACATAAGAAGGATTCAAAAGTAATGTATGAAAAGTTCAAGATCGAGTACTCTTTGGCCAGAAATATGTCCTTTAGGTCATATATGCAACACTGTATGGCTGACGTATCAACAGAGGAGTCAAAGAGTCAGTATAGGAATTTCTTGATCGAGGACTAATTTGCCAGAAATATGTTCAATACGTCTAATACAGGTCTTCTGTATGAGTGAAGTAACATCAGAAAGAGTCAATGATAATGTATAAAAAGTTCAAGATCGAGTGCTCTTTGTCCCGAAATTTGTCCATTAGATCAAATATGCAATATTCTATGGTTGAAATATAATCAGGAGTCAGAGTTCATGATCGAGGACTAATTTGACAGAAATATGTCCAGTAAGTCAAACAAGGGCTCATGTATGTCTGAGGTAACATCATAATAAGTCAATGAGTATGTATTGAAAGTTCATGATCGAGTACTAATTTGCCAGAAATTTGTTCAGAAGGTCAAAATGGGTTCATATATGGCTGAAGTAAGATCAGAGTCAATCAATGAGTATGTATTGAAAGTTCAAGATCGAGTGCTTTTGGGCCAGAGATATGTTCATTAGGTCAAATATGGATTACATTATTGCTGATGTGACATCAGAAGGCGGCAGAAATTATATATAAAAACTTCAAGATCGAGTACTTTTTGGGCCAGAAATATATCTGTTAGGTCAAATACGCAATACTCTATAGATGAGGTTTCATCAGAAGGAGTCAATGAGTCAGTAAAGAAATGTCTTGATCGAGGACTAATTTGCTGGAAATATGTTCAGTTGGCCTAATATGGACTGACAGATGGGTGGCGTAACATCAGAAGGAGTCATTAAGTTTGTTTGAGTACTATTGGGCCAGAAATATGTCCATTAGATCAAATATGCAATACTCTAAGGCTGACGTATCATTAAAAGGAGTCAATGAGTTGATATAAAAAGTTCATCATCAAGGAATAATTTGCCAGAAATTTGTTCAGTAGGTCAAAATGGGTTCATATATGGCTGAAGTAAAAAAGCAGTTAATCAAGTGCTAATTTGCCAGAAATGTGTTCATTAGGTCGAAATGGGGTTCATATATGGCTCAAGTAAGATTAGAGTCAGTCAATGAGTATGTATTGAAAGTTCAAGATCGAGTACTTTTGGGCCAGAAATATGTTCATTAGGTCAAATATTGACTACAGTATTGCTGATGTGACATCAGAAGGCGTCAGTAAGTATATATAAAAAAGTTCATGATGAAAGTACTCTTTTGACAGAAATATGTCCGTTAGGTCAAATATGCAATACTGTGTGGGTGGAGTATCATCAGAAGGAGTCAATGATTATGTATAAAAATTTTATGAGGGAGGACTAATTTGCCAGAGACATGGTCTGTTGGTCAAACATTAGGTCATGTATGGATGAAGTAAGATCAGAATAAGTCAATGAGTATGTATTGAAAGTTCATGATCGAGTATTAATTTGCCAGAAATATGTTCATTATGTCAAACAGGCAATACTGTATGGCTGATGTATCAACAGGAGTCAAAGAGTCAGTATAGGAATTTCTTGACCGAGGACTTATTTGCCAGAAATATGTTCAATAGGTCTAATACGGTCTTCTGTATGAGTGAAGTAACATCAGAAATAGTTAATGATAATGTATAAAAAGTTCAAGATTGAGTGCTCTTTGTCCATAAATTTGTCCATTAGATCAAATATGCAATATTCTATGGTTGAAATATAATCAGGAGTCAGAGTTCATGATCGAGGGCTAATTTGACAGAAATATGTCCAGTAAGTCAAACAAGGGCTCATGTATGTCTGAGGTAACATCACAATAAGTCAATGAGTATGTATTGAAAGTTCATGATCGAGTACTAATTTGCTAGAAATTTGCTCCGAAGGTCAAAATGGGTTCATATATGGCTGAAGTAAGATCAGAGTCAATCAATGAGTATGTATTGAAAGTTCAAGATCGAGTACTTTTGGCCAGAAATATGTCCGTTAGGTCAAATATACATTACTCTATAGATGACCTTTCATCAGAAGGAGTCAATGAGTCTTTATAGAAATTTCTTGATTGAGGACAAACTTGCCAGAAATAAGTTCAGTTGGTCTAATATGGACTGACTGATGGGTGACGTAACATCAGAAGGAGTCAATGATAATGTATTACAGTTCAATATCCAGTGCTCTTTGGCCAGATATATGTCCATTAGGTCAAATATGCTAAATTCTATGGCTGACGTATAATCTGGAGTGAATCAGTATGTATAGAAAGTTCATGATCAACGACTAATTTGCCAAAAATATTTCCAATAGGTCTATGGCTGTACTCTATGGCTGAAGTAACATCAGAGTGAGGCGTGTATATAAAGTTCATGATCGAGGAATCTTGGGACTCTTTGGACGTCTGTGTGGCTGAAATAAAATCATCAGGATTCAATGAGTATGTAAAAGTTCAAGGTGAAGGACTAATTTGCCAGTATGTCTGTTATGGACTTCTTTATGGGTGAAATAACATCAGAAGGAGTCCATGTGTATGTATAGAAAGTTCAAGATCGAGTACTCTTGGGCCAGAAATATGTTCAGTAGGTCAAATATAGGCTTCTATATGGCTGATGTGACATCAGAAGGCGTCAATGAGTATTTATAAAAACTTTAATGTCAAATACTCTTTGGCCAGAAATATGTTGAGTCGGTCATATAGACTACGGTCAGGCTAATCTAACATCAGATGGAGTCAATAAGTATGTATATGAAGTTCATGATCGAGGACTAATTTGCCAGAAATATGTTCAATATGGACTTCTGTATGGGTAAGGTAACATAAGAAGGATTCAAAAGTAATGTATGAAAAGTTCAAGATCGAGTACTCTTTGGCCAGAAATATGTCCTTTAGGTCAAATATGCAACACTGTATGGCTGACGTATCAACAGAAGGAGTCAAAGAGTCAGTATAGGAATTTCTTGATCGAGGACTAATTTGCCAGAAATATGTTCAATACGTCTAATACGGTCTTCTGTATGAGTGAAGTAACATCAGAAAGAGTCAATGATAATGTATAAAAAGTTCAAGATCGAGTGCTCTTTGTCCCGAAATTTGTCCATTAGATCAAATATGCAATATTCTATGGTTGAAATATAATCAGGAGTCAGAGTTCATGATCGAGGACTAATTTGACAGAAATATGTCCAGTAAGTCAAACAAGGGCTCATGTATGTCTGAGGTAACATCATAATAAGTCAATGAGTATGTATTGAAAGTTCATGATCGAGTACTAATTTGCCAGAAATTTGTTCAGAAGGTCAAAATGGGTTCATATATGGCTGAAGTAAGATCAGAGTCAATCAATGAGTATGTATTGAAAGTTCAAGATCGAGTGCTTTTGGGCCAGAGATATGTTCATTAGGTCAAATATGGATTACATTATTGCTGATGTGACATCAGAAGGCGGCAGAAATTATATATAAAAACTTCAAGATCGAGTACTTTTTGGGCTAGAAATATGTCTGTTAGGTCAAAGACGCAATACTCTATAGATGAGGTTTCATCAGAAGGAGTCAATGAGTCAGTAAAGAAATGTCTTGATCGAGGACTAATTTGCTGGAAATATGTTCAGTTGGTCTAATATGGACTGACAGATGGGTGACGTAACATCAGAAGGAGTCATTAAGTTTGTTTGAGTACTATTGGGCCAGAAATATGTCCATTAGATCAAATATGCAATACTCTAAGGCTGACGTATCATTAAAAGGAGTCAATGAGTTGATATAAAAAGTTCATCATCAAGGAATAATTTGCCAGAAATTTGTTCAGTAGGTCAAAATGGGTTCATATATGGCTGAAGTAAAAAAGCAGTTAATCAAGTGCTAATTTGCCAGAAATGTGTTCATTAGGTCGAAATGGGGTTCATATATGGCTCAAGGAAGATTAGAGTCAGTCAATGAGTATGTATTGAAAGTTCAAGATCGAGTACTTTTGGGCCAGAAATATGTTCATTAGGTCAAATATTGACTACAGTATTGCTGATGTGACATCAGAAGGCGTCAGTAAGTATATATAAAAAAGTTCATGATGAAAGTACTCTTTTGACAGAAATATGTCCGTTAGATCAAATATGCAATACTGTGTGGGTGACGTATCATCAGAAGGAGTCAATGATTATGTATAACAATTTTATGAGGGAGGACTAATTTGCCAGAGACATGGTCTGTAGGTCAAACATTGGGTCATGTATGGATGAAGTAAGATCAGAATAAGTCAATGAGTATGTATTGAAAGTTCATGATCGAGTATTAATTTGCCAGAAATATGTTCATTATGTCAAACAGGCAATACTGTATGGCTGATGTATCATTAAAAGGAGTCAATGAGTTGATGTTAAAAAGTTCATCATCGAAGAATAATTTTCCAGAAATTTGTTCAGTAGGTCAAAAAGGGGTTCATATATGGCTGAAGTAAAAAAGCAGTGAATCAAGTACTAATTTGCCAGAAATTTGTTCAGAAGGTCAAAATGGGTTCATATATGGCTGAAGTAAGACCAGAGTGAATTAATGAGTATGTACTGAAAGTTCAAGATTGAGTACTTTTGGGCCAGAAATATGTTCATTAGGTCAAATATGGACTACAGTATGGCAGATGTGACATCAAAAGGCGGCAGTAAGTATATATAAAAAGTTCAAGATCGAGTACTCCTTGGCCAGAAATATGTTCATTAGGTCAAATGTGGACTACAGTATGACTGATGTGATATCAGAAGGCATCAGTAAGCATATATAAAATTTCAAGATCGAGTACTCTTTTGCCAGAAATATGTCCATTAGGTCAAATATGCTAAATTCTATGGCTGACGTATAATCTGGAGTCAATGAGTATGTATAGAAAGGTCATGATCAACGACTAATTTGCCAGAAATATTTCCATTAGGTCAAATACGCAATACTCTATGGCTGAAGTAACGTCAGGTTGAGGCGTGTATATAAAGTTCATGATCGAGTGAATCTTGGGACTCTTTGGACATCTGTATGGCTGAAATAAAATCATCAGGAGTCAATGAGTATGTATAGAAAGTTCAAGATCGAGTAGTCTTGGGCCAGAAATATGTTCAGTAGGTCAAATATGGACTTCTATATGGCTGATGTGACATCAGAAGGCGTCAATGAGTATTTATAAAAACTTCAGTGTCGAATACTCTTTGGCCAGAAATATGTTCAGTCGGTCATATAGACTACGTTCGGGCTAATCTAACATCAGATGGAGTCAATAAGTATGTATATATGAAGTTCATGATCGAGGACTAATTTGCCAGAAATATGTTCAATATGGACTTCTGTACGGGTAAGGTAACATAAGAAGGATTCAAAAGTAATGTATGAAAAGTTCAAGATCGAGTACTCTTTGGCCAGAAATATGTCCTTTAGGTCATATATGCAACACTGTATGGCTGACGTATCAACAGGAGTCAAAGAGTCAGTATAGGAATTTCTTGACCGAGGACTAATTTGCCAGAAATATGCTCAATAGGTCTAATACAGTCTTCTGTATGAGTGAAGTAACATCAGAAATAGTTAATGATAATGTATAAAAAGTTCAAGATTGAGTGCTCTTTGTCCCGAAATTTGTCCATTAGATCAAATATGCAATATTCTATGGTTGAAATATAATCAGGAGTCAGAGTTCATGATCGAGGACTAATTTGACAGAAATATGTCCAGTAAGTCAAACAAGGGCTCATGTATGTCTGAGGTAACATCACAATAAGTCAATGAGTATGTATTGAAAGTTCATGATCGAGTACTAATTTGCCAGAAATTTGTTCAGAAGGTCAAAATGGGTTCATATATGGCTGAAGTAAGATCAGAGTCAATCAATGAGTATGTATTGAAAGTTCAAGATCGAGTGCTTTTGGGCCAGAGATATGTTCATTAGGTCAAATATGGATTACATTATTGCTGATGTGACATCAGAAGGCGGCAGAAATTATATATAAAAACTTCAAGATCGAGTACTTTTTGGGCCAGAAATATGTCTGTTAGGTCAAATATACATTACTCTATAGATGACCTTTCATCAGAAGGAGTCAATGAGTCTTTATAGAAATTTCTTGATTGAGGACAAACTTGCCAGAAATATGTTCAGTTGGTCTAACATGGACTGACTGATGGGTGACGTAACATCAGAATGAGTCAATGATAATGTATTACAGTTCAATATCGAGTGCTCTTTGGCCAGATATATGTCCATTAGGTCAAATATGCTAAATTCTATGGCTGACGTATAATCTGGAGTGAATCAGTATGTATAGAAAGTTCATGATCAACGACTAATTTGCCAAAAATATTTCCAATAGGTCTATGGCTGTACTCTATGGCTGAAGTAACATCAGAGTGAGGCGTGTATATAAAGTTCATGATCGAGGAATCTTGGGACTCTTTGGACTTCTGTGTGGCTAAAATAAAATCATCAGGATTCAATGAGTATGTAAAAGTTCAAGGTGAAGGACTAATTTGCCAGAAATATGTTCAGTATGTCTGTTATGGACTTCTTTATGGGTGAAATAACATCAGAAGGAGTCCATGTGTATGTATAGAAAGTTCAAGATCGAGTACTCTTGGGCCAGAAATATGTTCAGTAGGTCAAATATAGGCTTCTATATGGCTGATGTGACATCAGAAGGCGTCAATGAGTATTTATAAAAACTTTAATGTCAAATACTCTTTGGCCAGAAATATGTTGAGTCGGTCATATAGACTACGGTCAGGCTAATCTAACATCAGATGGAGTCAATAAGTATGTATATGAAGTTCATGATCGAGGACTAATTTGCCCGAAATATGTTCAATATGGACTTCTGTATGGGTAAGGTAACATAAGAAGGATTCAAAAGTAATGTATGAAAAGTTCAAGATCGAGTACTCTTTGGCCAGAAATATGTCCTTTAGGTCAAATATGCAATACTGTATGGCTGACGTATCAACAGAAGGAGTCAAAGAGTCAGTATAGGAATTTCTTGATCGAGGACTAATTTGCCAGAAATATGTTCAATACGTCTAATACGGTCTTCTGTATGAGTGAAGTAACATCAGAAAGAGTCAATGATAATGTATAAAAAGTTCAAGATCGAGTGCTCTTTGTCCCGAAATTTGTCCATTAGATCAAATATGCAATATTCTATGGTTGAAATATAATCAGGAGTCAGAGTTCATGATCGAGGACTAATTTGACAGAAATATGTCCAGTAAGTCAAACAAGGGCTCATGTATGTCTGAGGTAACATCATAATAAGTCAATGAGTATGTATTGAAAGTTCATGATCGAGTACTAATTTGCCAGAAATTTGTTCAGAAGGTCAAAATGGGTTCATATATGGCTGAAGTAAGATCAGAGTCAATCAATGAGTATGTATTGAAAGTTCAAGATCGAGTGCTTTTGGGCCAGAGATATGTTCATTAGGTCAAATATGGATTACATTATTGCTGATGTGACATCAAAAGGCGGCAGAAATTATATATAAAAACTTCAAGATCGAGTACTTTTTGGGCTAGAAATATGTCTGTTAGGTCAAAGACGCAATACTCTATAGATGAGGTTTCATCAGAAGGAGTCAATGAGTCAGTAAAGAAATGTCTTGATCGAGGACTAATTTGCTGGAAATATGTTCAGTTGGTCTAATATGGACTGACAGATGGGTGACGTAACATCAGAAGGAGTCATTAAGTTTGTTTGAGTACTATTGGGCCAGAAATATGTCCATTAGATCAAATATGCAATACTCTAAGGCTGACGTATCATTAAAAGGAGTCAATGAGTTGATATAAAAAGTTCATCATCAAGGAATAATTTGCCAGAAATTTGTTCAGTAGGTCAAAATGGGTTCATATATGGCTGAAGTAAAAAAGCAGTTAATCAAGTGCTAATTTGCCAGAAATGTGTTCATTAGGTCGAAATGGGGTTCATATATGGCTCAAGGAAGATTAGAGTCAGTCAATGAGTATGTATTGAAAGTTCAAGATCGAGTACTTTTGGGCCAGAAATATGTTCATTAGGTCAAATATTGACTACAGTATTGCTGATGTGACATCAGAAGGCGTCAGTAAGTATATATAAAAAAGTTCATGATGAAAGTACTCTTTTGACAGAAATATGTCCGTTAGGTCAAATATGCAATACTGTGTGGGTGGACGTATCATCAGAAGGAGTCAATGATTATGTATAAAAATTTTATGAGGGAGGACTAATTTGCCAGAGACATGGTCTGTTGGTCAAACATTAGGTCATGTATGGATGAAGTAAGATCAGAATAAGTCAATGAGTATGTATTGAAAGTTCATGATCGAGTATTAATTTGCCAGAAATATGTTCATTATGTCAAACAGGCAATACTGTATGGCTGATGTATCAACAGGAGTCAAAGAGTCAGTATAGGAATTTCTTGACCGAGGACTTATTTGCCAGAAATATGTTCAATAGGTCTAATACGGTCTTCTGTATGAGTGAAGTAACATCAGAAATAGTTAATGATAATGTATAAAAAGTTCAAGATTGAGTGCTCTTTGTCCATAAATTTGTCCATTAGATCAAATATGCAATATTCTATGGTTGAAATATAATCAGGAGTCAGAGTTCATGATCGAGGGCTAATTTGACAGAAATATGTCCAGTAAGTCAAACAAGGGCTCATGTATGTCTGAGGTAACATCACAATAAGTCAATGAGTATGTATTGAAAGTTCATGATCGAGTACTAATTTGCTAGAAATTTGCTCCGAAGGTCAAAATGGGTTCATATATGGCTGAAGTAAGATCAGAGTCAATCAATGAGTATGTATTGAAAGTTCAAGATCGAGTACTTTTGGCCAGAAATATGTCCGTTAGGTCAAATATACATTACTCTATAGATGACCTTTCATCAGAAGGAGTCAATGAGTCTTTATAGAAATTTCTTGATTGAGGACAAACTTGCCAGAAATAAGTTCAGTTGGTCTAATATGGACTGACTGATGGGTGACGTAACATCAGAAGGAGTCAATGATAATGTATTACAGTTCAATATCGAGTGCTCTTTGGCCAGATATATGTCCATTAGGTCAAATATGCTAAATTCTATGGCTGACGTATAATCTGGAGTGAATCAGTATGTATAGAAAGTTCATGATCAACGACTAATTTGCCAAAAATATTTCCAATAGGTCTATGGCTGTACTCTATGGCTGAAGTAACATCAGAGTGAGGCGTGTATATAAAGTTCATGATCGAGGAATCTTGGGACTCTTTGGACTTCTGTGTGGCTGAAATAAAATCATCAGGATTCAATGAGTATGTAAAAGTTCAAGGTGAAGGACTAATTTGCCAGAATATGTCTGTTATGGACTTCTTTATGGGTGAAATAACATCAGAAGGAGTCCATGTGTATGTATAGAAAGTTCAAGATCGAGTACTCTTGGGCCAGAAATATGTTCAGTAGGTCAAATATAGGCTTCTATATGGCTGATGTGACATCAGAAGGCGTCAATGAGTATTTATAAAAACTTTAATGTCAAATACTCTTTGGCCAGAAATATGTTCAGTCGGTCATATAGACTACGGTCAGGCTAATCTAACATCAGATGGAGTCAATAAGTATGTATATGAAGTTCATGATCGAGGACTAATTTGCCAGAAATATGTTCAATATGGACTTCTGTATGGGTAAGGTAACATAAGAAGGATTCAAAAGTAATGTATGAAAAGTTCAAGATCGAGTACTCTTTGGCCAGAAATATGTCCTTTAGGTCAAATATGCAACACTGTATGGCTGACGTATCAACAGGAGTCAAAGAGTCAGTATAGGAATTTCTTGATCGAGGACTAATTTGCCAGAAATATGTTCAATACGTCTAATACGGTCTTCTGTATGAGTGAAGTAACATCAGAAAGAGTCAATGATAATGTATAAAAAGTTCAAGATCGAGTGCTCTTTGTCCCGAAATTTGTCCATTAGATCAAATATGCAATATTCTATGGTTGAAATATAATCAGGAGTCAGAGTTCATGATCGAGGACTAATTTGACAGAAATATGTCCAGTAAGTCAAACAAGGGCTCATGTATGTCTGAGGTAACATCATAATAAGTCAATGAGTATGTATTGAAAGTTCATGATCGAGTACTAATTTGCCAGAAATTTGTTCAGAAGGTCAAAATGGGTTCATATATGGCTGAAGTAAGATCAGAGTCAATCAATGAGTATGTATTGAAAGTTCAAGATCGAGTGCTTTTGGGCCAGAGATATGTTCATTAGGTCAAATATGGATTACATTATTGCTGATGTGACATCAGAAGGCGGCAGAAATTATATATAAAAACTTCAAGATCGAGTACTTTTTGGGCCAGAAATATGTCTGTTAGGTCAAAGACGCAATACTCTATAGATGAGGTTTCATCAGAAGGAGTCAATGAGTCAGTAAAGAAATGTCTTGATCGAGGACTAATTTGCTGGAAATATGTTCAGTTGGTCTAATATGGACTGACAGATGGGTGACGTAACATCAGAAGGAGTCATTAAGTTTGTTTGAGTACTATTGGGCCAGAAATATGTCCATTAGATCAAATATGCAATACTCTAAGGCTGACGTATCATTAAAAGGAGTCAATGAGTTGATATAAAAAGTTCATCATCAAGGAATAATTTGCCAGAAATTTGTTCAGTAGGTCAAAATGGGTTCATATATGGCTGAAGTAAAAAAGCAGTTAATCAAGTGCTAATTTGCCAGAAATGTGTTCATTAGGTCGAAATGGGGTTCATATATGGCTCAAGGAAGATTAGAGTCAGTCAATGAGTATGTATTGAAAGTTCAAGATCGAGTACTTTTGGGCCAGAAATATGTTCATTAGGTCAAATATTGACTACAGTATTGCTGATGTGACATCAGAAGGCGTCAGTAAGTATATATAAAAAAGTTCATGATGAAAGTACTCTTTTGACAGAAATATGTCCGTTAGGTCAAATATGCAATACTGTGTGGGTGACGTATCATCAGAAGGAGTCAATGATTATGTATAAAAATTTTATGAGGGAGGACTAATTTGCCAGAGACATGGTCTGTAGGTCAAACATTGGGTCATGTATGGATGAAGTAAGATCAGAATAAGTCAATGAGTATGTATTGAAAGTTCATGATCGAGTATTAATTTGCCAGAAATATGTTCATTATGTCAAACAGGCAATACTGTATGGCTGATGTATCATTAAAAGGAGTCAATGAGTTGATGTTAAAAAGTTCATCATCGAAGAATAATTTTCCAGAAATTTGTTCAGTAGGTCAAAAAGGGGTTCATATATGGCTGAAGTAAAAAAGCAGTGAATCAAGTACTAATTTGCCAGAAATTTGTTCAGAAGGTCAAAATGGGTTCATATATGGCTGAAGTAAGACCAGAGTGAATTAATGAGTATGTACTGAAAGTTCAAGATTGAGTACTTTTGGGCCAGAAATATGTTCATTAGGTCAAATATGGACTACAGTATGGCAGATGTGACATCAAAAGGCGGCAGTAAGTATATATAAAAAGTTCAAGATCGAGTACTCCTTGGCCAGAAATATGTTCATTAGGTCAAATGTGGACTACAGTATGACTGATGTGATATCAGAAGGCATCAGTAAGCATATATAAAATTTCAAGATCGAGTACTCTTTTGCCAGAAATATGTCCATTAGGTCAAATATGCTAAATTCTATGGCTGACGTATAATCTGGAGTCAATGAGTATGTATAGAAAGGTCATGATCAACGACTAATTTGCCAGAAATATTTCCATTAGGTCAAATACGCAATACTCTATGGCTGAAGTAACGTCAGGTTGAGGCGTGTATATAAAGTTCATGATCGAGTGAATCTTGGGACTCTTTGGACATCTGTATGGCTGAAATAAAATCATCAGGAGTCAATGAGTATGTATAGAAAGTTCAAGATCGAGTAGTCTTGGGCCAGAAATATGTTCAGTAGGTCAAATATGGACTTCTATATGGCTGATGTGACATCAGAAGGCGTCAATGAGTATTTATAAAAACTTCAGTGTCGAATACTCTTTGGCCAGAAATATGTTCAGTCGGTCATATAGACTACGTTCGGGCTAATCTAACATCAGATGGAGTCAATAAGTATGTATATGAAGTTCATGATCGAGGACTAATTTGCCAGAAATATGTTCAATATGGACTTCTGTACGGGTAAGGTAACATAAGAAGGATTCAAAAGTAATGTATGAAAAGTTCAAGATCGAGTACTCTTTGGCCAGAAATATGTCCTTTAGGTCATATATGCAACACTGTATGGCTGACGTATCAACAGGAGTCAAAGAGTCAGTATAGGAATTTCTTGATCGAGGACTAATTTGCCAGAAATATGTTCAATACGTCTAATACGGTCTTCTGTATGAGTGAAGTAACATCAGAAAGAGTCAATGATAATGTATAAAAAGTTCAAGATCGAGTGCTCTTTGTCCCGAAATTTGTCCATTAGATCAAATATGCAATATTCTATGGTTGAAATATAATCAGGAGTCAGAGTTCATGATCGAGGACTAATTTGACAGAAATATGTCCAGTAAGTCAAACAAGGGCTCATGTATGTCTGAGGTAACATCATAATAAGTCAATGAGTATGTATTGAAAGTTCATGATCGAGTACTAATTTGCCAGAAATTTGTTCAGAAGGTCAAAATGGGTTCATATATGGCTGAAGTAAGATCAGAGTCAATCAATGAGTATGTATTGAAAGTTCAAGATCGAGTGCTTTTGGGCCAGAGATATGTTCATTAGGTCAAATATGGATTACATTATTGCTGATGTGACATCAGAAGGCGGCAGAAATTATATATAAAAACTTCAAGATCGAGTACTTTTTGGGCCAGAAATATGTCTGTTAGGTCAAAGACGCAATACTCTATAGATGAGGTTTCATCAGAAGGAGTCAATGAGTCAGTAAAGAAATGTCTTGATCGAGGACTAATTTGCTGGAAATATGTTCAGTTGGTCTAATATGGACTGACAGATGGGTGACGTAACATCAGAAGGAGTCATTAAGTTTGTTTGAGTACTATTGGGCCAGAAATATGTCCATTAGATCAAATATGCAATACTCTAAGGCTGACGTATCATTAAAAGGAGTCAATGAGTTGATATAAAAAGTTCATCATCAAGGAATAATTTGCCAGAAATTTGTTCAGTAGGTCAAAATGGGTTCATATATGGCTGAAGTAAAAAAGCAGTTAATCAAGTGCTAATTTGCCAGAAATGTGTTCATTAGGTCGAAATGGGGTTCATATATGGCTCAAGGAAGATTAGAGTCAGTCAATGAGTATGTATTGAAAGTTCAAGATCGAGTACTTTTGGGCCAGAAATATGTTCATTAGGTCAAATATTGACTACAGTATTGCTGATGTGACATCAGAAGGCGTCAGTAAGTATATATAAAAAAGTTCATGATGAAAGTACTCTTTTGACAGAAATATGTCCGTTAGGTCAAATATGCAATACTGTGTGGGTGACGTATCATCAGAAGGAGTCAATGATTATGTATAAAAATTTTATGAGGGAGGACTAATTTGCCAGAGACATGGTCTGTAGGTCAAACATTGGGTCATGTATGGATGAAGTAAGATCAGAATAAGTCAATGAGTATGTATTGAAAGTTCATGATCGAGTATTAATTTGCCAGAAATATGTTCATTATGTCAAACAGGCAATACTGTATGGCTGATGTATCATTAAAAGGAGTCAATGAGTTGATGTTAAAAAGTTCATCATCGAAGAATAATTTTCCAGAAATTTGTTCAGTAGGTCAAAAAGGGGTTCATATATGGCTGAAGTAAAAAAGCAGTGAATCAAGTACTAATTTGCCAGAAATTTGTTCAGAAGGTCAAAATGGGTTCATATATGGCTGAAGTAAGACCAGAGTGAATTAATGAGTATGTACTGAAAGTTCAAGATTGAGTACTTTTGGGCCAGAAATATGTTCATTAGGTCAAATATGGACTACAGTATGGCAGATGTGACATCAAAAGGCGGCAGTAAGTATATATAAAAAGTTCAAGATCGAGTACTCCTTGGCCAGAAATATGTTCATTAGGTCAAATGTGGACTACAGTATGACTGATGTGATATCAGAAGGCATCAGTAAGCATATATAAAATTTCAAGATCGAGTACTCTTTTGCCAGAAATATGTCCATTAGGTCAAATATGCTAAATTCTATGGCTGACGTATAATCTGGAGTCAATGAGTATGTATAGAAAGGTCATGATCAACGACTAATTTGCCAGAAATATTTCCATTAGGTCAAATACGCAATACTCTATGGCTGAAGTAACGTCAGGTTGAGGCGTGTATATAAAGTTCATGATCGAGTGAATCTTGGGACTCTTTGGACATCTGTATGGCTGAAATAAAATCATCAGGAGTCAATGAGTATGTATAGAAAGTTCAAGATCGAGTAGTCTTGGGCCAGAAATATGTTCAGTAGGTCAAATATGGACTTCTATATGGCTGATGTGACATCAGAAGGCGTCAATGAGTATTTATAAAAACTTCAGTGTCGAATACTCTTTGGCCAGAAATATGTTCAGTCGGTCATATAGACTACGTTCGGGCTAATCTAACATCAGATGGAGTCAATAAGTATGTATATATGAAGTTCATGATCGAGGACTAATTTGCCAGAAATATGTTCAATATGGACTTCTGTACGGGTAAGGTAACATAAGAAGGATTCAAAAGTAATGTATGAAAAGTTCAAGATCGAGTACTCTTTGGCCAGAAATATGTCCTTTAGGTCATATATGCAACACTGTATGGCTGACGTATCAACAGGAGTCAAAGAGTCAGTATAGGAATTTCTTGACCGAGGACTAATTTGCCAGAAATATGCTCAATAGGTCTAATACAGTCTTCTGTATGAGTGAAGTAACATCAGAAATAGTTAATGATAATGTATAAAAAGTTCAAGATTGAGTGCTCTTTGTCCCGAAATTTGTCCATTAGATCAAATATGCAATATTCTATGGTTGAAATATAATCAGGAGTCAGAGTTCATGATCGAGGACTAATTTGACAGAAATATGTCCAGTAAGTCAAACAAGGGCTCATGTATGTCTGAGGTAACATCATAATAAGTCAATGAGTATGTATTGAAAGTTCATGATCGAGTACTAATTTGCCAGAAATTTGTTCAGAAGGTCAAAATGGGTTCATATATGGCTGAAGTAAGATCAGAGTCAATCAATGAGTATGTATTGAAAGTTCAAGATCGAGTGCTTTTGGGCCAGAGATATGTTCATTAGGTCAAATATGGATTACATTATTGCTGATGTGACATCAGAAGGCGGCAGAAATTATATATAAAAACTTCAAGATCGAGTACTTTTTGGGCCAGAAATATGTCTGTTAGGTCAAAGACGCAATACTCTATAGATGAGGTTTCATCAGAAGGAGTCAATGAGTCAGTAAAGAAATGTCTTGATCGAGGACTAATTTGCTGGAAATATGTTCAGTTGGTCTAATATGGACTGACAGATGGGTGACGTAACATCAGAAGGAGTCATTAAGTTTGTTTGAGTACTATTGGGCCAGAAATATGTCCATTAGATCAAATATGCAATACTCTAAGGCTGACGTATCATTAAAAGGAGTCAATGAGTTGATATAAAAAGTTCATCATCAAGGAATAATTTGCCAGAAATTTGTTCAGTAGGTCAAAATGGGTTCATATATGGCTGAAGTAAAAAAGCAGTTAATCAAGTGCTAATTTGCCAGAAATGTGTTCATTAGGTCGAAATGGGGTTCATATATGGCTCAAGTAAGATTAGAGTCAGTCAATGAGTATGTATTGAAAGTTCAAGATCGAGTACTTTTGGGCCAGAAATATGTTCATTAGGTCAAATATTGACTACAGTATTGCTGATGTGACATCAGAAGGCGTCAGTAAGTATATATAAAAAAGTTCATGATGAAAGTACTCTTTTGATAGAAATATGTCCGTTAGGTCAAATATGCAATACTGTGTGGGTGACGTATCTTCAGAAGGAGTCAATGATTATGTATAAAAATTTTATGAGGGAGGACTAATTTGCCAGAGACATGGTCTGTTGGTCAAACATTAGGTCATGTATGGATGAAGTAAGATCAGAATAAGTCAATGAGTATGTATTGAAAGTTCATGATCGAGTATTAATTTTCCAGAAATATGTTCATTATGTCAAACAGGCAATACTGTATGGCTGATGTATCAACAGGAGTCAAAGAGTCAGTATAGGAATTTCTTGACCGAGGACTTATTTGCCAGAAATATGTTCAATAGGTCTAATATGGTCTTCTGTATGAGTGAAGTAACATCAGAAATAGTTAATGATAATGTATAAAAAGTTCAAGATCGAGTGCTCTTTGTCCCGAAATTTGTCCATTAGATCAAATATGCAATATTCTATGGTTGAAATATAATCAGGAGTCAGAGTTCATGATCGAGGACTAATTTGACAGAAATATGTCCAGTAAGTCAAACAAGGGCTCATGTATGTCTGAGGTAACATCACAATAAGTCAATGAGTATGTATTGAAAGTTCATGATCGAGTACTAATTTGCCAGAAATTTGTTCAGAAGGTCAAAATGGGTTCATATATGGCTGAAGTAAGATCAGAGTCAATCAATGAGTATGTATTGAAAGTTCAAGATCGAGTGCTTTTGGGCCAGAGATATGTTCATTAGGTCAAATATGGATTACATTATTGCTGATGTGACATCAGAAGGCAGGCAGAAATTATATATAAAAACTTCAAGATCGAGTACTTTTTGGGCCAGAAATATATCTGTTAGGTCAAATACGCAATACTCTATAGATGAGGTTTCATCAGAAGGAGTCAATGAGTCAGTAAAGAAATGTCTTGATCGAGGACTAATTTGCTGGAAATATGTTCAGTTGGCCTAATATGGACTGACAGATGGGTGACGTAACATCAGAAGGAGTCATTAAGTTTGTTTGAGTACTATTGGGACAGAAATATGTCCATTAGATCAAATATGCAATACTCTAAGGCTGACGTATCATTAAAAGGAGTCAATGAGTTGATATAAAAAGTTCATCATCAAGGAATAATTTGCCAGAAATTTGTTCAGTAGGTCAAAATGGGTTCATATATGGCTGAAGTAAAAAAGCAGTTAATCAAGTGCTAATTTGCCAGAAATGTGTTCATTAGGTCGAAATGGGGTTCATATATGGCTCAAGTAAGATTAGAGTCAGTCAATGAGTATGTATTGAAAGTTCAAGATCGAGTACTTTTGGACCAGAAATATGTTCATTAGGTCAAATATTGACTACAGTATTGCTGATGTGACATCAGAAGGCGTCAGTAAGTATATATAAAAAAGTTCATGATGAAAGTACTCTTTTGACAGAAATATGTCCGTTAGGTCAAATATGCAATACTGTGTGGGTGACGTATCATCAGAAGGAGTCAATGATTATGTATAAAAATTTTATGAGGGAGGACTAATTTGCCAGAGACATGGTCTGTTGGTCAAACATTAGGGTCATGTATGGATGAAGTAAGATCAGAATAAGTCAATGAGTATGTATTGAAAGTTCATGATCGAGTATTAATTTGCCAGAAATATGTTCATTATGTCAAACAGGCAATACTGTATGGCTGATGTATCATTAAAAGGAGTCAATGAGTTGATGTTAAAAAGTTCATCATCGAAGAATAATTTTCCAGAAATTTGTTCAGTAGGTCAAAAAGGGGTTCATATATGGCTGAAGTAAAAAAGCAGTGAATCAAGTACTAATTTGCCAGAAATTTGTTCAGAAGGTCAAAATGGGTTCATATATGGCTGAAGTAAGACCAGAGTGAATTAATGAGTATGTACTGAAAGTTCAAGATTGAGTACTTTTGGGCCAGAAATATGTTCATTAGGTCAAATATGGACTACAGTATGGCAGATGTGACATCAAAAGGCGGCAGTAAGTATATATAAAAAGTTCAAGATCGAGTACTCCTTGGCCAGAAATATGTTCATTAGGTCAAATGTGGACTACAGTATGACTGATGTGATATCAGAAGGCATCAGTAAGCATATATAAAATTTCAAGATCGAGTACTCTTTTGCCAGAAATATGTCCATTAGGTCAAATATGCTAAATTCTATGGCTGACGTATAATCTGGAGTCAATGAGTATGTATAGAAAGGTCATGATCAACGACTAATTTGCCAGAAATATTTCCATTAGGTCAAATACGCAATACTCTATGGCTGAAGTAACGTCAGGTTGAGGCGTGTATATAAAGTTCATGATCGAGTGAATCTTGGGACTCTTTGGACATCTGTATGGCTGAAATAAAATCATCAGGAGTCAATGAGTATGTATAGAAAGTTCAAGATCGAGTAGTCTTGGGCCAGAAATATGTTCAGTAGGTCAAATATGGACTTCTATATGGCTGATGTGACATCAGAAGGCGTCAATGAGTATTTATAAAAACTTCAGTGTCGAATACTCTTTGGCCAGAAATATGTTCAGTCGGTCATATAGACTACGTTCGGGCTAATCTAACATCAGATGGAGTCAATAAGTATGTATATATGAAGTTCATGATCGAGGACTAATTTGCCAGAAATATGTTCAATATGGACTTCTGTACGGGTAAGGTAACATAAGAAGGATTCAAAAGTAATGTATGAAAAGTTCAAGATCGAGTACTCTTTGGCCAGAAATATGTCCTTTAGGTCATATATGCAACACTGTATGGCTGACGTATCAACAGGAGTCAAAGAGTCAGTATAGGAATTTCTTGACCGAGGACTAATTTGCCAGAAATATGCTCAATAGGTCTAATACAGTCTTCTCTATGAGTGAAGTAACATCAGAAATAGTTAATGATAATGTATAAAAAGTTCAAGATTGAGTGCTCTTTGTCCCGAAATTTGTCCATTAGATCAAATATGCAATATTCTATGGTTGAAATATAATCAGGAGTCAGAGTTCATGATCGAGGACTAATTTGACAGAAATATGTCCAGTAAGTCAAACAAGGGCTCATGTATGTCTGAGGTAACATCATAATAAGTCAATGAGTATGTATTGAAAGTTCATGATCGAGTACTAATTTGCCAGAAATTTGTTCAGAAGGTCAAAATGGGTTCATATATGGCTGAAGTAAGATCAGAGTCAATCAATGAGTATGTATTGAAAGTTCAAGATCGAGTGCTTTTGGGCCAGAGATATGTTCATTAGGTCAAATATGGATTACATTATTGCTGATGTGACATCAAAAGGCGGCAGAAATTATATATAAAAACTTCAAGATCGAGTACTTTTTGGGCTAGAAATATGTCTGTTAGGTCAAAGACGCAATACTCTATAGATGAGGTTTCATCAGAAGGAGTCAATGAGTCAGTAAAGAAATGTCTTGATCGAGGACTAATTTGCTGGAAATATGTTCAGTTGGTCTAATATGGACTGACAGATGGGTGACGTAACATCAGAAGGAGTCATTAAGTTTGTTTGAGTACTATTGGGCCAGAAATATGTCCATTAGATCAAATATGCAATACTCTAAGGCTGACGTATCATTAAAAGGAGTCAATGAGTTGATATAAAAAGTTCATCATCAAGGAATAATTTGCCAGAAATTTGTTCAGTAGGTCAAAATGGGTTCATATATGGCTGAAGTAAAAAAGCAGTTAATCAAGTGCTAATTTGCCAGAAATGTGTTCATTAGGTCGAAATGGGGTTCATATATGGCTCAAGTAAGATTAGAGTCAGTCAATGAGTATGTATTGAAAGTTCAAGATCGAGTACTTTTGGGCCAGAAATATGTTCATTAGGTCAAATATTGACTACAGTATTGCTGATGTGACATCAGAAGGCGTCAGTAAGTATATATAAAAAAGTTCATGATGAAAGTACTCTTTTGACAGAAATATGTCCGTTAGGTCAAATATGCAATACTGTGTGGGTGACGTATCTTCAGAAGGAGTCAATGATTATGTATAAAAATTTTATGAGGGAGGACTAATTTGCCAGAGACATGGTCTGTTGGTCAAACATTAGGTCATGTATGGATGAAGTAAGATCAGAATAAGTCAATGAGTATGTATTGAAAGTTCATGATCGAGTATTAATTTTCCAGAAATATGTTCATTATGTCAAACAGGCAATACTGTATGGCTGATGTATCAACAGGAGTCAAAGAGTCAGTATAGGAATTTCTTGACCGAGGACTTATTTGCCAGAAATATGTTCAATAGGTCTAATATGGTCTTCTGTATGAGTGAAGTAACATCAGAAATAGTTAATGATAATGTATAAAAAGTTCAAGATCGAGTGCTCTTTGTCCCGAAATTTGTCCATTAGATCAAATATGCAATATTCTATGGTTGAAATATAATCAGGAGTCAGAGTTCATGATCGAGGGCTAATTTGACAGAAATATGTCCAGTAAGTCAAACAAGGGCTCATGTATGTCTGAGGTAACATCACAATAAGTCAATGAGTATGTATTGAAAGTTCATGATCGAGTACTAATTTGCTAGAAATTTGTTCCGAAGGTCAAAATGGGTTCATATATGGCTGAAGTAAGATCAGAGTCAATCAATGAGTATGTATTGAAAGTTCAAGATCGAGTACTTTTGGCCAGAAATATGTCCGTTAGGTCAAATATACATTACTCTATAGATGACCTTTCATCAGAAGGAGTCAATGAGTCTTTATAGAAATTTCTTGATTGAGGACAAACTTGCCAGAAATAAGTTCAGTTGGTCTAACATGGACTGACTGATGGGTGACGTAACATCAGAAGGAGTCAATGATAATGTATTACAGTTCAATATCGAGTGCTCTTTGGCCAGATATATGTCCATTAGGTCAAATATGCTAAATTCTATGGCTGACGTATAATCTGGAGTGAATCAGTATGTATAGAAAGTTCATGATCAACGACTAATTTGCCAAAAATATTTCCAATAGGTCTATGGCTGTACTCTATGGCTGAAGTAACATCAGAGTGAGGCGTGTATATAAAGTTCATGATCGAGGAATCTTGGGACTCTTTGGACTTCTGTGTGGCTGAAATAAAATCATCAGGATTCAATGAGTATGTAAAAGTTCAAGGTGAAGGACTAATTTGCCAGAAATATGTTCAGTATGTCTGTTATGGACTTCTTTATGGGTGAAATAACATCAGAAGGAGTCCATGTGTATGTATAGAAAGTTCAAGATCGAGTACTCTTGGGCCAGAAATATGTTCAGTAGGTCAAATATAGGCTTCTATATGGCTGATGTGACATCAGAAGGCGTCAATGAGTATTTATAAAAACTTTAATGTCAAATACTCTTTGGCCAGAAATATGTTCAGTCGGTCATATAGACTACGGTCAGGCTAATCTAACATCAGATGGAGTCAATAAGTATGTATATGAAGTTCATGTTCGAGGACTAATTTGCCAGAAATATGTTCAATATGGACTTCTGTATGGGTAAGGTAACATAAGAAGGATTCAAAAGTAATGTATGAAAAGTTCAAGATCGAGTACTCTTGGGCCAGAAATATGTTTGGTAATTCAAATATGCAATACTCAATGTATGAAGTAACATCAGAGTGAGGCATGTATATAAAGTTCGTGATCGAGGATTCTTGGGAAAGAAAAAAATGTAATCACGTACAATGCACTGCATTGTATACAAGAAATAAAATGACGTATATTTCGTTGTGCATTAAAGAGTGAACACTTATGTTTTGCTGCATTGTGGGCAATTATGCACTGTTTCCTTGTATTGTATAAAAGAACAACGATGTGAATAGAAAAGATAACACATACCAGGAGTTAATCATATATCCTGTTGCATTGCAATAAATACAAAAACTAAATAATTTCGTTTGTGTATTGAACAGATAAAATATGTGCATTGCATTTCATACACGAGCTAACTTAAACCGTTGTGCAGTGAAGAATAAAACATATAAGGTATGAACTGAATAGAAGAACTAACTTATTCCTCATGCATTGAAGATATATAACAAATTGCACGTGGTGTTGCGATGAATGAACTAACTCATCCGTTATGCACTTAGGAGATAACACATAACGTGCATTGCATACTGTAAGTTATTCCTTTGTGCATTGAAGAGAAAACAAATCACATATGCTGTTGCATTGCAAGAACTAAGTTTTTCATTGCATTGCGTACAATAGTTAACTTATTACGCTTTGCATAGAAGAAGTTAATATAACTGTGTGCTGTTGGATTGCAACATGTAAGATATGCACTGGTTCCTTGCATTGTATACAAGAACTAAGGTATTCCTCATGCATTGAAGAGAAAACACATTAAATATTTGGTGTTGCAATGAATGAATGAACTCTTCCGTTGTGCACTGAAGAGATGAAACATAACATGTGCATTGCATTGCAGTGAGTTATTCCGTTTTGCAGTTACTGAGACAACACGACAGGTGTTTGTTGCACTGCATTGCAAGCAAGAACTAACTCTTTCCTTTCTTCATTGAAGAGAAAACAAAGCACATATGCTGTTGCATTGCAATACATCAAGAACTATTTCATTGGAGTGCAAACAATAGATAACATTACGCTGTGCATAGAAAAAGTTAATATGACATTTTTGCATTGCAACATGTAAGTTATGCACTGTTTTCTTGCATTCTATACAAGAACTAACCTATTCTTCATGCATTGAAGAGATATAACACATTACACGTAGTGTTGCGATGAATGAACTTACTCATCCGTTATGCCTTGACGAGATAACAGGAGTGGTTGCGTTGCCATGAATACAAGACCTAATAGTATATGGCCTATTCCTTGCATTGTATACAAAACTTATTCCGTTGTGCCATGAACAGATAAAATATAAGACGGGTGCTGTTGCACTGCATTGTATACAAGAACTAAAATGGCATATATTTCGTTGTGTATTAAAGAGTGAACACGTATGTTTTGTTGCATTGGGGGCAAGCATGCACTGTTTTCTTTGTATTGTAAAAAGAACAACGATGTGAATAGAAAAGATAATACATACCATATGTCATGTTGCATTGCAATAAATACATAAATATACTCATCCGTTATGCAACGAAGATATAACACATTGCATTGCAGTAAGTTATTCTATTTTGCAGTAAATTATATAACACGACAGGTGCTAACAACACTGCATTGCAAGCAAAAACTAACTCTTTCCCTTTGTGCATTGAAGAGAAAACAAATCATATATGCTGTTGTACTGCAATAAATACAAAAACTAACTTTTTCATTGCATTCCATACAACAATTAACTTATGTTGTGCATAGAAGAAATTTAATATAACATGTGCTTTGCAATGCATACAAGAATTAACATGTAAGTTTTGCACTTATATCCTTGCATTGTACACAAGAACTAACTTATTCCTCGTGTATTGAAGAGAAAACACATAAACAAGTGCATTGCATTGCAGTAAGTTATTCTATTTTGCACTTGAAGAGATAACTCGACAAGTGCTTGTTGCACTGCGTTGCATACAAGAACTAACTCTTTCCTGTGTGCATTGAAGAGAAAACAAATCACATATGCTGTTGCACTGCAATGCATCAAGAACTAACTGTTTCATTGTATTGCGTACAATAGTTAACATTACGCTTTGCATAAAAGAAATGAATAACTGTGCAGTTGCATTGCAGTAAATACAAAAACTGCATTTCCTTTGTGCATTGAAGAGAAAACAAATCAAATATGCTGTTGCACTGCAAAAAATACAAGAACTAATTGTTTCATTGCATTGCATACAATAATTAAGTTATTATGTTGTGCATAGAATATGACTATGTGCTGTTGCATTACAACATATAAGCTATGTACTGTTTCCTTGCATTGTATACAAGAATTTATTCCTCATTCCTTGTGCATTGAAGAGATAACAGGCGTGGTTGCATTGCAATGAATACAAGACCTAACAGTATATACCAAAACTAGCTTTTTCCGTTGGGCCATGAACAGTTAACACATAACACGGGTGCTGTTGCACTGCATTGTATACAAGAACTAAAATGACATAACGTATTTCGTTGTGCATTAAAGAGTGAACACGTATGTTTTGTTGCATTGCGGGCAATTATGCACTGTTTCCTTGTATTGTATAAAAGAACAACTGTTGCATTGCAGTAAATACAAAAACTATATCATTTTGTTTGTGCATTAATTAGATAAAGTTTGTGCATTGCATTTTATACACGAGCTAACTTAAACCGTTTTGCAGTGAAGAATAAAACATATAAGGCATGAACTGTATAGAAGAACTAACTTTTTCCTTTGTGCATTGAAGAGAAAACAAATCACATGTGCTGTTGCATTGCAATGCATCAAGAACTGTTTCATTGCATTGCATACAATGGCTAACTTATTACGCAGTGCATAGAAGAAATTAATATAACATTTGTGCTGTTGCATTGCAATATGTAAGTTATGCACTGTTTTCTTTGCATTGTATACAAGAACTAACTTATTCCTCATGCATTGAAGATATATAACAAATTGCACGTTGTGTTGCGATGAATGAACTAACTCATCCGTTATGCACTGAAGAGATAACACATAACGTGCGTTGCATTGCAGTAAGTTGTTCCGTTTTGCACTTAAAGAGATAACTCGACAGCGCTTGTTGCACTGCGTTGCATGCAAGAGCTAACTCTTTCCTTTCTGCATTGAATGGAAAACAAATCACATATGCTGTTGCATTGCAATGCATCAAGAAGTAACTGTTTTATTGCATTGCGTACAATGGTTAACTTATGATGTGCATAGAAGAAATTAATATAAAGTGCTGTTTGCTTTGCAACGCGTACAAGAATTAACATGTAAGTTTTGCACTATTTCCTTGCATTGTATACAAGAGCTAACTTATTCCTCACGCATTGAAGAGATGACACATAACATTATGTGGTGTTGCGATGAATGAACTAACTCATCCGTTATGCACTGAAGAGATAACAAATAACGTGCATTGCATTGCAAGTAAGATATTCTGTTTTGCACTTGAAGAGATAACTCGACAGGTGCTTGTTGCACTGCGTTGCATACAAGAACTAACTCTTTCCTTTGTAAATTGAAGAGAAAACAAATCACATATGCTATTGCACTGCAATAAATACAAGAACTAACTGTTTCATTGTATTGCGTACAATAGTTAACATAACGCTTTGCATAGAAGAAATGAATAACTATGCATTGCAATAAATACAAAACTAAATCATTTCGTATTTATTGCAGTGCAACAGCATATTGCAAATATGCTGTTGCACTGCAATAAATACAAGAACTAATTGTTTTATTGCATTACACACAATAATGAAGTTATTATGTTGTGCATAGAAGAAATGAATATGACTATGTGCTGTTGCATTACAACATATAAGTTATGTCCTGTTTTCTTGCATTGTATACAAGAACGTATTCCTCATGCATTGAAGAGATATAACACATTACACATGGTGTTGCGATGAATGCATTATACACATTCGTTATGCACTGAAGAGATAACACATAACGTGCGTTGCATTGCAGTAAGTTGTTCCGTTTTGCACTTAAAGAGATAACTCGACAGCGCTTGTTGCACTGCGTTGCATGCAAGAGCTAACTCTTTCCTTTCTGCATTGAATGGAAAACAAATCACATATGCTGTTGCATTGCAATGCATCAAGAAGTAACTGTTTTATTGCATTGCGTACAATGGTTAACTTATGATGTGCATAGAAGAAATTAATATAAAGTGCTGTTTGCTTTGCAACGCGTACAAGAATTAACATGTAAGTTTTGCACTATTTCCTTGCATTGTATACAAGAGCTAACTTATTCCTCACGCATTGAAGAGATGACACATAACATTATGTGGTGCTGCGATGAATGAACTAAATCATCCCATATGCATTGAAGAGATAACAAATAACGTGTCTTGCGTTGCAAGTATGATATTCTGTTTTGCACTTGAAGATATAACTCGACAGGTTCTTGTTGCACTGCGTTGCATACAAGAACTAACTCTTTCCTTTGTAAATTGAAGAGAAAACAAATCACACATGCTATTGCACTGCAATAAATACAAGAACTAACTGTTTCATTGTATTGCGTACAATAGTTAACATTACGCTTTGCATAGAAGAAATGAATAACTATGTACTGTTGCATTGCAATAAATACAAAACTAAATCATTTCGTTTGTGCATTGAAGAGTAAACAATCAAATATGCTGTTTGCACTGCAATAAATAGAAGAACTAATTGTTTTATTGCATTACACACAATAATGAAGTTATTATGTCGTGCATAGAAGAAATGAATATGACTATGTGCCGTTGCATTAGAACATATAAGTTATGTCCTGTTTCCTTGCATTGTATACAAGAACTTATTCCTAATGCATTGAAGAGATATAACACATTACACATGGTGTTGCGATGAATGCATTATACTCATCCGTTATGCACTGAAGAGATAACACATAACGTGCGTTGCATTGCAGTAAGTTATTCCGTTTTGCAGTAAATGAGACAACACGACAGGTGCTTTTTCACTGCATAGCAAGCAAGAACTAACTTTTTCCTTTGTGCATTGAAGAGAAAACAAATCACATATGCTGTTGCATTGCAATACATCAAGAACTGTTTCATTGGAGTGCAAACAATAGATAACATTACGCTGTGCATAGAAAAATTAATATAACATATGTGCTTTTGCATTGCAACATGTAAGTTATACACTGTTTTCTTGCATTCTATACAAGAACTAACTTTACTCTTCATGGATTTTGAAGAGATATAACACCATTACACGTGGTGTTGCGATGAATGAACTTATCCGTTATGCATTGACGAGATAACAGGCGTGGTTGCATTGCCATGAATACAAGACCTAATAGTATATGGCCTATTTCCTTGCTTTGTAATACAAAACTTATTCCGTTGTGCCATGAACAGATAACATATAACACGGGTGCTGTTGCAGTGCATTGTATACAAGAACTAAAATGTGACATATATTTCGTTGTGTATTAAAGAGTGAACACGTATGTTTTGTTGCATTGCGGGCAAGCATGCGCTGTTTCTTTGTATTGTATAAAGAACAACGACGTGAATAGAAAAGTTAACACATACCATATGTCCTGTTGCATTGCAATAAATACGAAAACTAAATCATTTCATTTGTGCATTGAAGAGATAACATTGCATTTCTTACACGACCTAACTTAAACCGTTGTGCAGGATGAGTAACATATAAGGTATGCACTATACAGAAGAACTAACTCCTGTCGTTATGTGCATTAAAGAGATAGCATATATGCATTACATTTCATACACGATCTAACCTTAATCCATTATGCGGTGAAGACATAACACATATATTCTGTTGCATTGCATCCAAAATCCTAGCTAACTTATAAACTTATTTCGTCATTGCAATGCATGAGCTTTTATGCACGTTTTCATTGCATTGTATAGAAGCACTGAATACCGTTGTGCATTGAAGAGATAACACATAAGATATGTGCTTTTTGTATAGCATTGCATAAACGATCTAATTAACTTAATGCGTTGTGCAGTGATGAATAACATATAAGCTATGCACTGTTTCAACTGCATTGTATACTCAAACTAACTTATTTTGTTGTGCTTTGTTCAATTAACCACATAACATCGGTGCTGTTGAACTGCATTGCATACAAAAACTAATTCTTTTGTGTATTGAGAAGAAAACCTAACATGTGCTGTTGCATTGCAATAAAACAATAACTTTCATTTGGTTTCTGGATTTAATAGGTAATACATAAGTTCTGTTGCATTGCAATGCATACAAGAAGTAACATATAAACCTTGCTTTGTATAGAAGAACTAACTTATTCCGTTATGCATGGAAGAGATATCATACATGCTGTTGCACTGCAATTAATACAATAACATAGATACAAGAATTAACGCATTCCGTTGTACATTGAAGAGACAACACATAACTTGTTTGATTTTGCATGGCATTGCATTCAATATTTAAATTATTCTGTTGTGTATTAAAGAGGTATGTGTTGCATTGCAGTGCATATAAGATCTATCTTAATACGTTGTGCAGTGAAGAGATAACATATATGTGCCGTTGCATTGCAATGCATAACAAGATATAAGGTTGTCGCTGTTTCATTACATTGCATAACTTATTACGTTGTGCATTGAACAGATAACACACACCATATGTGCTTTTGCATTGGAATAAATACAATAAATAAATCATTTCATGTCTGCATTGAAGAGATACATAACAAATCATATAACTGCATTCACAATATGAATTATCCCGTTGAATATTTATTGGCAAATTACTCCTCGATCATGAACTATCTGTACATACTCATTGACTCCTGATTATATTTCAGACATAGAATATTGCATATTTGATTTCTGGACAAAGAGCAGCACTCGATCGTATACTTATTAAACATTATCATTGACTCCTTCTGATGTTACTTCACTCATACAGAAGACCATATTAGAGCTGCTGAACATATTTCTGGCAAATTAGTCCTCGATCATGAAATTCCTATACTGACTCCTTGACTCCTTCTGATTATACGTCAGCCATACAGTATTTGAATATATTTGACCTAAAGGACATATTTCTGGACAAAGAGTGCTCGATCTTGAATTTTTCATACATTACCATTGACTCCTTCTGATATTACTTTACACATACAGAAATCCATATTGAACATATTTCTGGCAAATTAGTCCTCGATCGTGAACTTTATTTACATACTTATTTTCATCTGATGTGAGATATGCCAGACAGGAGTCTTATATTTAACCGACTGAACATATTTCTGGCCCAAGAGTACTTGATCTTGAACTTTCTATACATAGTCATTGACTCCATCTGATTGATTACATTTATTCTGTCCCAAGAGTCCTCGATCATGAACTTGACATACATGCCTCATCCTGATGTTACTTCAGCCATAGAGTATTGCATATTTGACCTGAATGACATATTTCTGGCAAAGTAGTCCTCGATCATGAACTTCATATACACAAGTATTGACTCCATCTGATGTTACATCAGCCAGAGAGCATTCCATATTTGACCTGCTGAACATATTTCTGGCCAAAGAGTACTCAGTATTAAACTTGTTATATATACTCATTAATGCCTTCTGATATTACTTCATCTACAAAGAAGTCCATATTTGACCTACTGAACATATTTCTGCCCCAAGAGTACTCGATCTTGAACTTTCTATACATAGTTATTGACTCCATTTGATTTTTTTCAGTCATACAGGAGTCCATATTAGACTTGATTAAATTTTTTCTATCCCAAGAGTCCTTGATCATGAACTTTATATACATGACTTACTCTGATGTTACTTCAGCCATAGAATTTGGCATATTTGACCTAATGGACATATTTCTGGCCAAATAGCACTCAAACTTGAACTGTTTATACATTATCATTGACACCTTCTGCTGTTACTTCACCCATCATTCAGTCCATATTATAACTGATCATATTTCTGGCAAATTAGATCTTGATCAAGAAATTCCTATACTGGCTCTTTGACTCCTGACTCCTTTCTGGACAAACAGTACTCGATCTTGAACTTTTTATATATACTTACTGACGCCTTCTGATGTCATATCAGCCGTACTGTATTCCATATTTGACCTAATGAACATATTTCTGGCCCAAAAGTTCTCGATCTTGAACTTTCAGTACATACTCAGTGATTCACTCTGATCTTATTTCAGCCATATATGAACCCATTTTGACCTACTGAACAAATTTCTGGCAAATTAGTCCTCGTTCATGAACTTTTTATATAAACTCATTGACTCCTTTTGATGTTACGTCAGCTACAGTGTACTGCCTATTTGACCTACTGAACATATTTCTGGCAAGTTAGTCCTTGATCATGAACTTCATATACACACTTATTGACTCCATCTGATGTTATATCAGCTACACAGAAGTCCATATTTGACGTACTGGACATATTTCTGGCAAATTAGTCCACAATCATGGACTTTTCATACAAACTCAATGACTCCTTCTGATGTTACTTTACCCATACAGAAATCCATTTTGAACATATTTCTGGCAAATAAGTCCTCGATTGTGAACTTCATATACATACTTATTGACTCCTTCTGATGTGAGATAAGCCAGACAGTAGTCTCTATTTTACCAACTGAACATATGTCTGGCCAATGAGTGTTTGACAAGTTTTTATATATAATAGAAAAATGTTCATTAGGTCAAAATGAAGGTTCATATATGGCTCAAGTAGGATCAATGAGTATGCATTGAAATTTCAAGATTGAGTACTCTTTGGCCAGAAATATGTCCGTTAGGTCAAATATGCAATACTCTATAGATGAGGTTTAATCAGAAGGAATCAATGAGTTAGTATAGAAATTTCTTGATCGAGGAGTAATTTGCCAGAAATATGTTCAGTTGATTTAATATGGACTGACTGATGGGTGAAGTAGCATCAGACAATGTATAAACAGTTCAATGTCGAATACTCTTTGGCCAGAAAATAGGTTCAGTCGGGCAAATATAGACTACTGTGTCTGGCCTATCTAACATCAGATGGAGTCAATAAGTATGTATATGAAGTTCATGGACGAGGACTAATTTGCCAGAGATATGTTCTGTGAGTCAAACATGGGATCATGTATGTCTGAAGTAACTTCAGAGTGAGGCAAAGAGTATGTACACAAAATTCATGATCGAGGTGAAAAAAGATTAAGTTGGTCTAGAATGGACTTCTGTATGGCTGAAATAAAATCAGGAGTCAATGAGTATCTATAGAAAGTTCAAGATCAAGTGCTCTTGGGCCAGATATATGTTCCTTAGGTCAAATATGGACTACTGTCTGATGTAAAACAAGAAAGAGTCAATGAGTCTGTATAGAAATTTCATCATCAAGGACTAATTTGCCAGAAATGTGTTCAGTAGGTCAAAAAAGGGTTCATATATGGCTGAAGTAAGATCAGAGTCAATCAATGAGTATGTATTGAAATTTCCAGATCGAGTACTCTTTGTCCCGAAATTTGTCCATTAGATCAAATATGCAATATTCTATGGTTGAAATATAATCAGGAGTCAGAGTTCATGATCGAGGGCTAATTTGACAGAAATATGTCCAGTAAGTCAAACAAGGGCTCATGTATGTCTGAGGTAACATCACAATAAGTCAATGAGTATGTATTGAAAGTTCATGATCGAGTACTAATTTGCTAGAAATTTGTTCCGAAGGTCAAAATGGGTTCATATATGGCTGAAGTAAGATCAGAGTCAATCAATGAGTATGTATTGAAAGTTCAAGATCGAGTACTTTTGGCCAGAAATATGTCCGTTAGGTCAAATATACATTACTCTATAGATGACCTTTCATCAGAAGGAGTCAATGAGTCTTTATAGAAATTTCTTGATTGAGGACAAACTTGCCAGAAATAAGTTCAGTTGGTCTAATATGGACTGACTGATGGGTGACGTAACATCAGAAGGAGTCAATGATAATGTATTACAGTTCAATATCGAGTGCTCTTTGGCCAGATATATGTCCATTAGGTCAAATATGCTAAATTCTATGGCTGACGTATAATCTGGAGTGAATCAGTATGTATAGAAAGTTCATGATCAACGACTAATTTGCCAAAAATATTTCCAATAGGTCTATGGCTGTACTCTATGGCTGAAGTAACATCAGAGTGAGGCGTGTATATAAAGTTCATGATCGAGGAATCTTGGGACTCTTTGGACTTCTGTGTGGCTGAAATAAAATCATCAGGAGTCATAGAGTATGTATAGAAAGTTCAAGGTCAAGGACTAATTTGCCAGAAATATGTTCAGTAGGTCTAAAATCGACTTCTTTATGGCTGAAATAAACTCATCATGAGTCAATCAGTTTCTATAGGAAGATCAAGCGCTCTTGGGCCCGAAATATGTTCCTTAGGTCAAAGCGGGACTACTGTTTGTCTGATGTAACACCAGAAAGAGTCAATGATTCTGTATAGAACTTTCATCATCTTGGACTATTTTGCCGGAAATTTGTACAGTAGGTCAAAAATCGGTTCATATGGCTGAAGTAAGATCAGAGTCAATCACTATGTATTGAAAGTTCAAGACTGAATACTAATATGCCAGAAATATGTTCATTAGGTCAAAACATATGGCTGAAGTAAGATCAGAGTCAATCAATGAGTATATATTGAAAGTTCAAGATCGAGTACTTTTGGGCCAGAAATATGTTCGTTATTTCAAATATGCAATACTCAATGTATAAAGTAACATCAGAGTGAGGCATGTATATAAAGTTCATGATCGAGGATTCTTGGGAAAGAAAAAAAAATTAATCACGTACAATGCACTGCATTGTATACAAGAACTAAAATGACATATATTTCGTTGTGCTTTAAAGAGTGAACACTTATGTTTTGTTGCATTGCGGGCAATTATGCATTGTTTCCTTGTATTGTCTAAAAGAACAAAGCTGTAAATAGAAAAGATAACACATAACATATATCCTGTTGCATTGCAATAAATACAAAAACTAAATCATTTCGTTTGTGTATTGAAGAGATAAAATATGTGCATTGCATTTCATACACGAGCTAACCGTTGTGCAGTGAAGAATAAAACATATAAGGTATGAACCGTATAGAAGAACTAACTTATTCCTCATGCATTGAAGATATATAACAAATTGCACGTGGTGTTGCGATGAATGAACTAACTCATCCGTTATGCACTGAGGAGATAACACATAACGTGCCTTGAATTGCTGTAAGTTATTCCTTTGTGCATTGAAGAGAAAACAAATCACATATGCTGTTGCATTGCAATGCATCAAGAACTAAGTTTTTCATTGCATTGCGTACAATAGTTAACTTATTACGCTTTGCATAGAAGAAATTAATATAACTGTGCTGTTGGATTGCAACATGTAAGATATGCACTGTTTCCTTGCATTGTATACAAAGAACTAATGTATTCCTCATTCATTGAAGAGAAAACACATAAAGTATTTGGTGTTGCAATGAGTGAATTAAATCATCCGTTGTGCATTGAAGAGATGAAATATAACGTGCATTGCATTGCTGTGAGTTATTCCGTTTTGCAGTTAATGAGACAACACGACAGGTGTTTGTTGCACTAACTCTTTCCTTTCTTCATTGAAGAGAAAACAATCACATATGCTGTTGCATTGCAATACATCAAGTACTATTTCATTGGAGTGCAAACAATAGATAACATTACGCTGTGCTTAGAAAAAGTTAATATGACATTTTTGCATTGCAACATGTAAGTTATGCACTGTTTTTCTTGCATTCTATGCAAGAACTAACTTATTCTTCATGCATTGAAGAGATATAACATCATTACACGTGGTGTTGCGATGAATGAACTTACTCATCCGTTATGCCTTGACGAGATAACGGGCGTGGTTGCATTGCCATGAATACAAGACTAAATGGTATATGCCCTATTTCCTTGCATTGTATACAAAACTTATTCCGTTGTGCCATGAACAGATAAATATGAGACGGGTGCTGTTGCAGTGCATTGTATACAAGAACTAAAATGACATATATTTCGTTGTGTATTAAAGAGTGAACACGTATGTTTTATTGCATTGCGGGCAAGCATGCACTGTTCTCTTTGTACTGTATAAAGAACAACGATGTAAAAAAAAGAAAAGATAATACATATAATTTGTCATGTTGCATAGCAATCAATATATAAATATACTCATCCGTTATGCAACGAAGATATAACACATTGCATTGCAGTAAGTTATTCCTTTGCATTGTATACAAGAACTAACTTATTCCTCATGTATTGAAGAGATAACACATAACAAGTGCACTGCATTGCAGTAAGTTATTCTGTTTTGCACTTGAAGAGATAACCGACATGACAAACTCTTTAATACACAACGAAATATATGTCATTTTACAAGTGCTTGTTGCACTGCGTTGCATAAAAGAACTAACTCTTTCCTGTGTGCATTGAAGAGAAAACAAATCACATATGCTGTTCCACTGCAATGCATCAAGAACTAACTGTTTCATTGTATTGCGGACAATAGTTAACATTACGCTTTGTATAAAATAAATTAGTAACTGTGCAGTTGCATTGCAGTAAATACAAAAACTGCATGTCGTTTGTGCATTGAAGAGAAAAATCAAATATGCTGTTGCACTGCAATAAATACAAGCTCTAATTGTTTCATTGCATTGCATACAATAAGTAAGTTATGTTGTGCATAGAATAATGACTATGTGCTGTGGTATTACAACATAATATGTACTGTTTCCTTGCATTGTATACAAGAACTTATTCCTCATTCGTTGAAGAAAAAACACATAACATACGTGGTGTTGCAAAGAATGAACTAACTCATCCGTTGTGCATTGAAGAGATAAACAGGCATGGTTGCATTGCAAATGAATACAAGACCTAACAGTATATACCCTATTTCCTTGCATTGTATACAAAACTAACTTTTTCCGTTGTGCCATGAACGGTTAACACATAACACGGGTGCTGTTGCACTACATTGTATACAAGATCTAAAATGGCATAACGTATTTCGTTGTGCATTAAAGAGTGAATACGTATGTTTTGTTGCATTGCGGGCAATTATGCACTGTTTCCTTGTATTGTACAAAAGAACAACTGTTGCATTGAAGTAAATACAAAGACTATATCATTTCGTTTGTGCAATAAATAGATAAAATATGTGCATTGCATTTCATACACGAGCTAACTTAAACCGTTTTGCAGTGAAGAATAAAACATATAAAGGTATGAACTGTATAGAAGAACTAACTTTTTCCTTTGTGCATTGAAGAGAAAACAAATCACATATGCTGTTGCACTGCAATGCATCAAGAACTGTTTTATTGCATTACATACAATGGCTAACTTATTATGCTGTGCATAGAACAAATTAATAAAACATAAGTGCTGTTGCATTGCAATATGTAAGTTATGCATTGTTTTCTATGCATTGTATACAATAACTAACTTATTCCTCATGCACTGAATATATATATATATATATATATATATATAACAAATTGCACGTGAGGATGTGATGAATGAACTCCACCGTTGTGAATTGAAGAGATGAAACAACATGTTCATTGCATTGCAGTGAGTTATTCCGTTTTGCAGTAAATGAGACATAACGAAAGGTGCTTGCTGCACTGCATTGCAAGCAAGAACTCTTTCCTTTGTGCATTGAAGAGAAAACAAAGCACATATGCTGTTGCATTGCAATGCATCAAGAACTAACTGTCTCATTGCATTGCGTACAATAGTTAACATTACGCTTTGCATAGAAGAAATGAATAGCTGTGCTGTTGCATTGCAGTAAATACAAAAACTGCATTTCGTTTGTGCATTGAAGAGAAAACAAATCAAATATTTATTGCTGTTGCACTGCAATAAATGCAAGAACTAATTGTTTTATTGCATTACACACAATAATGAAGTTATGTTGTGCATAGAAGAAATGAATATGACTACGTGCTGTTGATTTACAACATATAAGTTATGTTCTGTTTCCTTGCATTGTATGCAAGAACTTATTTTATAACACATTACACGTGCTGGTGCGATGAATGCAGTATACACATCCGTTATGCATTGAAGAGATAACACATAACGTGCATTGCATGCAGTAAGTTATTCCGTTTTGCAGTAAATGAGACAACACGACAGGTGCTTGTTGCACTGCATAGCAAGCAAGAACTAACTCTTTCCTTTGTGCATTGAAAAGAAAACAAATCACATATGCTGTTGCATTGCAATACATCAAGAACTGTTTCATTGGAGTGCAAACAATAGTTAACATTACGCTGTGCATAGAAAAAGTTAATATAACATGTGCTTTTGCATTGCAACATGTGAGTTATGCACCTGCAGATTCTTCAGTTGTCCAGCATTTTACAGCAGTGACTGAATGATTTTGAGATCCATCTTTTCACATTGAGGACAACTGAGGGACTGAAACACAACTATTAAAAAAAGTTCAAACATTCACTGATGCTCCAGAAGTAAACATGATGCATTAATAGATGGGGGGTGAAAACTTTTGGAATTTGAAGATCAAGATAAATTGTATTTAATTTGTCTTCCGAGAAACATGCAAGTATCTTCTGTTGCTTCTGAAGGGCAGTACTAAATGAAAAAAAAAATGATATTCAAGCGAAATAAGAAAAACTTGGACCTCTTCATCCTGTTCAAAAGTTTTCACCCCCCGACTCTTAATGCATCGTGTTTCCTTCTGAAGCATCAGTGAATGTTTGAACCTTTTTTAATAGTTGTGTTTAATAGTTGTCAGGACAGTACTAAATAAAAAAATAACATGCATTTTGTGTTATCTCTCTTATTTTGTGTAAAATTTTGCACATTTTCACAGATTCTGCAAGGGGTTCACATACTTTTTCTTGCAACTGTACTTACTGACGCCTGATGTCACAACATCTGAAGGAGTCATTAATAATATATTTTAAGTTTATGTTCAGGGACTCTTTGGCCAGAAATATTTTCAGTTGTTTAAATATGGACTTCTTTATGGTTGATTTCAAATCAGAAAGAGTGATATACATATAAGGAATGTATAAACATTTCAAGACTGTGTACACTTTGGTCAGAAATATGTTCACTTATTCAAATATGGACTTCTGTCTGGCTGATGTAACTTTCGAAGGAGTCTTTGAGAATGTATAGTAAGTTCATGTTCAGGGAATCTTTTTTCAGAAATATGTTCAGGTTGTGAAATATGGGCTACTGTCTGTCTGATGTAACATCTGAATGAGTCAATAAGTGTGTATAGAAAGTTCAAGCTCGAGTACTCTTTGGCTAGAAATATGTTCAGGTGGTCAAATATGGACTTCTGAATAGCTGTTGTAACACCAGAAAGAGACAATGAGTATGTATACTTTGTCCAGAAATATGTCCATTATGTCTAATATGCAATGCTCCATAGTTGACGTTTCCTGAGAAGGAGTCAATGAGTCAGTATAGAAAGTTACTGATCGAGGAAATGCCAGAAATATGTTCAGTAGGTCTAATATGGACTTCTGTATGGATGAAGTAACATCAGAAGGAGTAGTAATGCATGAAAAGTTCAAGATCGAGAGCTCTTAGGCTAGAAATATGTCCATTAGGTCAAATATGCAATACTCTATAGCTGCCGTAGCATCAGAAGAAATCAAGGTTTATGTTTAAAAAGTTTATGATTGAGGACTAATTTTCCAGAAATATGTTAAGAAGGTCAAACATGGGCTTATGTATTGCTATTTATACATCATTATAGTGAGGCAATGAATATGTATAGAAAGTTTATGATCAAGGACTCTTTGGACAGAAAAAAATTAAGTCTAATATGGACTACTGTTGATGTAACATCAGGAGTCAATGAATATGTTATAGAAATTTTAAGTTCATGTACACTTGGGACAGAAAAATGTTCATTATGTCAAATTTAGACTACTGTTTGTCTGATGCAACATAAGGAATCAATGAGTCTGTATAGAAAGTTCATGATCGAGGACTCTTGGGTCGGAAATATTTCCAGTAGGTCAAATATGGAGTTCTAAATGGCTGATGTTACATCAGAAGGATTCAAAGAGTATATGTAAAAAGTTCAATATCAAATACTGTTTGGTCAGAAATATGTTCTGTAAGTCATCTGTACTGATCTAACATCAGATGGAGTCAATAATTATGTACAGAAAGTTCATGATTCATTTGCTAGAAATATATTCAGTAGGTCTAATATTGACCTGATTGGATGAAGGAAAATCAGACGGAGTCAATAGTAAAATATAGAAAGTTCAAGTTCAAGTACTTGTTGACCAGAAATATTGCTATTTGGTAAAATATGCAGTTACATAACTTTGCATAAGTTATGCACTGTTTCCTTGCATTGCATCTAAAAAAACTTATTCCTTATGCATTATTGAAGAGAAAACACATGATATATGCATTGTTGCGATGAATGAACTAACTAAGAGATAACACATTAAATGTTCATTGCATTGCAGTGAGTTATTCCGTTTTGCAGGGATGAGATAACACGACAGGTTCTAGATGCATTGCAAGAACTAACTCTTTGCGCACCGAAAAGAGAAAACAAATCACATATGCTGTTGCATTGCAATACATCAAGAACTGTTTCAGTGGATTGCATACAATAGTTAACATTACGCTGTGCATAGAAGAAATTAATATAACGTGTGCTGTTGCATTGCAACATGTGAGTTATGCACTGTTTCCTTGCATTGTATACAAGAACTAACGCATCCGTTATGCATTAAAGAGAAAACAAATCACATATGTTGTTGCAATGCAATACATCAAGAACCTTTTCAGTGGATTGCATACAATAGTTAACATTACGCTGTGCATAGAAGAAATTAATAGAACATGTGTGCTGTTGCATTGCAACATGTGAGTTAAGCACTGTTTCCTTGCATTGTATACAAGAACTAACGCATCCGTTGTGCAGTGAAGAGATAACACGGCAGGTACTAGTTGCACTATTAAGATAACTCTTAACATGTGCATTGCATTGCAGTAACTTAATCCTTTGTGCAGTAAAGAAATAACACGACAGGTGCTAGTTGCATTTCATTGCACACAAGAACTAACTCTTTGTGCATTGAAGAGAAAACAAAGCACATATGCTCTTGCATTGCAATACATCAAGAACTGTTTCAGTGGATTGCATACAATAGTTAACATTACGCTGTGCATAGAAGAAATTACGATAACATGTGTGCTGTTACATTGCACTGTTTCCTTGCATTGTATACAAGAACTAACGCATCCGTTATGCATTAAAGAGAAAACAAATCACATATGCTGTTGCATTGCAATACATCAAGAACTGTTTCAGTGGATTGCATGCAATAGTTAACATTACGCTGTGCGTAGAAGAAATTAATATAAACGTGCGCTGTTGCATTTGCAACATGTAAGTTATGCACTGTTTCCTTGCATTGTATACAAGAACTAACGCATCCGTTATGCATTGTAGAGATAACACTTAACATGTGCATTGCATTGCAGTAACTTATTTAGTTGTGCAGTGAAGAGATAGCACGACAGATGCACTGCATTGCACACAAGAACTAACTCTTTCCTTTGTGCATTGAAGCGAAAACAAATCACATATGCTGTTGCACTGTAATGCATTAAGAACAGTTTCATTGCATTGTGTACAAATAGTTAACTTATTACGCTTTGCATAGAATATATTAATATAACATATGTGCTAACTATAAAGATAACACTTAACATGTGCATTGTATTGCAGTAACTTAATCCGTTGTGCAGTGAAGAGATAACATGACAGGTGCTAGTTGCCTTTCATTGCACACAAGAACTAACTCTTTGTGCATTGAAGAGAAAACAAATCACATATGCTCTTGCATTGCAATACATCAAGAACTGTTTCAGTGGATTGCATACAATAGTTAACATTACGCTGTGCATAGAAGAAATTACGATAACATGTGTGCTGTTGCATTGCACTGTTTCCTTGCATTGTATACAAGAACTAACGCATCCGTTATGCATTGAAGAGATAACGCGACAGATGCACTGCATTGCACACAAGAACTAACGCTTTCCATTGTGCATTGAAGCGAAAGCAAATCACATATGCTGTTGCATTGCAATGAATTAAGAACAGTTTCACTGCATTGTGTACAATAGTTAACTTATTACGCTTTGCATAGAATATATTAATATAACGTATGTGCTGTTGCATTGCAACATGAAATTTATGCACTGCTTCCTTGGATTGTATATAAGAACTAACTTATTCCTCATACATGGTGTGGCAATGAATGAACTAACTTATTCGTTGTGCATTGAATAGATAACGCATAATGTGCATTGTATTGCAGTAACTTTATCCAGTGTGCAGCGAAGAGATAACACGACAGGTGCTAGTTGCATTGCATTGCACACAGGTACTAACTCTTTGTGCATCGAAGAGAAAACAAATCACATATGCTGTTGCATTGCAATACATCAAAAGCTGTTTCAGTGCATTGCATACAATAGTTAACATTACGCTGTGCATAGAAGAAATTAATAGAACATGTGTGCTGTTGCATTGCAAAATGTAAGTTATGCACTGTTTCCTTGCATTGTATACAAGAACTAACGCATCCGTTATGCATTGTAGAGATAACACTTAACATGTGCATTGCATTGCAGTAACTTATTCAGTTGTGCAGTGAAGAGATAACAAGTTGCACTGCATTGCACACAGGTACTAACTCTTTGTGCATTGAAGAGAAAACAAATCACATATGCTGTTGCATTGCAATACATCAAGAACTGTTTCAGTGGATTGCATACAATAGTTAACATTACGCTGTGCATAGAAGAAATTAATATAACGTGTGCTGTTGCATTGCAACATGTGAGTTATGCACTGTTTCCTTGCATTGTATACAAGAACTAACGCATCCGTTGTGCAGTGAAGAGATAACACGGCAGGTACTAGTTGCACTATTAAGATAACTCTTAACATGTGCATTGCATTGCAGTAACTTAATCCTTTGTGCAGTAAAGAAATAACACGACAGGTGCTAGTTGCATTTCATTGCACACAAGAACTAACTCTTTGTGCATTGAAGAGAAAACAAATCACATATGCTCTTGCATTGCAATACATCAAGAACTGTTTCAGTGGATTGCATACAATAGTTAACATTACGCTGTGCATAGAAGAAATTACGATAACATGTGTGCTGTTACATTGCACTGTTTCCTTGCATTGTATACAAGAACTAACGCATCCGTTATGCATTAAAGAGAAAACAAATCACATATGCTGTTGCATTGCAATACATCAAGAACTGTTTCAGTGGATTGCATGCAATAGTTAACATTACGCTGTGCGTAGAAGAAATTAATATAAACGTGCGCTGTTGCATTTGCAACATGTAAGTTATGCACTGTTTCCTTGCATTGTATACAAGAACTAACGCATCCGTTATGCATTGTAGAGATAACACTTAACATGTGCATTGCATTGCAGTAACTTATTTAGTTGTGCAGTGAAGAGATAGCACGACAGATGCACTGCATTGCACACAAGAACTAACTCTTTCCTTTGTGCATTGAAGCGAAAACAAATCACATATGCTGTTGCACTGTAATGCATTAAGAACAGTTTCATTGCATTGTGTACAAATAGTTAACTTATTACGCTTTGCATAGAATATATTAATATAACATATGTGCTAACTATAAAGATAACACTTAACATGTGCATTGTATTGCAGTAACTTAATCCGTTGTGCAGTGAAGAGATAACATGACAGGTGCTAGTTGCCTTTCATTGCACACAAGAACTAACTCTTTGTGCATTGAAGAGAAAACAAATCACATATGCTCTTGCATTGCAATACATCAAGAACTGTTTCAGTGGATTGCATACAATAGTTAACATTACGCTGTGCATAGAAGAAATTACGATAACATGTGTGCTGTTGCATTGCACTGTTTCCTTGCATTGTATACAAGAACTAACGCATCCGTTATGCATTGAAGAGATAACGCGACAGATGCACTGCATTGCACACAAGAACTAACGCTTTCCATTGTGCATTGAAGCGAAAGCAAATCACATATGCTGTTGCATTGCAATGAATTAAGAACAGTTTCACTGCATTGTGTACAATAGTTAACTTATTACGCTTTGCATAGAATATATTAATATAACGTATGTGCTGTTGCATTGCAACATGAAATTTATGCACTGCTTCCTTGGATTGTATATAAGAACTAACTTATTCCTCATACATGGTGTGGCAATGAATGAACTAACTTATTCGTTGTGCATTGAATAGATAACGCATAATGTGCATTGTATTGCAGTAACTTTATCCAGTGTGCAGCGAAGAGATAACACGACAGGTGCTAGTTGCATTGCATTGCACACAGGTACTAACTCTTTGTGCATCGAAGAGAAAACAAATCACATATGCTGTTGCATTGCAATACATCAAAAGCTGTTTCAGTGCATTGCATACAATAGTTAACATTACGCTGTGCATAGAAGAAATTAATAGAACATGTGTGCTGTTGCATTGCAAAATGTAAGTTATGCACTGTTTCCTTGCATTGTATACAAGAACTAACGCATCCGTTATGCATTGTAGAGATAACACTTAACATGTGCATTGCATTGCAGTAACTTATTCAGTTGTGCAGTGAAGAGATAACAAGTTGCACTGCATTGCACACAGGTACTAACTCTTTGTGCATTGAAGAGAAAACAAATCACATATGCTGTTGCATTGCAATACATCAAGAACTGTTTCAGTGGATTGCATACAATAGTTAACATTACGCTGTGCATAGAAGAAATTAATATAACGTGTGCTGTTGCATTGCAACATGTGAGTTATGCACTGTTTCCTTGCATTGTATACAAGAACTAACGCATCCGTTATGCATTAAAGAGAAAACAAATCACATATGTTGTTGCAATGCAATACATCAAGAACCTTTTCAGTGGATTGCATACAATAGTTAACATTACGCTGTGCATAGAAGAAATTAATAGAACATGTGTGCTGTTGCATTGCAACATGTGAGTTAAGCACTGTTTCCTTGCATTGTATACAAGAACTAACGCATCCGTTGTGCAGTGAAGAGATAACACGGCAGGTACTAGTTGCACTATTAAGATAACTCTTAACATGTGCATTGCATTGCAGTAACTTAATCCTTTGTGCAGTAAAGAAATAACACGACAGGTGCTAGTTGCATTTCATTGCACACAAGAACTAACTCTTTGTGCATTGAAGAGAAAACAAATCACATATGCTCTTGCATTGCAATACATCAAGAACTGTTTCAGTGGATTGCATACAATAGTTAACATTACGCTGTGCATAGAAGAAATTACGATAACATGTGTGCTGTTACATTGCACTGTTTCCTTGCATTGTATACAAGAACTAACGCATCCGTTATGCATTAAAGAGAAAACAAATCACATATGCTGTTGCATTGCAATACATCAAGAACTGTTTCAGTGGATTGCATGCAATAGTTAACATTACGCTGTGCGTAGAAGAAATTAATATAAACGTGCGCTGTTGCATTTGCAACATGTAAGTTATGCACTGTTTCCTTGCATTGTATACAAGAACTAACGCATCCGTTATGCATTGTAGAGATAACACTTAACATGTGCATTGCATTGCAGTAACTTATTTAGTTGTGCAGTGAAGAGATAGCACGACAGATGCACTGCATTGCACACAAGAACTAACTCTTTCCTTTGTGCATTGAAGCGAAAACAAATCACATATGCTGTTGCACTGTAATGCATTAAGAACAGTTTCATTGCATTGTGTACAAATAGTTAACTTATTACGCTTTGCATAGAATATATTAATATAACATATGTGCTAACTATAAAGATAACACTTAACATGTGCATTGTATTGCAGTAACTTAATCCGTTGTGCAGTGAAGAGATAACATGACAGGTGCTAGTTGCCTTTCATTGCACACAAGAACTAACTCTTTGTGCATTGAAGAGAAAACAAATCACATATGCTCTTGCATTGCAATACATCAAGAACTGTTTCAGTGGATTGCATACAATAGTTAACATTACGCTGTGCATAGAAGAAATTACGATAACATGTGTGCTGTTGCATTGCACTGTTTCCTTGCATTGTATACAAGAACTAACGCATCCGTTATGCATTGAAGAGATAACGCGACAGATGCACTGCATTGCACACAAGAACTAACGCTTTCCATTGTGCATTGAAGCGAAAGCAAATCACATATGCTGTTGCATTGCAATGAATTAAGAACAGTTTCACTGCATTGTGTACAATAGTTAACTTATTACGCTTTGCATAGAATATATTAATATAACGTATGTGCTGTTGCATTGCAACATGAAATTTATGCACTGCTTCCTTGGATTGTATATAAGAACTAACTTATTCCTCATACATGGTGTGGCAATGAATGAACTAACTTATTCGTTGTGCATTGAATAGATAACGCATAATGTGCATTGTATTGCAGTAACTTTATCCAGTGTGCAGCGAAGAGATAACACGACAGGTGCTAGTTGCATTGCATTGCACACAGGTACTAACTCTTTGTGCATCGAAGAGAAAACAAATCACATATGCTGTTGCATTGCAATACATCAAAAGCTGTTTCAGTGCATTGCATACAATAGTTAACATTACGCTGTGCATAGAAGAAATTAATAGAACATGTGTGCTGTTGCATTGCAAAATGTAAGTTATGCACTGTTTCCTTGCATTGTATACAAGAACTAACGCATCCGTTATGCATTGTAGAGATAACACTTAACATGTGCATTGCATTGCAGTAACTTATTCAGTTGTGCAGTGAAGAGATAACAAGTTGCACTGCATTGCACACAGGTACTAACTCTTTGTGCATTGAAGAGAAAACAAATCACATATGCTGTTGCATTGCAATACATCAAGAACTGTTTCAGTGGATTGCATACAATAGTTAACATTACGCTGTGCATAGAAGAAATTAATATAACGTGTGCTGTTGCATTGCAACATGTGAGTTATGCACTGTTTCCTTGCATTGTATACAAGAACTAACGCATCCGTTATGCATTAAAGAGAAAACAAATCACATATGTTGTTGCAATGCAATACATCAAGAACCTTTTCAGTGGATTGCATACAATAGTTAACATTACGCTGTGCATAGAAGAAATTAATAGAACATGTGTGCTGTTGCATTGCAACATGTGAGTTAAGCACTGTTTCCTTGCATTGTATACAAGAACTAACGCATCCGTTGTGCAGTGAAGAGATAACACGGCAGGTACTAGTTGCACTATTAAGATAACTCTTAACATGTGCATTGCATTGCAGTAACTTAATCCTTTGTGCAGTAAAGAAATAACACGACAGGTGCTAGTTGCATTTCATTGCACACAAGAACTAACTCTTTGTGCATTGAAGAGAAAACAAATCACATATGCTCTTGCATTGCAATACATCAAGAACTGTTTCAGTGGATTGCATACAATAGTTAACATTACGCTGTGCATAGAAGAAATTACGATAACATGTGTGCTGTTACATTGCACTGTTTCCTTGCATTGTATACAAGAACTAACGCATCCGTTATGCATTAAAGAGAAAACAAATCACATATGCTGTTGCATTGCAATACATCAAGAACTGTTTCAGTGGATTGCATGCAATAGTTAACATTACGCTGTGCGTAGAAGAAATTAATATAAACGTGCGCTGTTGCATTTGCAACATGTAAGTTATGCACTGTTTCCTTGCATTGTATACAAGAACTAACGCATCCGTTATGCATTGTAGAGATAACACTTAACATGTGCATTGCATTGCAGTAACTTATTTAGTTGTGCAGTGAAGAGATAGCACGACAGATGCACTGCATTGCACACAAGAACTAACTCTTTCCTTTGTGCATTGAAGCGAAAACAAATCACATATGCTGTTGCACTGTAATGCATTAAGAACAGTTTCATTGCATTGTGTACAAATAGTTAACTTATTACGCTTTGCATAGAATATATTAATATAACATATGTGCTAACTATAAAGATAACACTTAACATGTGCATTGTATTGCAGTAACTTAATCCGTTGTGCAGTGAAGAGATAACATGACAGGTGCTAGTTGCCTTTCATTGCACACAAGAACTAACTCTTTGTGCATTGAAGAGAAAACAAATCACATATGCTCTTGCATTGCAATACATCAAGAACTGTTTCAGTGGATTGCATACAATAGTTAACATTACGCTGTGCATAGAAGAAATTACGATAACATGTGTGCTGTTGCATTGCACTGTTTCCTTGCATTGTATACAAGAACTAACGCATCCGTCATGCATTGAAGAGATAACGCGACAGATACACTGCATTGCACACAAGAACTAACGCTTTCCTTTGTGCATTGAAGCGAAAGCAAATCACATATGCTGTTGCATTGCAATGAATTAAGAACAGTTTCACTGCATTGTGTACAATAGTTAACTTATTACGCTTTGCATAGAATATATTAATATAACGTATGTGCTGTTGCATTGCAACATGAAATTTATGCACTGCTTCCTTGGATTGTATATAAGAACTAACTTATTCCTCATGCATTGAAGAGAAAACACATAACATACATGGTGTGGCAATGAATGAACTAACTTATTCGTTGTGCATTGAATAGATAACGCATAATGTGCATTGTATTGCAGTAACTTTATCCAGTGTGCAGCGAAGAGATAACACGACAGCTGCTAGTTGCATTGCATTGCACACAGGTACTAACTCTTTGTGCATCGAAGAGAAAACAAATCACATATGCTGTTGCATTGCAATACATCAAAAGCTGTTTCAGTGCATTGCATACAATAGTTAACATTACGCTGTGCATAGAAGAAATTAATAGAACATGTGTGCTGTTGCATTGCAAAATGTAAGTTATGCACTGTTTCCTTGCATTGTATACAAGAACTAACGCATCCGTTGTGCAGTGAAGAGATAACACGACAGGTACTAGTTGCACTATGAAGATAACTCTTAAATGTGCATTGCATTGCAGTAACTTAATCCTTTGTGCAGTAAAGAAATAACACGACAGGTGCTAGTTGCATTTCATTGCACACAAGAACTAACTCTTTGCGCATTGAAGAAAAAAAAATCACATATGCTGTTGCATTGCAATACATCAAGAACTGTTTCAGTGGATTGCCTGCAATAGTTAACATTACGCTGTGCATAGAAGAAATTAATATAAACGTGCGCTGTTGCATTTGCAACATGTAAGTTATGCACTGTTTCCTTGCATTGTATACAAGAACTAACGCATCCGTTATGCATTGTAGAGATAACACTTAACATGTGCATTGCATTGCAGTAACTTATTCAGTTGTGCAGTGAAGAGACAGCACGACAGATGCACTGCATTGCACACAAGAACTAACGCTTTCCTTTGTGCATTGAAGCGAAAACAAATCACATATGCTGTTGCACTGCAATGCATTAAGAACAGTTTCATTGCATTGTGTACAAATAGTTAACTTATTACGCTTTGCATAGAATATATTAATATAACATATGTGCTAACTATAAAGATAACACTTAACATGTGCATTGCATTGCAGTAACTTAATCTGTTATGCAGTGAAGAGATAACAAGTTGCACTGCATTGCACACAGGTACTAACTCTTTGTGCATTGAAGAGAAAACAAATCACATATGCTCTAACACGACAGGTGCTAGTTGCACTGCATTGCACACAGGTACTAACTCTTTGTGCATTGAAGAGAAAACAAATCACATATGCTGTTACATTGCAATTCATCAAGTTTCAGTGAACTGTTTCAGTGGATTGCATACATACAATAGTTAACATTACGCTGTGCACAGAAGAAATTAAAATAACGTGTGCTGTTGCATTGCAACATGTAAGTTATGCACTGTTTCCTTGTATTGCATACAAGAACTAACGCATCCGTTATGCATTGAAGAGATAACGCATAACATGTACATTGCTTTGCAGTAACTTAATCCGTTGTGCACTGAATAGATAACACGACAGGTACTAGTTGCACTATTAAGATAACTCTTAACATGTGCATTGCATTGCAGTAACTTAATCCTTTGTGCAGTAAAGAAATAACACGACAGGTGCTAGTTGCATTTCATTGCACACAAGAACTAACTGTGCATTGAAGAGAAAACAAATCACATATGCTGTTGCATTGCAATACATCAAGAACTGTTTCAGTGGATTGCATGCAATAGTTAACATTACGCTGTGCGTAGAAGAAATTAATATAAACGTGCGCTGTTGCATTTGCAACAGGTAAGTTATGCACTGTTTCCTTGCATTGTATACAAGAACTAACGCATCCGTTATGCATTAAAGAGAAAACAAATCACATATGTTGTTGCAATGCAATACATCAAGAGCTGTTTCAGTGCATTGCATACAATAGTTAACATTACGCTGTGCATAGAAGAAATTAATATAACGTGTGCTGTTGCATTTGCAACATGTAAGTTATGCACTGTTTCCTTGCATTGTATACAAGAACTAACGCATCCGTTATGCATTGAAGAGATAACACCTAACATGTGCATTGCATTGCAGTAACTTAATCAGTTGTGCAGTGAAGAGATAGCACGACAGATGCACTGCATTGCACACAAGAACTAACTCTTTCCTTTGTGCATTGAAGCGAAAACAAATCACATATGCTGTTGCACTGCAATGCATTAAGAACAGTTTCATTGCATTGTGTACAAATAGTTAACTTATTACGCTTTGCATAGAATATATTAATATAACATATGTGCTAACTATAAAGATAACACTTAACATGTGCATTGTATTCCAGTAACTTAATCCGTTGTGCAGTGAAGAGATAACACGACAGGTGCTAGTTGCATTTCATTGCACACAAGAACTAACTCTTTGTGCATTGAAGAGAAAACAAATCACATATGCTCTTGCACTGCAATACATCAAGAACTGTTTTAGTGGATTGCATACAATAGTTAACATTACGCTGTGCATAGAAGAAATTAATATAACGTGTGCTGGTGCATTGCAACATGTAAGTTATGCTCTGTTTCCTTGCATTGTATACAAGAACTAACGCATCCGTTATGCATTGAAGAGATAACACTTAACATGTGAATTGCATTGCAGTAACTCAATCCGTTGTGCGGTGAAGAAATAACACGACAGATGCAGTGCGATGCACACAAGAACTAATTCTTTCTTTTGTGCATTGAAGCGAAAACAAATCACATATGCTATTGCATTGCAATGCAATAAGAACAGTTTCATTGCATTGTGTACAATAGTTAACTTATTACGCTTTGCATAGAAGAAATTAATATAAAATATGTGCTAACTATTAAGATAACACTTAACATGTGCATTGCTTTGCAGTAACTTAATCCGTTGTGCACTGAATAGATAACAGGTTCTTCTTGCACTGCCTTGCACATCACATATGCTGTTGCACTGCAATAAATACAAAAACTATCTGTTTCACTGGATACAATAATTAACTTATGTTGTGCATAGAAGAAATTAATATAACATATGCTGTTGCACTGCAATTAATACAATAACATGAATACAAGAACTAACGCATTCCGTTGTACATTGAAGAAATAACACATAACGTATTTGCGTTTGCATTGCATTCAATATTTAAATTATTCTGTTGTGTATTAAAGAGGTAAATGTGCTGTTGCATTGCAGTGCATATAAGATCTATCTTAATCCGTTTTGCTGTGAAGAGATAACACAGTGCTATTGCATTGCAGATCTATTCCGATGTGCAATAAAGAAGTAACATATATGTGCCGTTGCATTGCAATGCATAAAAAGAGTACATATAAGGTATGCGCTGTTTCATTACTTATTACGTTGTGCATTGCACAGATAACACATCTCATATGTGCTTTTGCATTGCAATAAATACAAAAAAAAAAAAAAATCCTGTAATTTTGCATTCAAAATATGAATTATTCCGTTGTGCAGTGAAGAATAACATATAAGGCATGTGCTGTGTCATCGCAATGTACACAACTAACTTATTCCGTGGCGCAATGAAACCATACAGTAGACCATATATAAACTGAACATATTTCTGGCCAAAGGTTCTTGAAATTGAACTTTTTATACAGACTCCTACATTGACTCCTTTTGATGTTCCATCCGAGAGACAGCAGTCCATGTTTGAAGTACTGAACATAGGCTATTTCTGGCCCAAGAGTCGACAAACATGCAGTGGTGGACAGTAACGAAGTATTTTTACTTCGTTACTGTACTTGAGTACATTTTTCAAGTATCTGTACTTTACTCGAGTATTTTTATTTTGAGCAACTTTTACTTTTACTTCATTACATTCCAAAGCAAAAGATCGTACTTTTTACTCCACTACATTTCATAAAACATATCGTTACTCATTATTTTAAAATGAAGAAATCGTCACATGCTCAGAGACGCAAAAACGGTGTCCGATTCGTGCACGAACTGATTCTTTTCAATCATCCTGTTAAATCGGTTCACAAATCACATCAACAATTCATTCGCGAATTGGATTGATCGTATTGCAGCTGTTCTCGAGTCAACAACTCACTGATCCGTTCAGAGCGACTCTCCAGTAAAAGAATTTACAAGTCTGACTGAAAATTAGCCAAGAACTGGGGATCCTCTGAGTGCGTGCGCGACTGATGGTGAAAAGTAGGTTAGCCTACTAATGTTGAATTTTAGGATGAATTATTGTAACCGAAAATCCTATTTAGGTCAGTTGTTTTTGAACTAAATCTGCTGTAAAGGGCGATCTGTTTAAGCCCACTGAAATGCTTTAATGCGACACGTCCACATCAATGTGTCTACAGATAGCGATCTCGATTCAATCAGATCAAATCACATTTTAAAACTAACTTGCCGTTTCAAATAACGATTGTATCGATTACAACGTTACGGCACTAGGAGGCGACAAGTGACTGTTGAAATGTATTTGACATTGAATGATTCATTCAAAAGATTTGTTCAAAAACATTGATTCATCCAGTAATGAAACAAGTGAAATAGTTATGAATGAGTCATTAAATCATTAATTCAAACCCATTTTTAATTCATTCATTCAAACCCAAATTAATTAATTAAATATTTTTAAATAGACTGCAGCAATTAATATTTTGTCCTCTAGTAAATAATTATACGCAATTTTGTTTAGTTGTCTATTCAGAATCATGGGAGAATTATGATTTCTATTTGAAAGAAACAAATAAAAATCTTGATTCTCATTTTATCCAGAATAGTGCACTTCTAACACAAATTAAAATAGCACATGCACGTTCATCTTCCCCGCTGCTGCAGCAATTTTTTAAAATGTTATGTATTTAGCCCTATATGGTTCATCTGTTTTTATATTGTTTGTCAACACACATTACATATCTGCATCCACTAATCTTCCATCCATACTGACTTGTGCTGGCTATTTGACAATTCATAATCATTCATAATTATTTTATAAAATATATAGCAATAGGATTATATAAAATATATAATATAAAATTAAATTATATAAGTGGCCTATATAAAATTACAAAATAATCAGTACTTTTTTACTTAAGTACATTAAAAATCAAGTACTTTTGTACTTTCACTCAAGTAAAATTGAAAAGGAGCACTAAATACTTTCACTTAAGTAATATTTTATGATACGCATCTGTACTTTTACTCAAGTACTTGATTTGTGTACTTCGTCCACCACTGCAAACATGAACTTTCTAAACATACTCATTGACTCCTGATGTCAACATCAGCCAGAGAGTACTCCACATTTGACGTACTGAAGATATTTCTGGCCAAAAGAGTATCGATATTGAACTTTTTACATATACTCATACATACTCCTTCTGATTTTATTTCAGACATACAGATCTCCATATTAGACCTACTTAATTTTTTTTTTTTTTTTTTCCCAAGAGTTCTCGATCATGAACGTTGTATACATACTCTTTGCCTCACTCTGATGTTACTTCGGTCATAGAGAATTCCATATTAGACCTACTGAGCGTATTTATGGCAAATTAGTCCTCGATCTTGAATGTTCTAACATACTCATTGTTATGTCAGCCAGACAGCAGTCCATATTTGACCTACCAAACATATTTCTGGCAAAAGAGTACTCGGTATTGAACTTGTTATATATAGTCATTGACGCATTCTGATATTACATCAGCTACACAGAAGTCCATATTTTACCTACTGAACATATTTCTGGCAAATTAGTCCTCGATCATGAACGTCATATAAACACTTATTGACTCCGTCTGATGTTACGTCAGCAACACAGATGTCCATATTTGACCAACTGAACATATTTCTTACCCATGTGTACTCGATCATGAACTTTCTATACATACTCTGTTTTCCGGTGTGTATTTTGATCTTAACACCTTTAACCTTCTTATTTATTATTCTCAGGTTAGGTAAAGTAAGTCGAGTCTGGCCTAAATTATAAGCATTTTAAATTACTTACAATTTGGTCAGAAGACTCCTCTGTGGTACGGTCTTGTTCAAAGTCTTAAAACACTATAAATCAAGCCAAGGTAGGCAGCTTTTGTAATCAATTAAATATCTTTTAATGAACAAAAAATGTAAAAAATGTAAAGGCAAATAAAACTTCATCATTAAGGTATAAAATACAGTAATCACTCTTTTCAGTCAAAGGTGTAGACAGCTCTGGGCTTCCCATCTTCGGCTTGGGGTTTCTTGTCCTCAGCTCTGGGCTTCTAGGCGTCGGGGTACTGACGTTTCAGTATCCGAAGAGGCAATCAACTCATCAGTCTTTTATACTCGTGTTGTTTATTGCAGACGTTAGGTTATCTTCTTGATTGATGTACGTTGTAACTTTCCCAAAGTTTCCAGATCCTTCTCAAGGCCTCGCAGGTGCGAGCTGTCTGGCTTTTGTGTCCTTGAACTCCAGTAAACTTAGCCAAGATGGCTGATGTCCTTATAAGGTTCTAGGAGTAGAACCACAGTTCTCTGTGTCCTTGAGCACACACACATAGAACCACACACACATATCCAACAATAACTGTACATCTCTGCCCATACAGTATAATACATTTCTTAGAAACAAACAAAAATAAATCAGCAATGCCTAATATTTAATACATTGGCCAAATGTGTAGCAACAGACATCCAAAATCTACACAAGGAGGCAGGGTAATTGCATTTTCTTGATATAATACAACACCCCCTTCATGCAATTATCCTGACTCATTATTCAACATTCTCAAAGTTGTGGCACACAAACGTTGTTCACTTCAAATTTTAACAGTAACATGTACATTCGTTCATAATTCTTAAACTCCTTGGTTAGTAACACATTCAGGTAACATTCCACCCAGTTTTCTGCTTCCCATAATTTTAATAATCAATTATATTTCTCTGTACAGTATCATTTAAGGGCAAAACTTTGTGCTCTGCTTGATTTTCAAGTATAAGCCAAATATGGATCCTACAAAGAATCCATTAGTTACTTCAAGCACCCTTCAGGTCCTCCCAAAGGAACGTGCGGCTCCTCCCCTGGCTCAGACAGTTTGCAGAAGCCAAAGGGGATCTGAGCTTTCAGGCCATGTACCTTGGAAACTTGGGCCGTCTGCATTCCCTCGGATACAAAATTAGTATCTGGGGTGATGTTTCTTGCTCCAACTGCAAATTAAAATACCCCATACATTTAACTAATTCAAACAAAATGTGCAAAAGGTTCCTTATCCATCACTTTGTAAATATCTAATTGCCAAACTCTGGGTGAAATATTTTCAAGCAATTAATTTCATTCAAAATTGTTGCACTTATTTCAGTAATCATTTCTTGAGCATTTACATATAATACATAGCAAATATTCACATTACAAATAATACATTACAAAAGAGTTTCTCTAGTTCATTCATTATTCATTCAGTACATTCATTATTTTCAAAACAATCCAGTAATTAAACCTTTGTATCAACAGTAGTCTTTCTGATATTTTTCTGAATTATATTCAAACATAAATTATACATTCTATATCAAAAATCAGTTTGTTTTTATAAGGTTCCCATTGTCAATTTTGTAAACAAAATTTGTCTCCCAAGCTTAAAATTTACCATAATTTAAGCTTTTCATATTTTAAATTCAAAAATTTACAAATTTATCTTATAACCTGTACTACAATCATAGAGTTTCATCTTCAGTTACCATAACACATAGTTTAACTTCCTTAATATACTATATGTAGTGACTTTACACTAAGGAAATATACTATTTTCACACATGCAAACAGAATCTAATTGCTATTACACCAAGTGCTGACAGCCGCTGCCTATACTATATATTCAAAGTATACTATATATTCATGTCTCTAATTCACATAACGACTTCCAAGTATTTAAAGCATAAACCATTCTTTTAATAAAGTAATTTCTTATAATAGATCTTTACATAAATCCCCATTATAAGGTTCATCCTTTGTTACATCAGTATCTGGTGGCATCTTATACTTTTGTAATCCTCAGAACACATCCCAGAAATTAAATCGTCTTGTCAAGAGTTCTCCCCCTAAAACTCTCCTGAGTTCCAGGATTTCCCAAAGTGTTTCACTGACCCCAGCTAATGTCTCAGTGCTGCTGGATGCAGTGCTGTCGTTGCTTGATATCGGAGTCTATCTTATAACTGATTAAGAAGCATATACAAACTATATAGGAGTCCTTATGCTACTTCTGCCCCCTTCTTTCAGGGGTTCCAGACTCAATCAAGGCCGTTCAGTGCTCTTGGTTTCTAATGAGAGCTTGTTTGTCCTCCTTATCTGTTCTCTTGCTGTGTTCAAACACCGGTATGATAAGCCTGCATCCATCACAGCAAAATGACTTGTCATTTCAAATATTACAATATGTCTACTAGCACATCTTATTTATAATAAGCTAATTTTCAATTATTCATTTAATTATGTTGTATACTATAATAACATACATAATTAACTATAGTTTTGGCTGCTTTCTCAGTTTATTGATTGTCCTAGTCCAGTTTCTCTCTTTTCAGTCGTTATAGTCCAAATCTTCACTTTATCTTCTTTCTACATATGAGAATATATTACAATCTAATATAATAGATAGTAAGGCATATATTTTCCTTAATTTCCATCATCTATTTTAAATGACTCTCTCTAAATATTATTGGCCTATATGCTCTATATGCTATCATCATACTTATCCATTAATTAATATTAGTCTTTCTAGGTTTCTGCATATTGTCACTTTTTAAATTCTGTGCACAAAAATGTTTTCTTCTCAAATAATATACTGTCCATATACTTCTGTCAACATACATTTCTTCGTAACCATGAAGTATTCCACTAATATTAACATACATTCTATATTTAAGTGTTGGAATATTTATTCAATTATTTTTGTTGTTTATGAATTTATTTAGACAATCATTTTCATTTCTAACTCTTACTACAAGCACGAGGTAATATTATCCTGTCCATGCATTATCTTACAGTATCCTTACTCTGTTTTATATCACCACTATCTTTTGATTAATTTTCTTATGCTAGAATATTCTTCTACTAATAGTTTTCAAAATGTTTGTTTCCATATCACCAAATAAGCATCATAATCTTAACTTTATTATGATTTTTAGGATTTGTCTCTGTTAGATTTTCTAAAATTACATTCTTACACAATTCAGTATATTTATTTAGTCATGAATGTACTTCTTAAACTTTGGCAAGTCTGACCAATGTTGCTATAGTGTTTACCTTCTCTTTCCCTTTTCCAAAATTATTCCAGCTTTTAAATAAATATATATATACTTTTCCTTCTTATCTACAAAATCCTGTTCACTATTATTAAACCCTGCAGCCTGCTGTGAGTTGTCCTGTTGTGCTGAGAGAACTTCTGTCCTGTCCTTCTGTGGCTCCCTGCCAGGAGATACAGCTCCTCTCCCCCTTCCAGAAGTTCACTGGCACACAGGAAACTCAGCTCTGTTATACATTTATTTTATTTATACTTAATTTTTGTCCAATTTGTCAAAATTGATAAAGCATAATACTATTTCATCACATTCTCCCCTTCTTGGGAGATTAATTTATGCAGTCTTTTGCTATATTCTAAATAGCTTTTAGCAATAGTTCCCATTAACCAGTTTTCTGGTTGGAACATTTTGCCATCTTTAAAGCAAGATTTAAGGCTCTCTAGATTTCTTCCAAGTCTCCTGGGACAAAACCAGCAACCCCTTGCTTTGTATGTCATTCATATTTATGTCAATACGTTATGACTACAGATACGACGCTAGAAATACCCAGCTGTTTCTGATTCTACACCTTTGTCCCTTCAATTTTGCCTTTACTGGTTAAATCAGGGTAGGTCCATGCCTTCCAGACATTCATCACATTGTATTCCACTGTAACCCAGACCATAGACAGTCCTAGGCATCCATGTGCTCACTTAGTCTCTGGGTCATTATTACCTTGAGGATAACTCATCCTACCTTCCTGGCAGACACACACAAGGCTCTTTTTTACCTCCATGGCTTCTTCTAAAATATTCAACTTTTCAGCAGTATTCAGGCATTATCTGTGGTTTAACCTTTAGTTCCTCTCTGAACCTTGGTTGTACTTTTATCTGAATCATCACAGTAAATACTGTTTATTCTAATACCTTCCCAGCACATTTGTGCATCTTATTTATTTAGTTAATTAGTTTTACAGGTTTTATTGACCTACCTGTCTTATCTCTACATTCTTCTGTTCAATGTTTGTTGACAGTATGCATTTCATTTTATGATTAAATTATTCTTAGTCCTAATATCTTTCTGACTAATTATCTTTACTAACTTTAAAATTTGTCTTTATCTTATTCATAATTTTATTGTTAAATATCTTCTATCACATTGTTTTTCTATAGCAAGGAACAAATTCCCTTTATATCAGAGGAAATGTTCTAATAATCCAACAGTTTCTTTGTCAACTATCCAAACTTTTATAATTCTTTTCAAATTTTAAAATGGTTAAGCTCTGTAACTTTATTCAGATAGTTCGTACCTCACTTTGCATTAAGTAATTTTTAGTTTGCTAAATAATAGCTACAAAATTAAAAACATTAATTTCATTAATCACATCTTGCATGCAACTTTTATCAGCAAGGTATGAACAGCTATTTTAGCATTTCCATCACTCTGGTGCATATCTTAATACTTGAATTAAAATTATTTCAGTTAATCAACATTCAAACTTTTTCTTCATTTTCCTAAAATATACTACAACTGTTTCGTGGTCAGAACAAAAGCAGTCACTATCTCTTCTACTGAATTTAAAATGACAAATGCTTTTGTGTTTGTAAATTTTCAAATTTCATTCTGGCGATCCATTCTTTCTCTCCCTCTCTCTGTTTCTTCCGGCTGCTTCAGTGGATCATCCACATATCTATTTGGCACAGGTTTTACAACAAATTCCCTTCCTGGTGTGACCCAGCACTGAGAGTGCACTCATGCAACCCCAGTGGCTGACAATCTAAAAATCCATTAACCATGTAACCCAATTACAGCTTTTCTCGATTGCTTAAACACATTTCTTGAAACTATGCCTCATATTCTCATAACAGTAAACACAAATCCATAACGTCTCACACAATTCCCCAAACATCCTATTTTCAGGTCAAAATGGAGCTCTACACTCAAAACCATTCACTCTTGTTGAAAAACCAAACTTTGCCCTCAGACATCACACACAAGCCTTCAAAAACACACACTACAACATAGTCTTACACACTGGTGAGATAAATTCAAAATAATGTTACAAAAACCAAAAACAAAACCAGTAATACGTTGTGTTGCTTGTGGTTCTTCCCTTCACTGAACTTTTTACATGATGAACACGTGTATACATTTGCACATTTTTTATTCCTTAATGTACTGTACAGTACAATACACCAAACAACAACAAAAAATATTCTGCCCCAGCATCACATCTTTGGTCTGGGACAGGCCAGAGAATCTCATCAACTTTACTGGCCCTATCCAGGCAGCGGGGGGAAAATCCTCTTGCATGCCTGATCCACCCCTGATACGCATCAAATGAAATGTCTAGTCAGGCTTCTTCCATTCCATCATCTCTGTGTCCTACAAAAATAGAAGTACTGATTACTGTAACTGTAACACATCCTTTTTACAAAATGGAAGCAGACAGAAACTCTGTTTGTAAGGCAATTTGATGCATGTGTTGTTACAGTAGAGTACACTGAGGTACACCTACCTGTGTTCCTCCCTGAAGGTTCTTATGATGGTGAAGCAACTTAAGTTTGGCTGAACTCATTGCCCAGCCTCCCTTATAGTCATACCATGGACAAGGACATGGTCAACTAGTGGCACGAATTTCATCTGAGACTCCTTGTCTCCTTGCACCTCATCCTCATCCTCCTCCTCTTCCTCTTCCTCTTCCTTTACCTCTTCCTCCTCTCCTTACTGCTCTTGCTCATCCTCTTCCTTCTCCTCCTCCTCTCTGGTGTCCTCGACCTTTTCAATCACGTCTCTCTGGATCCATTGTACCAAAACAGAATGAATAGTGGAATAGTGTTTATAGTTTAGGGAAATAGGTGTGCTTTTTGATAAATGGCATTATGGTTTTGAAATTTTAGTTCAAAAGCCTGGTAATAGTGTTTAAGCAATCGAGAAAAACTGTAATTAAGGATTTAAGTATATTTTTCCTTGTTATCTATAACCTCCATATTTGACTTTTGATTCACTCTGTCATATATTGTTATTATACTCACATATATATACACCTACTCATCCTTTTTAATTCAATTATATCTTTAACATATACCTTTTAATATTGTCATCCTATTTCTCAATATGTCTGTCCTCATTTAGGAATATGTATCTTGTTATCTATTTTCATGGTGTCAAACTTGTTCATAAATCTTTTTTATTATTATTATTATTACATTCTGTTTCTCCAAGTACTGCCCCTCTCTCATTCAAGCTAGCTTATGAGCTTTATTATTGCCACAGATATTTATTTACCTTTCAATTTGGCATAACAATCTTTTTTTTTTTTTTTTTCATTAAAAATCTTTTTACACTTTTATTGTCTGTTGCTGGGATGTATGGTGAAATTCTTATTCCTCCTTTTTCTGAGTGCCCTTGACACTCCCGTGAGCTCTGCGTTCTGGGCTGTGCCTGGAACTGACTCTCTTATCTCGGCTCATTTCTCCTGCTTCAAAATTAAATCTTCAGTGCACATATTTTTTACAAACAATTGTACTTCTTAAACAAATCTTTTTCCTTTTTCTAACTTTTCGTCACTAATAGCTGTTACAACATAAGATATCTATTTTCTTTTTATTATCATTTATTGATTTGTCTTCCTTTGCCATTTTTGTATTTGAGGCACTTTTTAAATATTCGTCATATGAGCTGTTTACAGCTGCATCTACTTCTAACCTCGGTCCGAACTTTTCAGCTTGGAATATCTTTTACAAAGAATTGCTAACATTTTATTAACAAAAACAATCAAGCACAATGGATTTTCTTTATTGCCAGTTTCTTTTCAAACAGGTATGTCTTTTTTTCTTTCTATTATTGATATCCTATTGTATCAATATTCAAATCTATTGTCTAATGTTCTATTGTTTAATGTATACATTAGAAAATCTGCTTTAATTGCACTAACACTTCTGCTTAATTCTGTCTAGTTTAATCATCCTCTTTTAAGTGTGAATAGGCTTCACCAATCGACATATCCCAATTTTAACCCATTAAACTATATAATTTATAACTTCTTTTACCATCAGGCACCTTCAGTATTATATTTTGTAATATTTTACAAACTGTGTATTTGTCAAATTCCAAAATACTAAAAACTCAACCACATCAATCATTAATAATGTTTTCATTTTAAATCATTAATCATTGTTTTTATATGTATCCTCAAACTTTACTTCCTAAGCAATTTGAGTACAACCTCTACAGCTTTTAAACATTTTATTCTTTATAAAAGACTTCAAAATCAAATGATTAAATACACATTTCAACTACCATCCATCCAGAGTGTTTCCTTGGCTAACTTGAAAGGCTGGAAGGATGAAAGGATGGACATTTAAACTCCTTTAAAACTTTCTACTATTAAAAAACCTAGCTCACAAATTAAAATAACTTTTAATCTAATAATATTAATAATAATAATTATTATTATTTAAAGTAAAAGCATTTTCCTTTTCCTAAATGTCTTAGGTATAGACCTAACATTGTTATCTAAATTTATTTAAGATCAGTTTTCCATCTCTTATTTTGTTTTTCTATCATGGATTTTCCCCCTTCAGCTCAAAGCATTAAACTTGACTTAAGTCAACTACCCTAAATGACTCTCTTTAAATTGAACCATTAGTAACAGGTTTCTTAACCTCTTTAATAATTTTACAATATAATTTTGACTTTAAAAATACAGTTTCTGTATAAAAATTCATACTTCACATGTATAGGTGGATTTTATGGTTTTAATTAGCACTTTTGCTAATTATAACTTTTTCTTTCTCTTCTTTACTTATTTTAATCGCAAAATCTCTTACAGTTTCTTACTGCTAATAAATTTTATAACCCATAATAACAGTAATTCCATATTTTACTTAAATTATATTTTATTCTTTCTTACCTTGTGGTAGCAAAGTTTTTCTGTAGAAAACCTGTGGTATTTCAGTCTCTCCCTTTTTCTAAACTTTTCTAGGCTTTTCTAGTCAATCATTGTCAAGTAGCCTCTGTTTTCTACTCTCAATCTTATTTTTTTCCTAAACTTAATTGGGCTACTAATCACTGTTTTAAGTTACTCTATTGTATTAGCATTTTTTTTTTCCTATGTAGTTATTATTTCCTTTTTTATTCAGGACTAAAGTATCCTTAGATTTGTAATATATTAGGCTATACAGCATGTTTTGTAGCCTTTTCTCCCATCACTGTATAGACAATGGCACTTTTCTCCCATGAAATTTTGTCATTGTCCAACAAATGTACTTTTTTTTTTTTTTTTTTTTTAATCTTCTGTTGATTTGGTTTTTTAAATCTTTTTCTTAACTTTTCTTAACTCTCTCTAGATTGTACTGTCATGTTATAAACTGAGATCGTGCTAAGCTTCAGTTTCTCTTTCTTTCAATTTATTGCCCTGTATTTTTCTGGTATTTTTCAACAACCAGTCTATATGTCTACAAGTGTAATTTAAAAATTTAGTTATTACTTATCTCAATGTCACTTTTCTTTTATCCATTGATATTTCTTAATAATAACCTGTTTAATTTATTATTTTAATTCCATTATTTTAATTAAACTTCAGTTGATACAGGTCTGTCTTGCAGGGGCATCTTCGACTTAGCTATGCTTCCCCTGTCCACATAAGCACTATAGGATTTTACTGTCCTTTCCCTTTAACTCTTACTGATTTACTGACAATTAAAATATAACTAACCACAGTTATATTTACAAGTATAATTCCAATATTCTTTCTTGTACACACTTCTGTTCGTCATTGAACTTTGAGGGTTAAAATCCAGACTGGGATCATCAAAATCCCACTGTTACTCTGGTCTTTTCTCAACTCTTTATCTGGGCTCTGAAAATTCTCTCTGCCAGTTTTAACACTCTCTTGGCTTTTGATATTCTTGCTGGCATCTTACTTTCTCTAACTCTCTTTTCAGAATCCATTTTTTTTTTTTTTTTTTTTTTTTTTTAATGACAATAGATCTAAAACTTTAGTTACTTCTCCACTTATAGTTCCTAGTGCATTAAAATCTGTTTCCCATTTTAGACCCTCGGTTTGAGCAATACGGTTGTCTTCTGACAAAGTTAGGTGAATTTCTTCTATTTATTTATAACTATTTTAACAACTATTTGATATTTATTTTCTATCCAGGTCTGGTGGTTTAAATAGTATTCTTTTTGGCACTTGGACCACACCTATAACAATGTAAAACATTTTCAATGTTTAACAAATGTATCAACAGTACCTATCACATTTTCCTTTTCTAGGAGCCTTATACTGTAATTTTATCACAGGTACACATTTTCCCCATTTCCACTTTTTCTTCTTGTATTGCTGCTAGACCTACCTCAGTCTTTAAGTTTTGACCATTTTGGTCTGTCACAGGAGCCACGTTCCATTTCTAGAACCGGTGTGTCTGCTCGAAAGGCTAATTTTTCTTTCTCATGGATAAGCCTAAACACATTGCTGGATTTTTGCTGGGCTCTCCCTGCCATAAACAAAGCGTCCTTCACTAACAGGTCTTATCTTTAGCTCGTCTCTGCCTCTCATTCTCTGAGGCTAGCCATGTGAGACTTTCTGTCTCTCCTACAGCTTTCTTAACCTTTACGGCTCCCTGGCTCGTAAAGTTATCTGTTCTACGCGCGTTCAACCCTTTCTGGGCCGTCTATAAATAATCCCTCTAGATTATTTACATTTTGGGTCTTACAGGTTACCTGGTGATTCACTAGCTTTCCAAGTTTTTACATCTAAAACTCAAGCGCACGAGTGCGGAAGCGAATGGGAAAGCATTGCTTGATCGACCGTGGCCAGGGGTCGATGGATCAATGCCCCACGTTGGGCGCCATGTTTTTCGGTGTGTATTTTGATCTTAACACCTTTAACCTTATTATTTATTATTCTCAGGTTAGGTAAAGTAAGTCGAGTCTGGCATAAATTATAAGCATTTTAAATTACTTACAATTTGGTCAGAAGACTCCTCTGTGGTACGTTCTTGTTCAAAGTCTTAAAACACTATAAATCAAGCGAAGGTAGGCAGCTTTTGTAATCAATTAAATTTCTTTTAATTGGTTACTTTTCTTTTTATAATAAACAAAAATGTAAAGGCAAATAAAACTTCATCATTAAGGTATAAAATACAGTAATCACTCTTTTCAGTCAAAGGTGTAGACAGCTCTGGGCTTCCCATCTTCAGCTTGGGGTTTCTTGTCCTCAGCTCTGGGCTTCTAGGCGTCGGGATACTGACGTATCAGTATCCGAAGAGGCAATCAACTCATCAGTCTTTTATACTCGTGTTGTTTATTGCAGACGTTAGGTTATCTTCTTGATAGCCATATAGGAGTCCATATGAGACTTGATTAAATATTTTCTGTCCAAAGAGTCCTCGATCATGAACTTTATATACATGCATTACTGATGTTACTTCAGCCATAGAGTATTGCATATTTGACCTAATGGACATGTTTCTGGCAAATTAGTCCTCGATCATGAACTTTATATACATGCCTTACTGATGGTACTTCACTCATACAGAAGTCCATATTAGACCTACTGAACATATTTCTGGCAAATTAGTCCTCAATCATGAACTTTTTATAGAAACTCATTGACTCCTTCTGATGATACTTCAGCCAGAGCATTGCATATTTGACTTAATGGAAATATTTCTGGCAAATTAGTCCTTGATTATGAACTTTCTATACATAATCATTGACTCCTGATTATATGTCAGCCACTGAATATTGCATATTTGACCTAAAGGACATATTTCTGGCCAAAGAGTGCTCGATCTTGAATTTTTCATACATTACCATTGACTCCTTCTGATGTTACTTTACCCACACAGAAGTCCATATTGAACACTTTTTTCTGGCAAATTACTTCATATACATACTTATTGACTCCATCTGATGTGAGATAAGCCATACAGGAGTCCATATTAGACTTGATTAAATTTTTTCTGTCCCAATAGTTCTCGATCATGATCTTTATATACATGCCTCATACTGATGTTACTTCAGCCATAGAGCATTGCACATTTGACCTAATGGACATTTCCCTTTCGAGGGAACTCGCGCTGCGTCCGATAGGATCGCTTTGGGAACGCCCTCAGCGTGATAGCGTCTGATGCACGTCTGTCAACTAGTCCAATGGCGAGAGTGAACGTCACGGGCGGATGACGTCACGACCAGGAATGGATAAATACACATCCGGCGAGACCGGCTTCAGCTTTTTTGCCTCAGCTAAGCGCTCTATGTGAAACTGTCTTTGTCTATTTATTGTTGTCTGTCCCGATATAGTGCAGCTCAATATATACAGTTATGGCGAACACACAGGCATTTAAACCGTGTACTCCTCCCTGCCCTCGTTTCCTGACGGGTGGGGATACACACGATTTGTGCGTGATGTGTTTGGGAGCGGAGCATGCTCTTTCAGCCTTCGAGGGGGCTGAATGCGAGCATTGTGAAAAGCTTCCTTTAAGGACGCTCCGCTCCCGCCTCGCACTTTTCGAGGAAAGTGCGCAGGCAAGCGTTCCCCACGGCTCTGGGCCCGCGTCTGCCGAGGCGGCGCGGAGAAAGATGTCGTGGGGTTCGCAGATGGATCTGTCAGCGGGGCTTGAGACGGGCATGAGTGCTCTTTCTCAGCCTTCACCTGGCAGATCCCTCACCCCCTCGCTGGTGTCGGAAGCCCGCCCCGCGGCTTCTTCCGCCCAGGGAGAGGGCTCGTCGCGTCAGCACTCTAGTTCTGAGGAATTGGATGTGCTGAGCGTCGATATGGGGGAAGATGACTCGCCATCACTTTCCCCTGAGTATGAGGAGCTGGTGGATGTGCTTTCTCGCGCTGTGTCTAAGCTAAGCATTGATTGGCCAGCCGAGAATCAGGGCGCTCGTCCGAAAAGCAAACTGGACGAGCGCTTTTTGTCATCAAATAAAGCACTTCCACCACGGGGTCTGCCATTCTTCCATGATCTGCATGATGAGCTAACGAGATCATGGAAGAAACCATATTCATCACGCTTGTTCAGCCCTCATGTCAAGCACTATTCTAACATAAGAGGGCTGAAAGAATATGGTTATGGGACGATGCCCCGGGTTGAACAGACGCTTGCGAGCTATCTGTCCCCGGGTTCAGCGTTGTCCCTGAAGGCCCCCACGCTTCCCACAAAACCACTTAAAGCTACATCAGGGTTAGTGGGAAAGGCGTATACGGCAGCAGGTCAGGCTGGTGCGTGCTTGCACACTATGGCTGTTCTGCAAGCATACCAGGCAGACCTGCTGAAGGATCTGGATGGCGGGGAGGGGATTGGCCCAGACGCAGTTCGAGAACTGCGTCGAGCCACAGATCTGTCTCTTAGGGCCACCAAGGAGACCGCCAGAGCTGTTGGGCGGTCTATGGCAGCCTTGGTGGCGACAGAGAGGCACCTGTGGCTCAATCTGTCTGAATTAAAAGATAAAGACAGGGCCTTTCTCCTCGACGCCCCACTTGTGCCTTCTGGCCTGTTCGGCGACGCGGTTACATTAGTCGTCGACAGGTTCCAGGAAGCTAAAAAGCAAGTGGAGGCGTTCAAGAAATATTTACCACGCCGCCATCCATCCTCTGGGGCTGCTGGGCGTGAGCAGCCCCAGCCGTATAGCTCCTCATACCGAGCGCAGCAGAAAGAGAGTGTCGCTTCTCGTGCTCCACCTCAAAGACACGGTGGGCCGGGACGGCACTCTCAGCCCAAGCCTTCTAAGCCGAAGACAGACCTGAGGGTTTTGCTTCAGGCGAAGAAGGCTGGGCAGAAGAAGTCCTGACGCCAGGGGTGTCAGGCTTCTGAGGGCAGCCCCGCACGGGGTGGGGCGGTACACACCTCAGTATACGGTGCCCGTTCCACCTCGTGGCCCTCAGGAGGCCGTTCTGCCAACCCCGCCACCTTTGGTGATTCGGGGCGCAGCGGTTCCCACCGAATTAGTGACGCAGTGTTCACAACAACACAACGCTGCGTCACATCCTCTGAGGAGGATAAATTTACATCAAAAATGTGCTGTGAACAAAACACCAGAGGCCAGCCTCGAGAGGCTGGTTCCCTTAGTAGATTTTCTGGTAGAGTGGAAATCTCTTCAAAATATCTCACGTTGGGTCCTGCAGATTGTAGACAAAGGTTACAAAATCCAGTTTTGGTGCCATCCACCTCTGTTCAAAGGAGTGCTGCATACGTCAGTGCTTCCTCAGCAGGCTCTGGTGTTGGAGCAAGAAATAAGAACCCTATTAGCAAAGGAGGCTATAGAGAGGGTTCCGGTTGCCGACAGGGAGTCGGGATTTTACAGCCGGTATTTCCTGGTTCCAAAAAAGGATGGGGGGTTGCGCCCTATTTTAGATCTAAGACATCTGAATCGAGCAGTACGAAAGCTAAAATTCAAGATGCTGACGATAAGTCAAATCGTGACTCAAATCAAATCCGAGGATTGGTTTGTCACAATAGATCTCAAGGACGCATACTTCCATATCTCCATCCTTCCACAGCACAGGAAGTTCCTGAGGTTCGCTTTCGGGGGCGAGGCGTACCAATTTCGGGTTCTTCCGTTCGGCCTAGCTCTCTCACCCCGCACATTCACGAAATGCGTAGATGCAGCACTGGCCCCGCTCAGGCTGCAGGGCATACGCATCCTGAATTATATCGACGACTGGTTGATTTTAGCACAGTCAGAGGAGATGGCGGTTCGGCATCGAGATGTCGTTCTCGCGCATATTCAGAAATTGGGGTTGAGACTGAATGCAAAGAAAAGCGTGCTTACTCCACGACAGAGGACCACTTTTCTTGGTGTGGTGTGGGATTCAGTGATAATGCGAGCATGTCTCTCTCCAGTTCGCATCACTGCCATTCTATCAGCCATGAAAGAATTGAAGCTAGGCCAGTCACGCACTGTAAAGCAGTTTCAGAGACTGCTGGGTCTGATGGCAGCAGCGTCCAACGTGATACCTTTTGGCCTGCTGTACATGAGACCCTTACAGTGGTGGCTCAGGACCAAAGGGTTCTCCCCGAGGGGCAACCCACTTCGTATGATCAAGATTACGCGGCGCTGTCTCCACGCCTTGATCATATGGAAGAAAAATTGGTTCCTGTCCCAGGGCCCTGTGTTAGGAGCTCGATGTCGCCGTGTCACTCTGACGACGGACGCTTCTCTCACAGGCTGGGGAGCGGTAATGGAAGGCCGCTCAGCTCAGGGTCTGTGGAAGACTCATCAGCTCTCATGGCACATAAATTGCCTGGAGATGATGGCGGTCTTCAATGCGTTGAAGTTCTTCCTTCCAGACCTGAGGGGCCATCATGTGCTGGTCAAGACGGACAACACATCGGTGGTTTCGTATATAAATCGACAGGGGGGTCTGCGGTCGCGCCCATTATACAAACTGGCGCAACAGATCCTCCTGTGGTCTCTGGGGAAGATGCTCTCCTTGAGAGCTATCTACATTCCAGGGACTCAGAATATTGGAGCAGACATCCTGTTGAGGCAGGGGCTGAGGTCAGGGGAATGGAGACTTCACCCGGAGGTGGTGAAGCTCATATGGGAGATTTATGGCCAAGCGGAAGTGGATCTGTTTACGTCTCAGGATACGACGCACTGTCCACTTTGGTTCTCCCGCACACATCCAGCTCCTCTGGGACTGGATGCTATGGTACAGGCGTGGCCGAGGCTGCGTCTGTATGCATTTCCCCCAGTTGTTCTGCTCCCAGAAGTTCTGGAGAAGATTCGCCGGGAAGGGATAAGTCTACTGTTAGTAGCACCTCACTGGCCGAGCCGCATATGGTTTTCGGACCTGATAGCTCTTCTCGATGGCTCACCTTGGAAGATTCCGATCAGGAGGGATCTCCTGTCTCAGGCGGGGGGCACAATTCTCCATCCCCGTCCAGAAATGTGGAATCTGTGGGTTTGGCCTCTGAGGGGGCCAAACTCATAGAGGCTGGTCTCTCAACTGAGGTTGTAGAGACCATTCTTCAATCCAGAGCTCCTTCCACGAGGAAACTATACGCTTTGAAGTGGAAACTTTTCACTTCCTGGTGCCAAGAACGGCAGTTGGATCCAGTCTACTGCCCGATAGGTTCAGTACTTGAGTTCCTACAGTGCCGCTTCTCATCTGGGTTAACCCCATCTACACTTAAAGTATATGTTTCAACTATATCTGCTTACCATGCCCATGTGGATGGTACTACTGTCGGGAAGAACCCGTTGGTTATTCGTTTCCTCCGTGGCACCCAGAGGCTGAGGCCTGCGATGCGCACGAGGGTCCCTGCTTGGGATTTGGCCATTGTGTTGGAAGGCCTATCTACAGCTCCATTTGAGCCACTTGAGTCAGTCTCAGATAAGTTCCTGACACTTAAGACTGTCTTCCTTCTTGCTATATCGTCCCTTATGAGAGTAGGAGACCTTCAGGCCCTTTCAGTGTCCCCAACTTGTCTTGAGTTTGCGCCGGGGATGGTCAAAGCCTTCCTCTACCCCAAACCTGGGTATATCCCTAAGGTTTTGACTAATGTTCCAAGGCCTATTGTGCTGCAAGCTTTTTGTCCTCCTCCGTTTGTTACCCCAGACCAGGAGAAACTGAATCTGCTGTGTCCAGTGCGAGCACATATGTCCACAGAGCTGCCCTGTGGAGGAAAGCAGACCAGTTATTTGTGTGCTTTGGACCACATAACAGGGGTCGTCCTGCCTCTAAACACACTGTAAGCAAGTGGATAGTTGAGGCTATTTCGCTCGCTTATGAAGTCTCTGGCCAGCAGTGTCCTTTAGCTGTCAGAGCGCATTCAACTAGGAGTATGGCGGCCTCCAAGGCCTTAATTTCGGGGGTTTCCCTCAAAGAAATTTGCGATGCGGCCGGTTGGTCCTCGCCTCTCACTTTTGTGAGGTACTATGACCTTGACCTGGACGCAGCTCCAGGATCATCTGTGTTACTGTCCTAAGTGTGCCACAGTTTCACACAGACAGGTATTTGTGATTATGGCGTTTTGGTATATCGTTCCCAAAGCGATCCTATCGGACGCAGCGCGAGTTCCCTCGAAAGGGAACGTCTCAGGTTACGTATGTAACCATAGTTCCCTGAGAAAGGGAACGAGACGCTGCGTCACGTTGCCATACTCCCTGCATCCCTGTGATCGTTTTGCTTCGGCAGTTTGAGCTGAAGCCGGTCTCGCCGGATGTGTATTTATCCATTCCTGGTCGTGACGTCATCCGCCCGTGACGTTCACTCTCGCCATTGGACTAGTTGACAGACGTGCATCAGACGCTATCACGCTGAGGGCGTTCCCAAAGCGATCCTATCGGACGCAGCGTCTCGTTCCCTTTCTCAGGGAACTATGGTTACATACGTAACCTGAGACGATTTCTGGCAAATTAGTCCTTGATCATGAACTTTCTATACATACTCACTGACTCCTTCTGATGATACGTCAGCCTTAGAAGATTGCATATTTGATTTAAAGGTCATATTTCTGGCCAAAGAGTACTCAATTTTAAACTTTTCATACATTACTATTGACTCCTTCTGATGTTACTTCACCCATAAAGCAGTCCATATTAGACATACTCAACATATTTCTGGCAAATTAGTCCTCGACCTTGAACTTTCTATTCATACTCATTGACTTCTTCTGATTTTATTTCAGCCATACAGAAGTCCATATTAGACGTGATTAAATTTTTTCTGTCCCAAGAGTCCTCGATCATGAACCTTATATACATGCCTCACTCTGATGATACGTCAGCCATAGAGTATTGCATATTTGACCTAATGGAAATATTTCTGGCAAATTAGTCCTCGATCATGAACTTTCTATACATACTCATTGACTCCAGATTATACGTCAGCCAATACAGTATTTGCATATTTGGCCTAATGGACATATTTCTGGCCAAAGAGCACTCGATCTTGAACTGTTTATACATTATCATTGACTCTTTCTGATGTTACGTCACCCATCAGGCAGTCCATATTAGACCAACTGAAAATATTTCTGGCAAATTAGTCCTCGATCAAGAAATTTCTATACTGACTCATTGACTCCTTCTGATGAAACATCAGCTATAGAGCATTGCATATTTGACCTAACGGACATATTTCTGGCCAAAGAGTACTCGATCTTGAACTTTTTATATATACTTATATAAGTATATATATAAGACAGTAGTCTATTTTTGACCGACTGAACATATTTCTGGCCAAAGAGTATTCAACATTAAAGTTTTCTGATGTCACATCAGCCATACTGTAGTCCATATTTGACCTAATGAACATATTTCTGGCCCAAAAGTACTTGATCTTGAACTTTCAATACATACTCATTGATTGACTCTGATCTTACTTCAGCTATATATGAACCTATTTTGACCTATTGAACAAATTTCTGTCAAATTAGTCCTCAGCCATATACTTATTGACTGCATTTGTTGTTACATAAGCCAGACAAGTAGTCCATCTTTGACCTACTGAACATATTTCTGGCAAATTAGTCCTCGATCATGAACTTCATATACACACTTATTGACTCCATCTGATGTTACGTCAGCAACGCAGATGTCCATATTTGACCTACTGAACATATTTCTTACCCAAGTGTACTTTATCATGAACTTTCTATACATACTCATTGCCTTACGCTGATGTTACTTCAGACATATATGAGCCCATACTTGATTTATTGGACATATTTCTGGCAAATTAGTCCTCAATCATGAACTTTTTATACAAACTCATTGACTCCTTCTAATGATACTTCAGCCATAGAGTTTTGCATATTTGACCTAATGGAAATATTTCTGGCAAATTAGTCCTCGATCGTGAACTTTCTATACATAATCATTGACTCCTGATTATATGTCAGCCATTGAATATTGCATATTTGATTTCTGGACAAAGAGCACTCGATCTTAAACTTTTTAAACATTATCATTGACTCCTTCTGATGTTACTTCACTCATACAGTAGTCCATATTAGACCTACTGAACATATTTCTGGCAAATTAGTCTTCAATCAAGAAATTCCTATACTGACTCATTGACTCTTTCTGATGATACGTCAGCCATACAGTATTTGCATATTTGACCTAAAGGACATATTTCTGGCCAAAGAGTGCTCGATCTTGAACTGTCATACATGACCATTGACTCCTTCTGATGATACTTTACCCACACAGAAGTCCATATTGAACATTTTTCTGGAAAATTAGTCCTCGATCGTGAACTTCATATACATACTTATTGACTCCGTCTGATGATATGTCAGCCATACAGTATTTGCATATTTGACCTAAAGGACATATTTTTTCTGTCCCAAGAGTCCTCGATCATGAACTTTATATACATGCCTCATACTGATGTTACTTCAGCCATAGAGCATTGCATATTTGACCTAATGGACATATTTCTGGCAAATTAGTCCTCGATCATGAACTTTCTATACATACTCACTGACTCCTTCTGATGATACGTCAGCCTTAGAAGATTGCACATTTGATCTAAAGGTCATATTTCTGGCCAAAGAGTACTCAATTTTAAACATTTCATACATTACTATTGACTCCTTCTGATGTTACTTCACCCATAAAGAAGTCCATATTGGACATACTCAACATATTTCTGGCAAATTAGTCCTCGACCTTGAACTTTCTATTCATACTCATTGACTCCTGATTTTATTTCAGCCATACAGAAGTCCATATTAGACGTGATTAAATTTTTTCTGTCCCAAGAGTCCTCGATCATGAACCTTATATACATGCCTCACTCTGATGATACGTCAGCCATAGAGTATTGCATATTTGACCTAATGGAAATATTTCTGGCAAATTAGTCCTCGATCATGAACTTTCTATACATACTCATTGACTCCAGATTATACGTCAGCCAATACAGTATTTGCATATTTGGCCTAATGGACATATTTCTGGCCAAAGAGCACTCGATCTTGAACTGTTTATACATTATCATTGACTCTTTCTGATGTTACGTCACCCATCAGGCAGTCCATATTAGACCAACTGAAAATATTTCTGGCAAATTAGTCCTCGATCAAGAAATTTCTATACTGACTCATTGACTCCTTCTGATGAAACATCAGCTATAGAGCATTGCATATTTGACCTAACGGACATATTTCTGGCCAAAGAGTACTCGATCTTGAACTTTTTATATATACTTATATAAGTATATATATAAGACAGTAGTCTATTTTTGACCGACTGAACATATTTCTGGCCAAAGAGTATTCAACATTAAAGTTTTCTGATGTCACATCAGCCATACTGTAGTCCATATTTGACCTAATGAACATATTTCTGGCCCAAAAGTACTTGATCTTGAACTTTCAATACATACTCATTGATTGACTCTGATCTTACTTCAGCTATATATGAACCTATTTTGACCTATTGAACAAATTTCTGTCAAATTAGTCCTCAGCCATATACTTATTGACTGCATTTGTTGTTACATAAGCCAGACAAGTAGTCCATCTTTGACCTACTGAACATATTTCTGGCAAATTAGTCCTCGATCATGAACTTCATATACACACTTATTGACTCCATCTGATGTTACGTCAGCAACGCAGATGTCCATATTTGACCTACTGAACATATTTCTTACCCAAGTGTACTTTATCATGAACTTTCTATACATACTCATTGCCTTACGCTGATGTTACTTCAGACATATATGAGCCCATACTTGATTTATTGGACATATTTCTGGCAAATTAGTCCTCAATCATGAACTTTTTATACAAACTCATTGACTCCTTCTAATGATACTTCAGCCATAGAGTTTTGCATATTTGACCTAATGGAAATATTTCTGGCAAATTAGTCCTCGATCGTGAACTTTCTATACATAATCATTGACTCCTGATTATATGTCAGCCATTGAATATTGCATATTTGATTTCTGGACAAAGAGCACTCGATCTTAAACTTTTTAAACATTATCATTGACTCCTTCTGATGTTACTTCACTCATACAGTAGTCCATATTAGACCTACTGAACATATTTCTGGCAAATTAGTCTTCAATCAAGAAATTCCTATACTGACTCATTGACTCTTTCTGATGATACGTCAGCCATACAGTATTTGCATATTTGACCTAAAGGACATATTTCTGGCCAAAGAGTGCTCGATCTTGAACTGTCATACATTACCATTGACTCCTTCTGATGATACTTTACCCACACAGAAGTCCATATTGAACATTTTTCTGGAAAATTAGTCCTCGATCGTGAACTTCATATACATACTTATTGACTCCGTCTGATGATATGTCAGCCATACAGTATTTGCATATTTGACCTAAAGGACATATTTTTTCTGTCCCAAGAGTCCTCGATCATGAACTTTATATACATGCCTCATACTGATGTTACTTCAGCCATAGAGCATTGCATATTTGACCTAATGGACATATTTCTGGCAAATTAGTCCTCGATCATGAACTTTCTATACATACTCACTGACTCCTTCTGATGATACGTCAGCCTTAGAAGATTGCACATTTGATCTAAAGGTCATATTTCTGGCCAAAGAGTACTCAATTTTAAACATTTCATACATTACTATTGACTCCTTCTGATGTTACTTCACCCATAAAGAAGTCCATATTAGACATACTCAACATATTTCTGGCAAATTAGTCCTCGACCTTGAACTTTCTATTCATACTCATTGACTCCTGATTTTATTTCAGCCATACAGAAGTCCAAATTAGACGTGATTAAATTTTTTCTGTCCCAAGAGTCCTCGATCATGAACCTTATATACATGCCTCACTCTGATGATACGTCAGCCATAGAGTATTGCATTTTTGACCTAACGGAAATATTTCTGGCAAATTTGACTTCGATCATGAACTTTCTATACATACTCATTGACTCCAGAGTATACTTCAGCCATATTTGCATATTTGGCCTAATGGACATATTTCTGGCCAAAGAGCACTCGATCTTGAACTGTTTATACATTATCATTGACTCTTTCTGATGTTATGTAACCCATCAGTCAGTCCATATTAGACCAACTGAACTGAACATAATTCTGGCAAATTAGTCCTCGATCAAGAAATTCCTATACTGACTCACTGACTGTGATGATACGTTAGCCAATACAGTATTTGCATATTTGACACATTTCTGGCCAAAGAGCACTCGATCTTGAACCTTTTATACTTTATCATTGACTCTTTCTGATGTTACGTCACCCAATCAGTCAGTCCATATTAGACCAATTGAACATATTTCTGGCAAATTAGTCCTCGATCAAGAAATTTCTATACTGACTCATCCTTCTGATGAAACGTCAGCTATAGAGTATTGCATATTTGACCTAACGGACATATTTCTGGCCAAAGAGTACTCGATCTTGAACTTTTTATATACACTTACTGACGCCTTCTGATGTCACATCAGCCATACTGTAGTCCATATTTGACCTAATGTACATATTTCTGGCCCAAAAGTACTCGATCTTGAACTTTCAATACATACTCATTTATTTGACTCTGATCTTACTTCAGCCATATATGAACCCATTTTGACCTACTGAACAAATTTCTGGCAAATTAGTCCTCGGCCATATACTTATTGACTCCATCTATTGTTACATCAGCCAGACAAGTAGTCCATCTTTGAACTACTGAACATATTTCTGGCAAATTAGTCTTCGATCATGAACTTCATATACACACTTATTGACTCCGTCTGATGTTACGTCAGCAACACAGATGTCCATATTTGACCTACTGAACATATTTCTTACCCAAGTGTACTCGATCATGAACTTTCTTTACATACTCATTGACTCCTGATCATATGTCAGCCATTGAATATTGCATATTTGATTTCTGGACAGAGCACTCAATCTTAAACTTTTTAAACATTATCATTGACTTCTGATGTTACTTCACTCATACAGAAGTCCATATTAGACCTACTGAACAAATTTCTGGCAAATTAGTCCTCAATGATGAACTTTTTATATAAACTCATTGACTCCTTTTGATGATACGTCAGCCATAGAGTATTGCCTATTTGACCTAATGAACATATTTCTGGCAAATTAGTACTCTATCATAAACTTTCAATACATACTCATTGACTTATTCTGATCTTACTTCAGCCATACATGGGCCCCCTACAGAACATATCTCTGGCAAATTAGTCCTTGCTCATAAAGTTTTTATGCATAATCATTGACTCCTTCTGATGATACGTCAGCCATACATTGTTGCATATTTGACCTAAAGGACATATTTCTGGCCAAAGAGTACTCGATCTTAAACTTTCATACATTACTATTGACTCCTTCTGATGTTACTTCACCCATACAGAAGTCCATATTAGACCTACTGAACATATTTCTGGCAAATTAGTCCTCGGCCATATACTTCATATACATACTTATTGACTCCATCTGTTGTTACATCAGCCAGGCAGTTATTTCACCCATATTTTACCTACTGAAGATATTTCTGGCCAAAGCATACTCAGTATTAAACTTGTTATATATATTCATTGACGCCTTCTGATATTACATCAGCTACACAGAAGTCCATATTTGACATACTGAAAATATTTCTTACCCAAGTGTACTCAGTCATGAACTTTCTATACATACTCATTGCCTCACTCTGATGTTACTTAAGGCATACATGAGTCCATGTTTGGCTTACTTAACATATTTCTGGCCCAAAAGTACTCGATCTTGAACTTTCAATACATACTCAATGATTGACTCTGATCTTACTTGATCCATATATGAACCCCATTTTGACCTACTGAACAAATTTCTGGCAAATTAGTCTTTGATGATGAACTTTTTATATAAACTCATTGACTCCTTTTGATGATACGTCAGCCATAGAGTATTGCATATTTGACCTAATGAACATATTTCTGGCAAATTAGGACTCAATCTTGAACTTTCAATACATACTCATTGATCCACTCCTTTCTTACTTCAGCCATATATGAACCCATTTTTGTCATGAACTTTCTATACATACTCATTGCCTCACTCTGATGTTACTTCAGACATACATGAGCCCATGTTTGACTTACTGAACATATTTCTGGCAAATTGGAAATTTCTATACTGACTCATTGACTCTTTCTGATGAAACGTCAGCTATAGAGTATTGCTTATTTGCCCTAATGGACATATTTCTGGCCAATGAGTACTCGACCATGAACTTTTTATATATACTTACTGACGCCCTCTGATGTCACATCAGCCATATTGTAGTCCATATTTGACCTAATGAACATGTTTCTGGCCCAAAAGTACTCGGTCTTGAACTTTCAATACATACTCATTGATTGACTCTTATGTTATTTCACCCATATATGAACCCATTTTGACCTACTGAACAAATTTCTGGCAAATTAGTCCTCAATGATTAACTTTTTATATAAACTCAATGACTCCTTCTGATGATACGTCAGCCATAGAGTATTGCATACTTGACCTAAAGGACATATTTCTGGTAAATTAGTGCTCGATCATGAACTTTCTATACATACTCATTGACTGTCACGGAATCACAGCCAGCACCCACCAACACCAACACATTATCACCAGATCTACACGCTCCACCCACTCGTTCACAGTCTCCTGAATTCTAATCACCTGCACCTGCACCTCATCGGACACACTATAAAGACTCTCACTCCCTGCACTTCAGTGTCTGGTCTCGTCTAATGTACTTGGACTCCTCACCTGTGGCTTACCTGAGCATTCTGTATCCTCTTCCATCCATCTTCCTTCGTCTACTCACCGTTCCTTGTGGATCCTTCACCTGCAAAGAGACAATCATCTGTTAATACTCCAGCTAAGTGACTGTTCCAAAGTGCCTGTTCTTTTACTCACCTACATTCTCCGTTTGCCAGTGTCCGTGCCTCTGTCTCAATAAACAACCTGTCAATCCCTTACCTGTCTGCCTCCGTCTGTGTCCTGACAGACGCCTTCTGATGTCACATCAGCCATATAGAAGTCTATATTTGACCTACTGAACATATTTCTGGCCAAAAGTACTCGATCTTGAACTTTTTATACATAGTCATTGACTCCATTTGATTTTTTTTTTCAGCCATACAGGAGTCCATATTAGACTTGATTACATTTTTTCTGTCCCAAGAGTCTTTGATCATGAACTTTATATACATGCCTCATATTGATGTTACTTCAGCCATAGAATATTGCATATTTGACTTACTGAACATATTTCTGGCCAAAGAGTACTCGGTATTAAACTTGTTATATATACTCATTAACTCCTTCTGATATTATATCAGCTACACAGAAGTCCATATTTGACCTACTGAACATATTTCTTACCCAAGTGTACTTGATCATGAACTTTCTATACAAACTCATTGCCTCACTCTGATGTTACTTCAGACTTACATGAGCCCATGTTTGACATACGTCCTCAATCGTGAACTTTTTATACAAACTCAATGACTCATTCTGATGATACGTCAGCCATAGAGTATTGCATATTTGACCTAATGGAAATTTCTGGCCAAAGAGTACTCGATCTTAAACTTTTCATACATTACTATCAACTCCTTCTGATGTTACTTCACCCATACAGAAGTCCATATTAAGACCTACTGAACATATTTCTGGCAAATTAGTCCTCGGCCATATACTTTATATACATACTTATTGACTCCATCTGTTGTTACATCAGCCAGACAGTAGTCCATATTTGACCTACTGATCATATTTCTGTCCAAAGAGTACTCAGTATTAAACTTGTTAAATATACTCATTGACGCCTTCTGATATTACATCAGCTACACAGAAGTCCATATTTGACCTATTGATCATATTTCTTACCCAAGTGTACTCAGTCATGAACTTTCTATACATACTCATTGCCTCACTCTGATGTTACTTCAGGCATACATGAGTCCATGTTTGACTTACTTAACATATTTCTGGCCCAAAAGTACTCGATCTTGAACTTTCAATACATACTCAATGATTGACTCTGATCTTACTTGATCCATATATGAACCCCATTTTGACCTACTGAACAAATTTCTGGCAAATTAGTCTTTGATGATGAACTTTTTATATAAACTCATTGACTCCTTTTGATGATACGTCAGCCATAGAGTATTGCATATTTGACCTAATGAACATATTTCTGGCAAATTAGGACTCAATCTTGAACTTTCAATACATACTCATTGATCCACTCCTTTCTTACTTCAGCCATATATGAACCCATTTTTGACCTACTGAACAAATTTCTGGCAAATTAGTCCTTGATGATGAAATTTCTATACAGACTCCTTGACTCCTTCTGGTGTTACATCAGACAGACAGTAGTCCATATTTGACCTAAGGAACATATTTCTGGCCCAAGAGCGCTTGATCTTGAACTTTCTATAGATACTCATTGACTCCTTCTGATTTTATTTCAGCCATACAGAAATCCATTTTAGACCTATTTAAACATTTTTTTGTCCTTGATCATGAATTTTGTATACATACTCTTTGCTTCACTCTGATGTTACTTCAGCCATACATGAGCTCATGTTTGACCTACAGAACATATCTCTGGCAAATTAGTCCTCACTCATAAACTTTTTATACATACTCATTAACTCCTTCTGATGATACGTCAGCCATACAGTATTGCATATTTGACTTAAAGGAGATATTTCTGGCCAAAGAGTACTCCATCTTGCACTTTCATACATTACTATTGACTCCTTCTGATGTTACTTCACCCATACAGAAGTCCATATTTGACCTACTGAACATATTTCTGGCCTAAGAGTACTCAGTATTAAACTTGTTATATATACTCATTAGTGGCTTCTGATATTACATCAGCTACACAGAAGTCTATATTTGACCTACTGAATATATTTCTTACCCAAGTGTACTCAATCATGAACTTTCTATACATACTCATTGCCTCACTCTGATGTTACTTCAGACATACATGAGCCCATGTTCGACTTCACTACATGCCAAAGCAAAAGATCGTACTTTTTACTCCACTACATTTCATAAAACATATCGTTACTCATTATTTTAAAATGAAGAAATCGTCACATGCTCAGAGACGCAAAAACGGTGTCCGATTCGTGCACGAACTGATTCTTTTCAATCATCCTGTTAAATCGGTTCACAAATCACATCAATTCATTCGCGAATTGGATTGATTGTATTGCAGGTGTTCTCGAGTCGACAACTCACTGATTCAATGATCCGTTCAGAGCGACTCTCCAGTGAAAGAATTTACAAGTCTGACTGAAAATTAGCCAAGAACTGGGGATCCTCTGAGTGCGTGCGCGACTGATGGTGAAAAGTAGCCTACTAATGTTGAATTTTAGGATGAATTATTGTAACCGAAAATCCTATTTAGGTCAGTTGTTTTTGAACTAAATCTGCTGTAAAGGGCGATCTGTTTAAGCCCACTGAAATGGTTTAATGCGACACGTCCACATCAGTGTGTCTACAGATAGCGATCTTGATTCAATCAGATCAAATCACATTTTAAAACTAACTTGCCGCTTCAAATAACGATTGTATCGATTACATCGTTACGGCACTAGGAGGCGACAAGTGACTGTGACAGGTTTTTTTTTTTTTTTTTTTTTGACAATATTTTATTTTTTATTTTTTTTATTTTACAAGACAAATATAAGACATTGTAATACATATCAGAGCATAAGCATATAAAACAAAGAGTACCAACAATAACTAAAATACAAAAAGTAAAGAAAATGTATACAAAAAAAAAGAAAAGAAACAATAATAAAAAATAAAAAAAATAATAGGATAAAAAGTGCTACATATAGGGCAGTTACATGAATTTGAAAAGCTTTAGAATTTGTATTGTTTTTATAAGTTTTTTGTTCTGTGATCTCATGTTTGAAAGAGTTTCAAAATATATTGTGAGATCGGTGTTATAAAAGGTAATATATGAGGGTTTCTTTTGAGTTATTTTTGTCTTATGAATATAAAACTTTGCCAAAATAATTAAAAGATTAATAACATAATTTTGTTTTTGAGAAAAATATGGGTTTTGAAAACAAAGTAAAATGTCATGGGGTTCTAAATTAAGAGTTCTCTTTAATTTATTTGTCATGTCTATTTTAAAGTCAATCCAAAAAGAAATAGAAAAAGGGCAATAAAGAAATAAATGTTCAATATCCTCAAATGTTACAAAAAGTACATTTATCACAGACAGTATGAATATATTTACTAATGGCTGCATTTACAGGATAACATCTATGAATAATTTTGTAAATGATTTCTTTTACTTAGAAATTATATATTTATATGGTAAAGTCCAAATGCTGTGCCAAGATATACTATGAGGTTTAAGCCATTTTGATTGACATGAAGGAATGGATCCAACATTAAAGGAATTTCTTATAAAGTTGTTATTAAAATGTTTATCAAAAAAGGAGAGACCATTTACAAAAAGTTGAGGATTTTGTAAGGTTGTATTATTAACATCTATGTCTGAGAATTTGGTTAACATTATTATGCCATTGGGGATAGCCTTAATTACTTTGTTATATTCTTTTTCATTCACAAAAAAAAACATATTTTGAAATAAAGTTAGGGTATGTATATAATTGCCCATTTTTGTCAATAAGCTGGTTAACAATTAAAATGTTGTGTTGAACCCAATTATCCATGTACAATGATTTCTTATTATGAATGATACTACCATTGTTCCATATAAAGCACCTGCTAGGAGAAAAATTTGTGTTTGTACAAACGTGACCAGAAGAGTAATGCTTGTTTATGATAATTTGCCAAAGCAATAGGAAGTTTACCAGTTATATAAGGACATTGCAACAAAAAATTTAAACCCCCAAGTTTTTCAAGTAAAAAATAAAGGACTATATTAAAAATACTTTTTAAAGATTTTTTTAAAAAGTTTTTAAGCCAATTAATTTTTAGAATTTGGTTGAAAATAGTAAAATTAAGAACATTTAACCCACCATCAGATAATTTATTAACAAGGACATTTTTTTTAATTTTATGAGGTTTATTTCTCCAGATGAAATTAAAGAGTAATTTATCCATTTGTGAGCATATATCCTTTGGAGCACTAAGAGAAGAAAAAAGGTATGCTGCTCTTGAGAGACCTTCTGCCTTACTCAATAGAATTCTCCCTTGAATAGAAAGATCTCTTGTTAACCATGAGTTATATTTCTTTTGCATTTTTTCAATAACAGGAATAAAGTTAGAGTTGACCATTACATCAGTATTTTTAGAAATTTTAATTCCCAAATAGGTTACTATACTTTTAACAGGAATATTACACACATTGGATAGGTTGTTGTTTTTGAGTTGTAGGATCTCACATTTAGACAAATTTAAATTCAAACCATGTTAAAATGTATTTGACATTGAATGATTCATTCAAAAGATTTGTTCAAAAGCATTGATTCATCCAGTAATGAAACAAGTGAAACAGTTATGAGTGAGTCATTAAATCAATCATTCAAACCCATTTTTTTTAAATTAATTAATTAAATATTTTTATATAGACTGCAGCAATTAATATTTTGACCTCTAGTAAATAATTATACGCAATTTTGTTTAGTTGTCTATTCAGAATCATGGGAGAATCATGATTTCTATTTGAAAGAAACAAATAAAAATCTTGATTCTCATTTTATCCAGAATAGTGCACTTCTAACACAAATTAAAATAACACATGCACGTTCATCTTCCCCGCTGCTGCAGCAATTTTTTAAAATGGTATGTATTTAGCCCTATATGTTTCATCTGTTTTTATATTGTTTGTCAACACACATTACATATCTGCATCCACTAATCTTCCATCCATACTGACTTGTGCTGGCTATTTGACAATTCATAATCATTCATAATTATTTTGAGCAATAGGATTATATAAAATATATAATATAAAATTAAATTATATAAGTGGCCTATATAAAATTACAAAATAATCAGTACTTTTTTACTTAAGTACATTAAAAATCAAGTACTTTTGTACTTTCACTCAAGTAAAATTGAAAAGGAGTAATATTTTATGATACGCATCTGTACTTTTACTCAAGTACTTGATTTGTGTACTTCGTCCACCACTGGATTTGCATTGCATTGCATTCAATATTTAAATTATTCTGTTGTGTATTAAAGAGGAATATGTGCTGTTGCATTGCAGTGCATATAAGATCTATCTTAATCTGTTGTCTTAATCAGCTATAGAGTATTGCATATTAGACCTACTGAACATATTTCTGGCAAATTAGTCCTCGATCATGAACGTCATATACACACTTACTGACTCCATCTGATGTTACATCAGCCAGACAGTAATCCATATTTGACCTACTGAACGTATTTCTGGTCAAAGAGTACTCAGTATTAAACTAGTTATATATATACTCATTAACGCCTTCTGATATTACATCAGCTACACAGTAGTCCATATTTGACCTACTGAACATATTTCTTACCCAAGTGTACTTGATCATGACCTTTCTATACATACTCATTGCCTCACTCTGATGTTACTTCAGACATATGTAGCCCATATTTGACTTGCAGGACATATTTCTGGCAAATTAGTCCTCAATAATGAACTTTTTATACAAACTCAATGATTCCTTCCGATGATACGTCAGCCATAGAGTATTGCATATTTGACCTAATGGAAATATTTCTGGCAAATTAGTCCTCGATCATGAACTTTCTATACATACTCATTGACTCCTGATTATATGTCAGCCATGGAATATTGCATATTTGACCTAATGGACATATTTCTGGCCAAAGAGCACTCGATCTTGAACTTGAACATTATCATTAACTCCTTCTGATGTTATGTTACCCATCAGTCAGTCCATTTTAGACCAACTGAACATATTTCTGGCAAATTAGTCCTCGATCAAGAAATTGACTGACTCATATAGAGTATAGCATATTTGACCTAATGGTTTTCACCCCGACTCTTAATGCATTGTGTTTCCTTCTGGACCATCAGTGAATGTTTGCAGCTTTTTTTAATAGTTGTGTTTGAGTCCCTCAGTTATCCTCAGTGTGAAAAGATGGATCTCAAAATCATACAGTCATTGTTGGAAAGGGTTCAAATATGCAGAAGATGCTGGAAAATCAAAGAATTTGCAGGACATAGAGGATTTTTCTGAAGAACAGAGGTCAGTTTAGCTGCTCAGGACAAACAAGGGACTCATGAACAATCATCACAAAACAAACAGTCGTGGATCATCCAGGTAACGACACAGTATTAAGAATCAAGGGTATGTAAACTTTTGAATGGGGTCATTTTTTTAAATATATATATATATATATATATTGTAAGGAACCCCGCATCGGCCCAAAAACGGAATCCGACGGCCTGGGCGAAGGTTAACGCGTGTATGCCTTTTCAGCGCATCTGTGAAGTTCACTTAATTTCACTCGTTTAATCTGACTCCAATTTTAAATGATTATTACTCTTAGGTTTCGTTCCCAATTGGAAATTAATCATTTGTTATGTATTAATTTTGATTTTTGATTATTCTGGGTATCTCATAATTTCAATTATTCGTTCATTACGGTCTCATCATCGCTTAGAGAAATTCACATCGGCCGACTGCGTTCTCACGGATATAAATTCGCCAGTTTATGATCTAGTCAGAGGATGCAGAGTTAACTAATGCATTTGAACCGCCACATGCTTGTTCATACAAAAATACAGTTTTCTTAGTCACGATACTGCAACTTGCTAATTCAATAACAGACAAACTCAAAAAGTCCCATGATGTGCCAATATGCTCCTTTCATGGGGCTCTCTGGCTTGGCCTGTCCTGACGCAGATTTACGGAAATGACGGACTCCATAATCTACTGGTCATAATGATTTCAGAAGAATCCAGAGTAAATCAGATATAACATTTTATTTGTCAAGTAAAAATGTATCATGTCAATTTCATAGTTGGACAATTAGAAGCCAATTCAGAAATAATAAATGCATAACATCAACTGAAATGCACATGCACACAGTGGTGGATTAGTGTTTGAAGACACTTGTCCACCACTGTGTGGGGGCTTCTGGCTACAGAAAATCCCCCCTGACTGCTTTGCACTTTACCTTATATACCAAGACCAGAACAAAAGGATTGTACATTTTTATTACACCAACACCTGTTTTGGGGGGAGAGGAGTGGGTTTTCAGAAGTGACACCACCCAAAAGGAGGACAGAATTCTCCTTAGTTTTTAATCTTCTTCATAATACCAGTGACTGCTGTGAAATTGAGACCATTTTACCAATCGCACTGAGACATTTAAAATGATACCAAACATGAAAGGAATAAACAATAGATACACCAGATACATTATACTTCTTGGAGAACTTTCAGTGACTTGAGTCAGGGGAAAGGAAGGAGGGTGTGTGTGTTTTGGGGGGAGGGCTATTGCCTCCTGTAGATGTGTGAGGGCAAGGCGTTGTCCTATGCTATTTCTTTGAGATCTTCTCTCCAGATAAGCTTTATTGCTTTATTGCAGGGTGCTTGATCTCAGTTTTTGTCTTAGCAGGAAAATCAAGTCTTACAATATATATATATATAAATAAAATGATAATTTGTTTATGATAGAAAAGATAACTTGTTCATGATAATTGTTAAGAAAAACAATTGGTTTTGAAAAAGCATTTAATAATGAATGTAATAATTGTTCATTAAGAAAAACAAGACAACTGGTTTTGGAAAAGCATTTAATGAATGAATGTAATAACTGTTCATTAAGAAAAACAAGACAACTGGTTTTGGAAAAGCATTTAATGAATGTAATAACTGTTCATTAAGAAAAACAAGACAACTGGTTTTGGAAAAGCATTTAATGAATGTAATAACTGTTCATTAAGAAAAACAAGACAACTGGTTTTGGAAAGGTAGATTGTGACTTAAATGTGTTTTATAAGATAATTGTACTAAGAGCATGCTAGTAGAATAGTAAGGAAAAAAACATGTATTAGTAAGAAAGGCAGTTATTACTGTTGAATGTCTTGCAGACAAAGCGCAGGAGACAACAAAGAAATGAAGGGCTTTATATAAGCAAATCCTGAGGTGCTTTCCAAGGCTTATGACAGCTCAAGATTTCAGATTTGATAAATTGTCCGTAAAGGACTAATGAATTAGGAGGGGATCTACCATAGATCATGACCTCAGAATTTCTGATAGTCTTTTATAGACGAACAAGTGAAGATAACGGCAGACGCTGATTCTTGAGAACGGCCTCTCTGGTGTTAGATGACTTGCTGTTAGCACCTCCTGCAGACAACCGATTATTACGTGGTTTTTATTGTTATTTTATTTTACTTTGTTTTATATATTAGTACTTATAATTAAGAAGCTCGCCTGCCAAAAAGTCTCTGATTGAGCTGAACAGACCATAGAGAAGTCTTCTGAGACCTATTTTGTAAGTATGAGATTTCAAATACTTAGGTTGGGTAAAGTAAGTCGATTCTGTCCTAAATCATGAGAATAATCAAAATAAGGTAGAAGGTAAAAGAAGGTAGGGATAAAAATAAGGATAAATTTATCCACCAAAAAACAATAAGTTTATTAACAATAAACAAATTGTATTAAATCAAGACCACTCTCAAACCTCAAATCTTTCCAGCATTCAGCACAAACATGAATAAGAAAAACCTATAATATAAAGTTATTTCATTAAGAACATTGTTTATTGGATTGTACATTGGTTTTGCTTTTGTTTGAATGCAAAACTGAAAATGCTATTACGTGATGATTGCCTTAAACATCAACACTTATCTTAAAAAAAAAAAAAATCTCTGTGCAGTCCTTGCAAATGTGGCCATGTCACAAATCTCAAAATAATAGTGATGATTAGAATAAGACACTTATGAACTCCATTTGCATGTCTATTAAGCCAGGATCATTTTATTGCACACAGAAATTTCAAAAAATATTTTAGCCTTTCTTGTCATTTTCCTTTTTTTTTTTTTTCCCCCTTTTTTCTTTTCCCCCATTTTTCATTTTTTTTTTTTTTAAATAAACAAAATCAGAACAAACTTAACATTGTGGAGAGCAAAAGGACATTTGCAGTGTGCAAACCATGGATTAAATAACATGACTCTGAAGTGCTGTTTTCAACCATTTCCTGCATTCTCTGTAACATTTACAGACCTTCAGCTGCATGCCTGAAAAAATAAAATAAAAATGGTCAACATTTGTGTGACATTCATATGTGCTATTAATTGGCATTGCACATGAGTAAGGCCAAATATTAAGATAGAAGAATAAACAGATTACCTGCCTTACAGAGCTTCCTCATTTAGTCGACAATTCCTTGGCTTGATGAGCCTGAAGTACTGCTACCGCCTCTTCAACCTAAAGAGTACCCAAAAAAACAAAACAAAAAAAAACAAACCACACATCACAATGATCAAACAAAAACTGATCTTTACAGGTCTTGAGTAATTTTTCCTGAGTTGGTGAACCTTAGAGTGCAGGGACTCTGGAGACTCAAGCATGTGCAGAAGTTCAGAGTTGTCAATCTCCAGCAGCATGCCTGTGATCTTTCCTGCAAGTGCAGGATGCAAAGCCTGGATAAGCGGATATAGCTGCTCACCTGTATGGGATAGCAAGCAATTTAGTTATTTTAATTATAATATGATGTAGTACGTAGAACTTGTGTGCTATATTCTAAGTCTTTTGAAGCTATACAATAACTTTATCTGCCGTTTTACACTAAATAAGTCAGACACTGTAAAGTGCAGCACTCTAGTCTTTTTCTTTACTTTTTAAGCAGTATTGCTCTAAAGGGGATGGATGTATTTGTTTTCAATGTATAAATATTACAGTACTACAGAAGAGTAGTTTGTTCATATAGTTAACAGGGGTGTACAATCCTGGTCCTGGAGGGCCAAATCCATGCAGAGTTTAGCTTCAACTTGTCCCAAAATACCTGCCTGGAAGTTTCTAGTAATCCTAAAGGACTTGATTACATTGGTTTAGGTGTTTAATTGGGGTTAGACATAAACTCTACAGGACAGTGGCCCATCAGGAGCAGGATTGGACACCCCTGCTGCTGTACTATTTCTAGTAATACCCTCTCTACTGAAAAGTATTATTATTTCAAGTCACCATCACTGGTTTAAGGTGAGATAAAATGATTCAAAGTGCACACATCTTCAAACCTTTAATGTTTAAGTGACCATATGTGTGTGTGGGTGTTAGTGTATAAAGTACCAAGGAGTTGTTTCTGCTCTTTTAAGGGTGCAGCCGCCAGCATTGAGGCAGTAAGGGGTTCCTGGCCTCTCACATGAACTGCCGGCTCTGTATTCTGGACCACCTAAAGAAAAAGAAATACCATTATACTTCAAGTACATAGATATTTCCCTATTTAGCCTGGTTCTATCAATACTGCATTGGCTCACTATTAAACTGTATAGCTTTTAAAATCTTGCTAATTACTTACAATTCACTAAATGGTTTAGCTCCCCAGTACTTGAGCGAGCTCTTAACACATCTAGAATATCAAAATCAACTGCAGGTGCTAGATCCTTTTCCTATTTGGCACTTAAACTTTGGAACAGTCTTCCTAGCATTGTTTGGGAAGCAGATATACTCTTTTAGTTTAGATCTAGACTAAAAACACATCTCTTTAACCTGGCATACACATAACACATTATCAATTTATATTTTCACACCCGTTAAAGGATTGTCAGGCTGCATAAATCAGGTCAGCCGGAAGCGGGAACACTTCCTATAACACCCGACATGGGAACACTTCCTATAACACCCGACGTACTCGTTACATCATAAGAAGAATGACATCTACGCTAAATTAGTCTCTCTGTTTATTGCGAAGTTTACCGTAGTCAGCCGGATCCGGGCCGTATCCAGATCAGATGGAGGACCTGCGCCTAGACACAACCACACCGCATCCCTGGAATGTCAGGTAGATTGTGTAAACTATCCCCTGTAAAGGCCTCATCGACAACAGCCAGTGGCACAGATCCTCAACTAACCATACCGTCGTGATGAATCCGATCTTCAACCAGATGGAACTGGATTTAATATTTTGACTGTTCTGATCCCAATCAGACTTATGACCCATAATTCTGCCTGAATCATAATCATGCACTGTTCGTTATTGGCCAGAGGAGAACTGGCCCCCCGACTGAGCCTGGTTTCTCCCAAGGATTTTTTTCTTTTCCATTTTTGTCACCTGATGGAGTTTGGATTCCTTGCCGCTGTTGCCTCTGGCTTGCTTAGTTGGGTACACTTGACATTCAACTTGATATTCAACAATGTTTTTGGTCTGCCTGCACTGACACCATTCTATCCAAATTGAACTGAGCTGGACGATGACATCACTGTTTTCTCCAGAGCTGCTGTATAGATAAATGAACTACATTAATAACTTTTTTTTTTTTTTTAAAAACAACAGAATAAATCAATACTGAACTTAAGCTGGACAACGACTCAATTTTCTTCTAGAGCTGCTGTACAGCCAAAATTATTTTCCTGTCATCACTCTAAAGCTGTTTTGACACAATCTGCATTGTAAAAAGTGCTATTTAAATAAAGGTGACTTGACTTGACTATTTAAATGCTTTAAGTGTTGAATCATTACATTGCTGTAGTCTAAAACTAAACTTCTAATATACTTTATTGCTTTTCTGTTGATATCTAGTTTTTTTTTTAAATCCAAGTTTATTGATTAAAAAAAAAAAAAAAAAAAAAAAAAAAAGGTATAAAAATGAGGAATGCTTCAAATGGAATTTGTGTGTCATCCATTGTGTTCCCTCCGAGCTGATCTTCGGTTTCACTTCTTTTCCGATGTCCCACTTTTCTTGCATTCTGGTTGGACCAATGTTCTACTTGGAATGCATATCGATATGGTCATGGTGTGTAGCTGCCAAGAGGTTCTTTTCAAAGTTCCGAAAAACATGTGCCCTGATTGGTCTGTGGACCGGACCACTAGCCAGTGCATTTTGCAAAGTGGGGGAGGTGTGACAATAGTGTACAGTGCTTTGGGGAGTTTGACAGCAATTTGTTTTTCGGATTATCACCTGTGCATTCAATATTGTCTCTATCATCAACACTTTAATCTGCACGGTTTTGCTTCGAAGAGGTAAAAGCAAACACCTGTATGCTTTGCTAATGTTTTGAGCCTTAAGTGGCTGACGTCATGTAAAACTGTGCAATTGCATTGATTGTGGGTTTGAAAAAACCAACAATACTTGCGCAATAATTAAGCTTTTACTCCAACTATAATGGGTAATATGATTAACGTAGTAAAGCAATGGTTATGACATTATCTTAAGACAGTTACTATACTATACTACCCTATAGTTACTGTAGTACAAAAACATGGTTAAATTTTCCACAAGGCTGTGAGGTTATCTATGTGTATTATTAATATTTGCATGCATCAATATTCTGAATATTCTAAATTTTCATTTGTTTGTTTTTGGATTTTGTCTTGTAATTCAGCTGACTTGAGCTTATTAATGACACCATTGTCTTTAAAGCTGCTTCACAGCAGAATTTGAATCTAATTATAACTTGACTAATTATTAACACCGTTCATCCTGATATAACAGCTCAGCTTCTGCAGCAGAGGAACCATCTGAAGATATACTTGCTGCACATGTAGATGTTCCAGGATAGCATTACCTATTCTTTCGTGGATCTAAATTTGTGGTTTAATTTAAGAACACTGTTCTTTTGTACATTACATAACCTGTTTTATTATGTATTATTAGTCTTCAGATGGATGGTTTTGGAAACAGTATGGTAGGTGGTGTACTACACCTTTTGGTCATGCCAGCTAACATGGCTTTCTTTGCTGTCAGTATATGCTAAAGATGTATTGACACGGCTCCCGGAACTAAAGGCCAGGGTGATCTCCATCTATGGCTCCATTCTAAAGATGGACTCCATCTTCACTATTAGTATAGATATGCCACACAGACGCATGCTACATTGGCTTTCCATATTAATACTATTTTAAAAAATCCTATTCCAGGTCACTAAGAAGCTCGCTGGTGAGGCTGCTGGAACAGCAGCAGGGTCACAGACATAGGCTCCGATTTAGGTTTCTGCCAGCGAGTGTCCACACTCCATAACACACCCCGCCCCCAATATTCCCCAATTACAAATGCACCTACATCTTATTTTTGTTTATTGGAAACTTTCCAGTGTCATTAAATTACCAACCAAAAATAAACATTTTTATTCACCCCTGTTTCCGTGATCAAACGATAACTGGGCTAAGCAAGGTGACACAAATGTATCTCCACGTGATGGTGCACTTGATTAATTCATTTTACAAAAGTTATTCATGTCTTATGAAGAGAAAAGCACGGACTGCAAATACATTACAAACATAGGCAGATTGTGTGTAAGGCTGGGCAAGGCTTAGCCTTCCCCTGGGACTGGCGTGGAATTTTCTCACTCAAACCACTGCCTGCTGCTGCTTCTAATTGCTTTTAGAGGGAAAAGCTACCCATAACTGCTAGTCTAGGATCAGTTTTCTCTGTAATAATAGGATATTGGCAAAACAAATTTGGCAAACGATCCAGTACACATCGGTGTTTGCAGTCTGGAGAACATCAAAGGATTCTATTTTTGCTGTGTTGAGCAATATAGCCAATCACAAACATACCTGTTATATTTTTAATGCAAGGGCCAATTAGGGGTGTGTACGTTAGTAGGAACTCCAGTGTTTTGAGCGGTGAGGGTAATCAGCGTTCGCAAATCCGCTCATTATAACAAAGTGTAGACATTATGTAAATAAGAGATTCATTGTGCAGTCAGCTTCATTTATTATAAGAGAATGCTGTGAGATCAAAAGTTGTCACTCATCTTATTTCATTGCGATTATAAAGGGAGCTTTCTTCATGCAGTTTTTGCCATGCCAAATCCCTAATACAGTACGGTTGTTTTTCTGTTAAATTTAACAGTGGTTTGTGAACATAGACACTTTAATACATTTATCGGGAACGTTTACGCTGGGATGTGAAGGTTGTATGATGACATGTAAATTGAAACTATAAGGAAATTTGTTTAAGGGGAAGCGCATCTCCTTATCCTGGTTCACCCACCACTTATGATTACCAACCGAACTAAAACACATTCTTTCCATGAGTGTTGTCCCGAGTCTCTCTCTTGCTGATATACCGGATGATTTTGGAGTTACGTAAAATGCAATTTATCATTGTGCAAAAAACAAAGCACAAGCTTTTGTGTCAGATTATATTGTAATGCTAAATAGAATTGTGTGTATTTATGCCTCGCTGGGACCCGATGTGCAATCCACCAATCAGAGAGATTCCCGAGTCTCAATCTCAATCTGATTGAAAAAACAAAAAAAAAAACAAAAAAAAAAAATGAATGGATAATATCTTGTGTTTTTCCATCAGCACCTATGGTCACAGATGTGGCCAGACCACCACCAAGGAGCTGTCAAGGCACTGCCATCGCACTCATGGGGCCCAGGAGACCAAGCAGCTCATTGAGAGGCTGTTTAAGGACTTCATGGAGAGGAACAGACACCATGAGCATTAGGCTTCTGGACCAGAGGCCTCATGTATGAACCCATCCCCCAAAGGACCAACTTGGGCAAGGGCCTCAGTAACCATGGATGCCAACTGATAAGATATTGCCCTCATGTGGAAAAGCAAAGGCCATAGGAAAAAACCCATAGCCCTCAAAACAGACTCTTCTGCCTTCATTTATAGATGAACTGATCTGTAAATGAACATGCATCACAGGACATTGTGCTTATGATTTTAACTTTGTCTTGTAAAGTGTCTCTTGCGTTGTATTTTCATTTTATGTATATCTTATGAGGGAACTGCTAGTTAAGGTAACCCTACATACATAGTGTCTCCTATCAAATTAATGCTCATTTAACGACTCACACTTTCACATATGTCACCTCTTCATAGAATGCAGTGTGCATTTGTTGTATTAATCGGAGTATAAATAGACAAACCCACCAGGCCCATTTTAATCAGGCCAACACAAAGAGCCGTAAAACGCCCCCACAGAGGAATTTCTTGCTCGGAAATTCCACCTATCTCATTGGTCAGGTCAACCCTAAGAGGTGTGACTGCTCCCAGACTTTAAAAGGGCACTGTCATTGTGACCGCCCCCCTCTTGCTTCTTTGACTGTCTCAAGACACCTCCTGCTTTGTGGCCTCTCAGGCCAAGGCCTGTAGGCCTAAACCTGCACTCCAGCCATGTGCTTACCTAGAAGAGAGAGAAGAATCTTTTCCCACTAAGAGTCAAACTAACCATGCAAGTTTGCCATTTTTTCTTCATTCAACGCAGGAGAAATCGATTGCAACTTCAGCACCATCGGACCGAACTCTCAGGACTTTCTACTGCAACAGTATATTCAGATATTCTTCAAACAGCTAAGGCATAATGCAAGTATCGTACGATATACTAAATTGCTGCAAGTTAGTTAAAGTTGCGAACCACTTTGTTAACAAAGGAGGTTTGTAATGATAAGCTGATGATTCTTTCCTGGTTAATGTCTTTTCCTGTTCCCACTTTCGGTTTCACTCCATCACTTTTCATTTTATATATGAATGTGTGATTTGTGTGTATGTGTATGTTACTTTAGTTATGTGTTTGTGATTTAGTTAATAAAACGTGTGCACAATACATATTTGGTTCTGACTCCCTGCCTGCAAATAACTGTCACTTAAATGATCGATCTTGCTACACGCTCTAAGCGCTGTAAATGCTAAGAAAGAATTATTTTTCTGTGGCCATGAAAAGTACCCTTTTCTTAGAATTAATTAATACTGAGTGTTCACGAGATGAACTGATTGATTGATTGTAATGTTAATGTAGTTACATCAAGTTAATCTGATTGAGCTAATTATGGATATTTGAATTAGTTAAAGGGGAAATAATAATTATTCATAACTTATGACTAACTCGCTACATTACAATGCCTTGTTTTACTATGCATTACGTCATCTGCATATCATTTCCATGTATTTTCCCATCCACGTGACCCCGTGTTTAACGGTACAAGACATTAGGAAAATGAATATAAATGCCGTCACATTACATTGCTAAAAATAATTCACTATCCCTGTCTTGTTTAGAAAAAAATAAATCAAAACTGTATATAATACTGTTCAGAGAAAGTTCAGTGAAGAGTTATTCTCATTCTTTTCCACTGGCCAAATAGTATTTTTAATCGTTTCAAACAAATCAAATATATGCTATTTTTCCTATAAGGTCAACATATATTTTAGGATGTTTATAAATTTTAATGGAAACAGATAGGCCATATTTTTGCATTGTAAATTATTGTCTGAAAAATAAAATAAAACATGCATATCTTATAGCTTCCTTCAAAATCTATCCTTCAAATACAATGGTATTTTTCATAATACTGGGGAGACCACGAAATACATCATCATTAGGCAACTGTCTGTCTGTGCACGACACCAACAGCACACCTGCGTTCAGCAGATGTTGTACAGTACTGTGTACAGTAGCTACTCTTTGGATGATCACAGAGAGATTCCTTCAGTGTCTGTCATTATGCCATTATGTTGCTTTACTCACGTGAAAATATTCTCTCAAAACATGAGTTCTGCTATTTAGAACAATTTAAAGCGAAATTATCATGCGGCAAGCAATCGTCGCTGTAGTTAAAACATTAAACCAGCATGCCATAGGAAAAGTGTTCAAAAGCAGCGCATCTTTTTTTTTTTTTTGCAAAGGTCCCTTTAGGGACTCTTTATAATAGTCAAAATGTGTAACAGTCTAAATCTAATGTAAAAAACAATATTTATAATAATTTAATGCTCATTCATATATATATATATATATATATATATATATATATATATATATATATATATATATATATATATATATATATATATATATATATATATATATATATATATATATAGAAATATTGTATTTTTAATGTAATATAGAATTTTCCATACAGTATACAATATTTACATATTTAAATATAATATTTAATTTAATATAATTTCAAATATTGTATTTATTTTTATATACATTTTATATTTTAATATACATACATTATAACAATAGCACATAGCTACTTAATAGGCATGTGTCATGCTTCAGAAAGCACATGGCTGCTTATGCAAGCATCAAACACCCTGCCAGGTCCGCCCCTCAGGCCTGCCCCCCGATTGTGCTGAATTCAGCAATTTCTTTCATTTTAACAGTACAAGCATCCCTCAACCCCACAGGAGACCCCATTGAGGTTTGGGAGGCACTACCTTGCATTTCAGGGCCATTGTGTGCTCCCTGTGGCGCTTGGGGGCCACAGATAAGATCCATCACGTTCTGTTCCATTCCGTTACACTCCATCTCACAGTCGTGTGCGAACGGTCCCTAAGTAGCTCTGAGCTCGAATAATACTTGCAAGCGCCACACAAGCTCCGCTTCACAATAGAGTTCTGCTTGAATATGGAATGAGAGAATACAGGTGTGCATCTTAAATTTTACCTGGTGAACAACAGGAGCTGGAGCATTGATGACCTGCTGCACATTTCGGACTCCTGCTGAGTACTTGTATTGACCGACTCCTCTGACTACAGCTCCAGATCTCCCACCAGCAGTCTGTGTCCCAATATTGGCTAAGCCAAGAGAGAAACAGGCACAATCAACAAGAAAAGACACTGCACATTCCAGCTAGCAGGACACACAGAATGACACTAACATCCATCAACTCCAGCTTATTAGATTAAATGCATATATGTACCAAAGGTGACAGAGGTAGAAGGCTC